>NC_067401.1:8907269-9263269 GCF_016432865.1 Antechinus flavipes
CACTGATCACTGAATGGGAAAGCATTTACTCAACTCATTAGTGTAGTGCCTGGTACTTTTTCTGTGCCACGAATTTTGATAGAACTACTAAAAGAGAAATAACCATTAGCCTCCAAAACTTACAGCCTATCCATCTAATCAATACACTGTTGAATATGTGGCAAGTATACTGAATTTATTTTATAGTTTTTAAAAAACAGATTGAGGGGAGGGATGATTTTCTGGATCAGGCTGTCTCTGTACTAGCCATATCCCCCGCTCCCCCATCTCTTTGTGCCTTCTCTCCTGCACTATGGGATTCTGTGGACTGCTCTGCCCGCTACTATCTGATGTCTTCTCTGTCTAGAAACGTCTAGCTCCCTAGCTATTAATGGCATCACCTTGCCTGTGTAGGATAAAATAGACCAAATGAAAGGCAGGAGAAATGCTTGCAGTTCATTTAATTCTTTTGTAAAATCCACTTATCAGAAACAGACAGAAATAATCCAGCACTGAGCTAATAGTGAAGAGTACTGGATTTGTACTATAAGAATTTATATCTGAATCCCTCCATGTGACCAGATTCTTCCTCCTCCTTGATCTTCACTTTCTTTCTCTGTGCAATGATTAGGAGTTGGGGAAAGGTTACTTCTAAGATTCCTTCTGAGATTCAATCTTATATTCCCAAATATTGGGGTGGGGAAATTTTCATTAGTGAAGGAAGTTTCTACTATATCTAGATTACTTTGTAAATTTGTATGTTGCTTCTAACCCCTTCCTCATTTTTGGTATCTCAATGCTTAGTACAGTGTTTAATACACAGTAGATATTTTAAAATGTTAAAATAAATATTGATTGATTGATTGGGATAAATGAGGAAATACTGTCCGTCAATGCTGATAGACAATGGTTCTTTTTCAAATTATAATCTTGGAGAATTGCCTGGGAAGCCTTCAAGGTTCATAGGTTATAAGTCTCTTGCTGGAAGGTACTTTAGAGATCATCTTATCCAACTACCTCATTTTTCACTTGAGGAAACTGAGGCTCAGAGGAGATCAATTGACTAGCCCAAGGTCAGGGAGACTATATGTGTTGAAAATGGGAACTTGAATTTTGGGGTTTTCCTCACACTAAGGCTAGCCCTCCATCCTCATGGCCAAGTTATTCTTCTCCTCAGCAATATTTTTTCAATATATTTACAAATTCACAAATTTAATTCCAAGAAAGAAGCAATAAGTAGGCATAGAAATATAGTAGTGAGAAGATAGACAGCCCCATAATATATAATAATGTCTTTCATTTTCCAGATGAGGAAACTGAGACCAAAGTGACCTACTCAAAATCTCATATGTGATAGAGATCTGGGAATGACAAGCCTGGGATTCAGGGATTCTGAACCTTGGAATAATCTTCATCTTTTTGGAGAAACAGATTTAAAATAAAGCTTAATTTAAAAGGCCAGTAAGTTTAAAAAAAAAGTTTACTAGGAGCATTTCAGAATTAAGTACTAGGCTAAAAATTGGGAACAAATGCAAAGTAGGTAGAAGATAATCTCAGGATAGAGGTGAGGAGAAGGTATTTTCCCAAAGTCTGTTCATTGCACCCTTGCTAATGTCCCTGGCCAATTTCACCCCTACCAATGTCTCTGGTCGATTTCACACCCCCCTCCCCCAACATCTCTAGCCAATTTCACCCCTGCCAATATCTCTGGCTGATTTCACCCCTGCCAGTATCTCTGGCCGATTTCACCCCTGCCAATATCTCTGGCCGATTTCACACCCTCACCCCTCTCCACCCCCATCTCTAGCCAATTTCACTCCTGCCAATATCTCTGGATGATTTCACCCTTGCCAATATCTCTGGACGATTTCATCTCTGCCAATATCTCTGGCTGATTTTACCTCTGCCAACACCTGTCAAATATAGCCTCCTCTCCCTTGACATTGTCGAGCCTCTAGCGCAAGTTTCTCCTCTCCTCCCATCTGGACTCTTACAATTGTCTGCCTCAAGCCTCTCTCACTCCAATCCTGCTGTTGAGGGCCTAAGGGACTGGCCTGGTGGTGCCCTAGACAGTAACCAGAAAGTTCAGGTGGGGGTGCTGGGCTTGGCTTAGCTAGGAGTAGGAAGAAGGTAACAAGGTCAGCTTTGCACCTATGAGCCTGAGAATTCCACAGAGCATCCAGCTAGAGAAGTCAAAGGGCAGATGGTGACTCGGTGCTGCTATAGTCCGGTACCACAAGATAATTAAGACTTATTTAGGAACCAACTGCATATCGATGGGATAACCAAACTCGTGGAAGCTCATAAGGTCGCCAACAAGACAATAGAAAAGAAGGGAGGTTGAGGACAGAATCCTGGAGGATACCCACAGCTGGTGGATGTGATGAAGCTAAAAGTAGAAATAAGGAGTCAAGGCTGGGAAGGAGGAGAGTACAGCTAGAGCAGGATGATGGCCTGGAAAAGTATTGGAAGTCACAGTGAGGATGAAGAGCAGGGTTTGAGTGTGACCCCATCATTCATCATCCAGAAACCTTTTATTAAGCCATCTAAGATGCTAATGAGAATTGACTCTCAGAGCACCCTCCTCCCCTGACAACCCTAGAGAAGCATGAAGTGTAATGAGCTGAGCACTAGATATAGATCTGGAAGACCCAAGTTCAAATCCCACCTGGCTACTTACTAGTGTGACTCTGGGAAGTCATCCAAGCTCTGCCATTTCCTGAACAAATTGGCCTGGGAGGCCTCTAAGGTCCCTTTCAATTCTAAATCTCTGAGAGAGTCACCTCCCTTCTTGGAACCTCAGTTTCCTAATCTGAAAAATGGAGATAATGCTTACTCTACAACCGCGTTCTCATGAGAAAGGTATTTGGTGATGTTTAAATGTTCACCTCCCAGTATTTTTCCTACTTTTCCCTTCCTCTATCCCCCACCCCAAGATTTGTACTTCTCTGATGTTTACAGAAAATATTCTAAACTGGACATCTAACCACCAACAGACTTTGGTTTCAGGAAGGAGATAAGTTGTTCTCCCTCCCACCCGGGATGCCTGAATATAGCAAATGAGCAAGACGGAGGGAATTCTGGGCAGGTGGTAGAGGAATGCTAGACCGGGGTGACTGGCTTCAGCTGGGCAGAGGCCCAGCTTGCTCACACCACACCCTCTCTATTTCTGCTCCCTGAAGTCACAGCTTCACCTTCTCCATCCCCACAAAGGCTCCTTTGACAACTCTCCCCTCACTTTGATCAGATTTGTAGGGTCAAAAACTTGGAGCTACAAGGGACCTCAGAAGCCCTAAAGAAGGCCTAAAAAACTTAGGTGACCTATTCAAGGTCACACAGGGACTGTGTCACAGCTGAGATTTGAACCTGGTTCTTTGATCCTAGATTTAGATTAATCCAATTCCTTTATATTACAGGGGAAGAAACCCAGGCTTCTTCATCTAGAATATATTCCTCCCTCAAGAGGTTATCCATCCTATGGACAGTACGTAGTAGAGCCAATATTTGAACCCAGGTTCTATGACTTGGAAAGATCACAGGGTCACAGATCTAGGGATGGCCATGGGCATCTAGTTCAACCCATTCATTTTTACAAAGAAGGAAGCTCTCTCAGGGAGGTGATACGCCCAAGGAACCCGGGAAGTTCCAACATTCATAGTATTTGTAACCCAGGGATGTCACTGAAGCACCAGCTGCCTGTCCCAAGAGTCGACTGAGGAGGAACCTTGGGAGGGAAGGAAGGACGAGTCCCTTCAAGTTCTGAGAGGGAGAGTTTAGGATCCTTGGGCAAGCAGAGCGGAGTGGGAAGGGGAGGTCCTGGTGGGATCTGGAATGAGGCGGGGGCCAGTCTAAGAGCGGCATTTTCAGGGGAAAAGAAACACCTCTAGAGCCCTGCAGTTATCTCAGGGGAGATCACCTATTAACCCAAGAACTCACAGAGCCTATCGGCCAAGCACAGGAAGGGTCTCATAACCCAGAATGGCGGCTAGGAGGGACAGGTTTCCAGCTCCCTTCCCGGCCCAACCCCTCTGGCCAGGCTGGCTCACCAGTTTTCGGCAGGGACAAGGGGCTCCGGGTGGGACGTGCGCCACCTTTGAGGACTTCCCGGCTCAGCTCAGGGCCCAGCTCCTCCAGTCAGCCTCAGCTGAGGCCTTTCCCTCCCCTCCCACATTCCCAGGGGCTGCTCTGCCGCTCGGTACCAGAGGCCCGACCGACTGCTCAGCGCGGCCTTTACCCCGGAAGGCCGGGTGAGGACTGGGGAGAACCAATACCTCTCGGAAGCTCAGCTTGTTGTCCAGGTCCTCGTCCACCTCCCTGATCATGTTCTTAAGGTCCAGGTGCGTCTGGGGGGCTCCCAGCCTCTCCATCATCATCTTCAGCTCCATCAAGTCTATGAAGCCGTCTTTGCTGGAATCAAATCTGCAGGGTGCAAAGCAAGGGCCGGGGTTAGCAGGAGGGGAGAGTTAGGTGCCCTCCACCAACATCGGGCAGCGGGCGGTCGTTCCAGAGCAAGGGGGCCCCCGAGCAGCAGGACCACGGGCACGGAGGGCCCTCACTCACTCCTGCCCCAGGTGTCCATTACGAGGGGGTTGGGAGTGGGAAGGTCGTGTTTACACTGTCTCTGTCACGGAGCGTAGCTCAGCCACATACAGGCAGCAACGTGGGGGGAATTCAGGGATCAATTCCTGCTTCTGATGAGAACTGCCTGGGCGATTCTGTGCCTCAGTTTCCTCGTCTGTAAAATGGGAAGAGATGACCTCAGAGATACCTTTATATATGATAATATGATCTCTACTTTAAGGTTTGGAAGGGGGGATGGTAATAAGATGAAAAAGGAGGGGAAAGGAAAAGTAAGAGCTTGTGCTTTCTCCAGATTTACTGTGTCTCAGTAGAAAAGGTGCACTGGCTTTGGAGTCAGAGGACTCTTCTAATTCTACCTCTGACCCGTGCTACTTGGCCAAGGCGAGTGACTCAGTTTCCTCAGCTGTAATGTGAGAAGACTGCCTGGAGGAAGCAGCCCCTGGGCTGAGGCTTTGATCATGCTGACTTCAGGGTCCTAGATCTTGACCTTAGGTCAAGGGGCACTCTCATTGTTCTGGGATGCCGGCTAATCTCAGGCTCAGATAAGGCCCAGAGTTGGCCCTTATTCCCAGAGATTGTCAGCCTCCTGAGGGTAGGGACTCCCTTTTTGGCCTCTTTTCATTGTCCCAAAAGAAAATCTTTAGGCTTTGGGACAGTTTTACTTCTGAGTTTCCCCAAATGCTTTAAGTGCTTGTCACTGCGTCCCCACGGCTGGAAGGGGCCGGTACATCCTGTGGCAGGAGCCGCAGCTCGTGGGGCCCACGTTCCAAGTGCTCTGGGCCCCCTCAGGCAGATCAGGGTGAGGGTCCGTGAGCCTGTGGGACTGTGGGCCGGGTGCGGGTCCGACACTGTGTCGCCTCTGGCAGGTAGCACGACCCCTCTGGGCCCAACCTGCCTTATCGAGCCTGGGATTTCCTTGGTGCAGGCGCCTCGGCGCTCTCCTGGGGCCAGAACCAGATTAAAAAGTATCGGGAAAATGTGTAACAAAATAAAATGCACCAGAGCAGGGACAATGTTAACAGGGAGTCTTTAAGGAAGCTGGGACTGGGCTGGACGCCTCCAAGGGCGCGTCCAGCTCTGGGTCTCGGATTCCCGACTGCGCGCCCCACTTTCTGATTAACCGGGGGGAGGTTTCTGTTTGAGCGGTCCCTCGCGCCAGGAGCTGCAGGGAGGGAACCCCTCCGCGTGGCCCAGAGCCATCGTGGTTATGTGACTTGGCCACAGTCACACCGCAGGATAAACAGATAAATCCCATCGGGGTAGCGGGAGCAGGTGGATTCAGTGGAAAAAATCGACAAGGCCTTCCTTCTGCCAGCCCCGGGCCTCTCGGAGCCAGAGGCCGTCCTGGAGCCCACAGCCCCTCCAGCCCTAAAGGTCAAAGACTTGCCCTTAGGGGGATCTAAGGGAATGTGCCTCGGGCTCCTGGGCACTCTTGGTTCTGGGCGAGCATGCTGAAAGGGCCAAACTTCTGGAGGACAAGGGGATCTCGGTTAGCCTCCAGGAGGCTGCGGGCAAAGGAGGCTCTGGCTGTGAAATCTTTCCCTGACTGGGAAAACTCAGTCACTCCCTGGGCCTCAGTTTCCTTATCGGTATCAGAGGACACTTTACTAGTTGATCTCCTTCCACTGTCTCCTCTGGCCGGGGGATCATTTCTCCAAAGCCAAGATGTCTGAGAACAGCCAGTCCAACCCTCCTGTTTTACAGATGAGGAAACTAAGGCCAGAGAGCTCTGGTCATCAAGGCCCAGCTCATCCATGGGGCGAGCATCAGAGGCATGACTTGAACCTGGCTCCTCTGCCTCCAAGGCCTTTGGGTTTTTTTTCCTATACTAGACCGCCTCCCATCTGCTCTGGAATTTTATTTCCAGTCCTGAGCTTGGGGACCAATTCCTGTTTCTGATATAAATTGCCTGGGTGATTCTATGCCTCAGTTTCCTCATCTGTAAAATGGGGAGACAACCTCAGAGACACCTCTATATATGATATTGATCTGTCTCCAAATCCCAGAATTTCAGCCCTGATCACTAACTGAATGCCCCACTAGCTCCTCAAATTCGATATGACTATAACTAAGGATCCGAGTTCAAATCTTGGCTCTTCTATTTATGATCTGTGTGACTTTGAAAAAAATCAATGAATCACTCTGGGCCTCAGTTTCCCCTTCTGTAAAACGAGGAGATTGGATTTGATGTGACCTGAGAAAGCTTCTGACCCTGATATTCTGGCAACTGCACCTATATTTATGAGTAATATTCATCCAATATTCAGCTAGTAAGCAATCTTTTATTTTTGTTCCTTTGGCCAGCTCAGGGCCAAACGATGGGACTTTAACAATCCTCTGTTGAGTTAAATTGTTGTCTTCAGGGATTGGTCATAAGGATCAAAAGAGATAATATCTGTGAAGAGTTTAACATAGCATCTGGCACATAGTAGGCATGATAGTAAGGCTAGCTGTAATGACACTTTCTAAGCACCTACTGTGTTAAGGCATTGTGCTCTGGGGATATCAAGAAAAAAATTTTTAATTGCCCCTACCCTCATGAGCTTACATTCTGTCAAGTGTCTTAGAAACTTGTATTTGTTTTACGAGAAAATATTCTAAACTCCCGTGAATATCCTAGACTCTAGTCTCGCCCCATCATTTCTGCAGATAAAGAAGGTAAGGTCAAGAGCAAGGAGATCTGCCAGCGTGGAGTGGCGCAGCCGAGCTCCTCTGACTTCCAAAGTCAGGGCTATTCTCCCCATACCACACAGCTCCACAAGCTTTCCCAGATTTCTTGGCCTTCTTTGTATTCTTATCTCCCCCAGTACAATAACATGCCATTATGTTCATTGGAAATATGGGCCGTCTCCAAATTTTTAAGCTCCGACAGATAAACCAGCTATGAATAGATTCAGAGATTTTGTAGCAGTATCCCAGGGTCAAAGGGTACCAGGGCCCGATAAGCCGACGGCGGCTTTAACACGGGTTAATGCATATCCCTTTCTCTGGAAGATTGTACTAATTCACCAGAGCCAGCAGATGGCCGGTGTGCCTTCTGCTCACAGCCCATCACCAGGGAACTTCATCAGATCATTTTGACGTCCATACCTCGGAACGGTTTTATTCAGTTTTCTGATTATTAGAGAGTAGGAATAATATTTTAGTGACAATGTGTTTCTTCCTGTGCCTATTAAATTCTCTGGCCACTTTGCCTCTGGGAAGACTTTCAGTCTTAGCAATTCCTTACCAAGGTGGGGAAGGATTTGCCTCACATACATTTACTGTCCCTAATCTCTGTAGATCTATTATAGAGAAAGAAAATGTTGGGGGCTTGGAGTGGGAAAGACATTGATTTAAATAGCCCCCACCCCCAATTCTACTTACTAGTTGTATATCATCTCCCTGGAAAACATCGCTACTTATCTACTAGATTATATATTTATTCAAAGATTTCCCCCTCCAATCTGATTCTTGTATTGTAATATTGAATGAGGAACAGCATGATCTCATAAACGAAGAACCCCAGGCTGACTATCCTGTAAGCTCCCTGGACAACTTGCCACAATTGTTAAGTTGAAGAGAAGATGTTGCACTGGTGGAGGAAATTCTCTCACCTGGGAGCTCCCTACACCAATGAGCCAGAGGAACAATGCGACTTCTCCATCCCTAATGTTGGTTGTACATTTTTTTTTTTCATGTAAAACATTACTATATATGGATATGTTATAGGAAACAAATCCATCTTGTTTCCTGTTATATTTTCCATGTTCAACATATGAGTATTTTCCATAATCATGATAAACATTTTGTTCTCTTCTTCTAATTTTAGTGTTTTATGATCCATTTGGACATTTACTAGAGTGTTTGGTTTCCAGTCATAAGATTACTGGTTTGAGCTAGAAAGGGTTCAACACCCTTATTTTTATTACATATCAGGACACAGAGGACTAGAGTGATTTGCTCAGATCACAGAGGGCTAAGTAGTAGAACAAAGTTTCAAACTCCAATTTTTCACACTAATGTTGTTCAATTTTCCCAAACTTTTTTTTTTAGATAATGATTCCATCATACATATATATAGATATAAATATTTATATTTATATCTATATATATGATGGAATTGTTATATATATGTATATGGGTGTATATATATACATATACATATACACACAAAAACATATATATACACACACATATATATAACATTACCCATGTACATTAGAACTAGAAAACGACTGAGCCAAGTCTAACTTGATTTAGTTGGTGATGCCAAAAAAAGAACAGATAAAAGAACAGATATAGATATGGACCAACACCATTTCCAAAGGAAGTCTCACAAGTGTAAATACGTTGGCAAAACAGGGAGGCTAAAAGACACCGGAAACCACCATGTAAGCAAATACTTGATTATCTTACCAAGTGGGGAGATAACAGAATTTAAGGGCAATGCTAATTTAGGACAGAAACTTGTTTGCACAACTTATAAAGGCTGGAAGATCATTGATGAATAGTAACAAAGATTATCTCTTTGACCCTCATGACCCCTTAATTTTGGAATCTGTATGATTGTGGGCGTGTCCCTATAATTAGATGGGTCAGTCTTCTCATCCATCAGCAGATAGGTGCTATAATCATTTCATTTTACCAAGGAGGAAACTAAAGTTTTGAGTGCAAATGACTCACTCATGATTCTAGAGATCCCAGTTTTTTAAAACATGGCTTACAGCCCCATGTGAAGTCTCATAAGTGAAACTGGGGGCCACAAAATGAAGATTTCTCATCAATAGATATTAGATTTGCATATCTACTTTGTATACCATATACCCCAGGTCATGTAAAAATTTCTCAGGCGGAAAGGGATTGAGTGGGAAAAGTTTAAGAAACCCTTCTCTAGTTGATAAATAACCAGGATGAGATTTTTTTTTTTAAACTAAGGAGCTAAGAACAAGAAAGAATAACCAACAAGTGTGGATCAAAATAGAACCCAAATTTCGGGGGATCAGTTGGCTGTTTTCAAGGAAAAACAGGAGGATGCAGGGGGGAAGCCAGGTAGTGACATGGGGGAGGGCCAGTCCCTGGGGAACCTCGTGAAGCTGCTAACCCACTCCAGCAAGCTCCCCCTGCCCCACTCCCTGCCACTCGAGGAAGCTCTGGGCCCGCCTGACGGCAAGGGGGGGGGGGTGACACAGGTCCAGGGAGGAAGGGGCAGGTCCCAGGCTGGAGGTCTCTGTCCACTGCACAAACACAAACGCAGGGAGCCGGGCAGTAGTTCCCAGGAATGTTTGGCATCTGGTCCCTGTGAGGTTTCCCACATGCTGGTTTCCGTCCTCCCTGTCACCAGGGGCTCTGCAGGTTCTCAAAGCAAGAGACCAATGATCAGTGTTGCCTGTGAGGAGGAAGGGCAGACT
This sequence comes from Antechinus flavipes, assembly GCF_016432865.1. NCBI lineage: Eukaryota > Metazoa > Chordata > Mammalia > Dasyuromorphia > Dasyuridae > Antechinus > Antechinus flavipes. The sequence continues at coordinate 8,917,220 of NC_067401.1, forward strand.
GCAGCCCTGGATCTCCTGCACGTCTCAGGGAAAAGGTCAGTGAGAGAAGAGGCAGTAGGGGTTGGCAGCTGGCTGGACACAGGGAAGAGAGGAAGCAAAACCCCCCAAAAAACAAAAAAAGAAACCAATCCTCCTCCCTTACCCCCAACAAGAAGAAACAAGGACAGTTTGAAGGAATGGACCTGGCTGGGAGGGCAGCTTCCAGATGGGCCAATTGGGAAGACGCTCCCCAGGGCGGCGGCTATACCTTCCACCGAGGGAAGTGATCTGGAACCTTCAAGAACACAGCAGCTGCAGGGACCACACATACAGAAGACAGCCCTGATATCGTCATGGTTGTTATTATAACAAAACCTCGCATTTACAGCGTTTTACTGATTGCAGCTGTTATTTGGTCCTCACAACAAACCTGAGAGCTAAGGTATAACCATTATCCCCATTATATGGAGGGGAAGACTGCGACGATTAAAATGGCTAGCTGTTAGCATGGCTCTGGAGTAGGGAAGGAAATCAGAAGCCAGAGTCCCACTCTCTCATTCACAGAGGGAGGGATGGAGCCCCAGAGAGAGGAAACATCTTGGCCCCCGTCAGTGTGGTCAGTGCGCTGGATTTGGAGAGGACCGAGTTCAAAACTTGCCTTTGGCACTTAATGCTCTATGATTGTGGGCGTGTCCCTCTAATTAGATGGTCAGTCTTCTCACCCATAAAATCAGGGGGTTGAACTTGGGCCTCTAAAGGCCATTTCTGCGCCAAACCTGTTGCAAAGGACAACACGGGCAGTTGGGGTCCGGGGTGAGATTAGATACCAGTCCCAGGGCTCCTTCCCGTGGGACACTGTCCCTGGATGGGAAGACCTAAGCAGGCCTGGGACTCCGGGGCCAGCCTGGAGGAGGGGGGCCTTGGCACCCATCTCCCCAGGCCTCCGCCTTTCCTTAGAAGACGGAGGGCAGGGCAGGGCTTGGGTAGCACTCGATTTTAAGTATCCCCCGGTTCCAAGGCCATGACAGATTGGAGACCACCAGGGGAGGGAAATGGGAAATGGAGGAGAGGAACAGGACAAGACCACTGAGGGGGAGATAAAGGACCAGCAGGGCAGAGAAAAAATGAAAATCAGGAGCTGCCCTGCAGGCCGGGTCATGATCCCGGCCCTCTCCATCCCTGGAAGCATCCCCGGACCCTGAGGGTCCCCGCTCACCCGCAGCTCCAGGACAGCCAAAAGGTCCCGGCCTATTTACATCTCAAAAATTTGTAGGGTTCCGATGGCCCCGGGCCCTCCCGCTCCAAGTTCTCCTTGCCAAGGAGGCTTTCATCTTTGGGATATTGGGCTCCTTTGCTCTCTTCTCTCCCTCCCGGGTCCCTTCATCTCTCCTCTCTCCAGAAAGGTGTCCTGGTTCTGGAAGGTGGAGAAGACCCCACCCTGGGGCCCAGTTCCCAGGGGCCGGCTAAGTTTACCCACTTTTGGCAAGCAGGGAGCCTGATCTAAACTGACTGTCCCAGTTCTGGGGCCACGGTGAATAATTAACAGCACTGACTGAGTGGCTCTGCTGGCTGCCACAGAGGGCCTGCCAAACGGGAATTAACCTCTCCAGGCTGAAGATTCGGCGCCGGGACGGACCCCGGGGACCATCTCGCCTGTGCCCCTCCTTTCCGACGAGGAAACGGGGCCAGAAAAGGAGTTGGCCCAAAGCCACAGAGGTGGGATTCGAACCCTTACCTCCTGTTACCTCTGGGTTAGCACTGTGCCCGTCCCTCACTGAGACTCCCAGGACAAAGGAACTGGGGCCCAGGGATTAAGTGGGTAGTGGTCCCAGGGGCTGGGGGGGTGGGGGTGGGGAAGATTACACCTCCTCACCGCCCTCCCGGTAACCTCCCTTTTTTGGGGAACTCAGCTCATTCCTCAGTTTAGCGCTGCTCAGAGCTTCTTGGGCATCGAGCCCTGAGCCGGGAGCCCCCTCCCACCCTTGGCCACTTCCTTTTGGTGACAGAGCTCCCCCACTGGATTGCAGGCTCCTTTTTTCCTTTCAGCATCTGTATCCCAGGACTTAGCATAGAACCCGGCACACAGTAGGCCCCGATAAATGCCCACTGAGTGATTGAAAAGATAGGCCCAAACAGCAGAATTTGAATCCAGATCCACTAGCTCTACCCAGAAGGCCTTGCGTCTGCTTTTTATAGTTTCCCTTCCTCTCCATGGCATCTGCCTTCAGGGTGCCCAGGAAGGGCCCACCAGCTTATGGCTCTGGGGGCTGCTGGGAGGTCCCCAAGTGGGAAAGCAGCCCCCCTCCAGAACACAATCCTTCGGGTCCATTCCCCCCACCCCACAAGGGCAGGGCTGACAACACCTCCAAAGGCGTCCTTCAGGAGCCTGGGCGCCCCGGGAGGCTTCGGAACCTGGGCCTGGGCTGGGGGCTGCCCCTCACCGAGGCAGAGCCCAAACCGAGGGACCCACCCCAGTCCCGGCTGCCCGGGGGTCCCGCGCCCTCCCCCTGAATAACTGACATGTGAGATTTAGAACAGCAGCAGCCCCGCCCCTGCCTCATTTTGTGGGGAGGGGGTTTGCCCAGGTCCACACTAAACTGGAAAGGTGGAAATTCTTTTTGATGTTCTTGATTTTCACGTTTTTTGGTCCAGACCCAGAATTCCGCAGGGCAGGAAACTTCTGCTCCGCAACTGGGCCCGGAAGATCAGGTGGCCAGATGGGCAGGATCTAAGCCCCCAGGCTACAGGTTCTGTCAAGGTAGGTGAAGTCAAAACACGGGAGCACAGGAAACCTAGCGCTATAATTGGGAGCCTAGAGGCAAGGCGAGGAAAATGGCCGGTGGGAAACCAGCGTTTCCTCCCCGCCCCTCCTGCTGGCCATCCAAAAGAAATCAGATAATCAGATAATTACTTTTTGTGTGATGGAGCCAGGGCTCCCAGGCAGTCTGCCCTCCTCCCCCCCCAGGTGCAGAGATCACCCGCCCAGCACTGGGATTATGGGAAGGGGACCAAGGGACGTCACTGTGTTAGAACCACGAGGGAATGAGCCATAAAACCCACCCTGCCCCCGAGGAGCTCCCCGTGTACCAGGGGAAAGCGGGCTCCCGGACAGGGTCACCCGGCACGGGGGCAGGCGCAGACGCCCCAGTGCAGCCGGGCATCCTGCTGGGAAAGTGGCCGGAACCGGGGCTGGCCCTCGAGGACCGGCTCAGAACGGAACAAGAAGGGGATCCAAAGTGATCCACGGGGGGACCAGTGGGGAGATCGGGCCGGGGGTGAACGGGGGTCGCACCGAGCATGGGAAGCCATGGGGTGGGAGATGGGAGGCCACACAGCTAGTAAGAAACAGACGTGTCACCCCCTCACCTGCTGGAATCCTTCCTCTAAGATTAAATGTCCGTTGCCCTTATTATTATAAAGATGGGCTTTTACTAGGTCCCAGGAAGACTCCAGACCCACCAGGTTGGATTCCAGCTTTCTTCCCGCAGTTCAGGGCCCGTCTCCCTGTGCCACGCGCTCCCCTCCTGGACCTCCCTCCCCCCAAACTGCACACGGGCCGACAGGTGCTCCCTCATCTCCCTCTACGAGCTCCTTAAGGGGAAGGCTGGGTCCTCCCATCACTGGCAGGCATGTAGTTGGTGCTTAATAGATGCTGGCTGACTCTGAATCCCTTCCTGTTGCTTGAGCTGGAAACCCAATGATGGAAGGAAGCACCAGAATTAGCTAATTCTGCTTCTGACTCATCTCAAGCCGCCTCTGCTCCTAAGGAGGACTGATGGCAAGACCCCCGAGATGGCGAGAACCCCGAGATGGCGAGAACCCCTTTCCTTCTGACGCTTCCCTCTCCCGACTGCTCAGCCAAGCCCCGCTCCCCACTAAGGCCCCCTCCCCATCTCTGCCACCAGGATCTTTCTCGAGGCCTCAGCTTGGATGTCGCCTCCTCTGGGAAGCCTTCCCTGATCTCCCCCCCCCGAAATTAATGCTCAATCCTTCCTTCCTCCGCTTACCCCGCATTCACTTCTGTTCAGACTGAATCCCCCCACGATGGCAGCAGCCAGTTCTGCCGGGTCCATTTATCCTCCGACCCAAGAGGAATCGAGAAAAACCAGTGACAAACATTAACAGACCTCACGTCCTAGGCGCGCGCCAGGCCCTGGGAACCCCGAACAGACGCGCCTCCTTTTAAAGAGCTGCGGTCCTGATGGGGAGACAAACGGGGGAGAAAACAAGGGAAGAACCGACAACCTCGGGGCCCCCCGAGTCACCTTCCATGCGCCGAGCACACAGTAGGCGCTTCTCTAAGCTGCATCTGGAGCAGGATCCCAGCGATGGCTGCATCCTCTCTCTGTGCTCCCCGGAGGCTGCTCTGGAAGGCAGGGAAGGAGGAGAAGGGCGGGCGGGCGGGCAACAGGCACTGCTTTAGGTTGTCCTTGCATCATCCTGGCAGGAGGCGCCCGGGCTGGCAGCACGTCCATGACCTCATCGCTCTGACTTAATAATAAGAAGCCGCCCGGGCTGCGGAGGAGGCGGCCGCTACTTCCTCCCACCCTCTCCCTGGGGAGCTCAGAAGCTGCTTCCAGTGTTCTGGCCGACTCCCGGGTCCCAGGCTGACGTCCCCCGGCCTCCCAGGAGGTAGGGTGGGGCTGGCCACCGGCCCCTTCTCAGCCCCAGCACTTCGCCCGCTCCCCAGGGCTTGGGGGGGTCTGAGAGACAAGTCCTAGGCCTGTGGACTCGAGCGTTTTTAATCCAGGGAATATTCTCTCGAGGTCCCGCGCACCCAGGACTCTGGGATGCCTGAAAGGTGTGGACAGTGGGTTCTAAACCTGGGACTGCCACTGCTGTAGGCTGGGTCTGAGGGCCTGGACTCAAATCTCGCCCTGTGGCTTCCTAGCTGGAGCTTGGACGAATCCCCTGTGACTCCAGAACCTCAACTTTGGTCACCTATAAAATGAGGGGCTGAGCAGGGACCCCCGTGAAGCCGTGACCGCGCCCCGGGCCTGGGCAATTTGTCCTCAGGAAATAAAAGGTCATTGCATTAAGAGCAGTTTTCTAGGTGGGATCCTGCCATAATGCCCCATTGTCCTTGGTAAAGGTCAGACAAAGGCCTGGGTGGACCTGCCGGTCTTCTGGGTGGCTCCCCTCTCCGGCTCATCCCCCCAGGAGAAGGGCAGGTCCGAAGGCTGGCCCAGGGCTGGAGGTGGGGGCGGGGACGAGGCATCCAGCACTAACCACTGAACTTCCCCTCTCCCTCCAAAGCCGGTGGATTTTACCTCAGCAAAAACAATAGCAAAGATTTGCAAGAATGCAAAGTACATCTAGGATCTCATTAGATTTTCACCCCAGAGGTAGAGGCAGTTGTTATTCCCATTTTACAGATAAGGAAAGGTAGACTGACGGAAGTAATGTGCCAGGTTCCTCCTCCCTCTCCCTCTCCCTCAGATTCAGGTCCTTAATGGTCTCGGGGTTTCTTATCTCTCTCCAGGAAAGTCCTAAAACCAAGGCCTAAAACCCGCGTTCCCCTTAATAAACTGCAGCGGCTGAACCCCAACTGTGGGGACCCCCGAGCCGTGGAGTTCTCTGTGCAGAGCAGCGTGGCCACCAAGAGAACCAAAGCCTGAGCCACGAGTTCAAATCCGGCTTGAGACCCTGAGACTAAGCCCCTGCTCAGATGTGACTGCCCCAGTGCTCCCTCCCTGGCTTCTGGACTTGCCCACCCGGCTTTGGCACATTTGTTCCTTCTCTCCTTCCTTCTCAGATGAAATGGTTCCACTTCCTTCAGCTCACATTGGGCCCGGCCCTTTTGTGCCCTCCCCGGTCATTCCCTCATCTGTAAAACAACGGGGGGGACGGGGACCCCAGGTCTCCCCAGCTGGCATGGAAGGTCCTATGATGCTCTCCCTTTGATACACTTTCAAGTCCCTCCCAGCCCCTTTGGGTCCCCAGGACGGCCCAGCCTGGGCCTAGCCCCGCCCTCCTGGACAAGGAAGGCAAGACTATTAGATTTTTGGTTTTTGGAGGGTCCTTTCTCCCGGAGGACCCCCAGGGCCTTTTCAGTGAGGCTCCCAGCCCCCGCCCCTGCAGCATCTCAAGTCAGGCAGTCCTTCCTCCCCGCCGGGACCTTGGGGAGCCAAGCCCCTCTCCCGGATCTCCCTCCCAAATAGCAGCAAAGATACTGACGGGCCCAGGACCCCTGACCCTCCCCTAGGGACGTGGCTCCGGTCAGAGGGGAGGGTTCATCGGCCGCTCCACCAGCTCTTTGTCTACCGGTTGCCCCCAGAGCTTGGCCACAGGCCCCCCTCGATTCGGGCGTCCTCCCTACCCACAACCCCCAGCCTGGCAAATCTGGGCAAGAAAACGAGAGTTTGCCAGGTGTGGCCGGCCCTCGACCTTCGCCCTTGGGGTTCTAGACTCCTGTAAAATGCCCACGAACAAGCCCCTAAAGGGCGGCCTGGTGGGCAGAGATCTGGATCCAGCGCAAACCCTGTCCCCGAGGCCGTCTGCCAGCTGCACCAGCACGTCCAGGTCACTCACCCTCTGCCAGCCTCGGCTTCCTCCCCAAGGGGAGGCTCTCGGGGCTGTTGGGAGGGTCCGATGGCATAAAATGCTCTGCAACCTTGGAGGAGACTCGGGGTCCCAGGAGCTCTTAAAGCTTAAGCCCGTCCTGGGAGTGCACGGACACGGGCCCGTCTACCCAAGCTGCCGCTCCCCTCCACGTACACGTGGGCTTAAATACACACGTATGCGACGTGACCCCAAGCCGGAGTCGGGAAGAGCTCGCATCCAGCCCAGACACTTCCCTGCCCTGTGACCCCAAGATCGCTCAGCCGTCTCCTCACCCATCTGTAAAATGGGGCAACGACAGCACTACTTCCCAGGGCTGGCGTGACACTAGTATGGACGCATTTATAAGCTCTTTTGCGAACCTCACAGCTCCTTGTAAATATTAGCTCTTGTCAGAACGTGTGTAAATGGGTAGAATAGTTGGCGATCTAGGAGAGCCTAGAAGTTCTGGGTTCGGATCCTGCCCGACTCATCCAAGTGAGTGACTTCTCCGGGCCCTAAAATGCAGACTTGCATTCATCCACTTTTCTCATCTGCTCATCAAAAGCGGCCCCAGAACTGGGGGTCACGAACAGCATCTGGTGGGAGGGAGAGTCCCCCCAGCCTTGGGTCACAGCCCCCACCTCAGGCAGGGAGGGGAAGCCTCTGAGAGGGAAGCCCCCCTTTTAAACTTGTAGCTGAAGGGAAGATTTTTTCCCATTCAAATTTACAGACCCCTGGGATCTCTCCAGACACCCCACACTAAGACCCACTGATCTGCCTCAGTGCTCTCACTCTACACTCTTCCATTGCTTTCTCCCGCAAAGTTCCTACCACCTTGGATGGACGCTTGTCCACCTGCTGCCCTCTGGGGGTCGTCCCGGCCGGCCGGCCGCGTTCAGCTCCCTCCTTTACCCGGGAGGAGACCGAGGCTCGGAGGATTACTCTGAATCAATTCGGCATCAGAGGTCGCCGGTTCCGACCCAAGACGGACGTACGGGGAGCTGAGACTTGGCAGCCCAGCCCGTGGCCAGCGGGGTTTCAGGCAAGATTCCAGCGTCTCGCCCCCCGAGCCCCAGGCCCAGAGAAGCAGGTGGGGAGATTTCTCCCCCCTCCCAGCCTTTGTCCGTGGCAGGAGCTGCTCCAGCCCAGGGGAGGAGCCCTCACTGGGCCTTTGTGGAACGAAGCGAACGCGCTCGCCCAGCGACAAAGGCGCCCAGAAGGGGAGCAGGTCACCCCCGGGGGCGGGACTCCAGGATGAGCCGAGCTCGCCCCTGACGGCCACCGATCTCTGGGAGGACTTAGATTGAGAGTAGGGATAAAGAGCTGGGACAGGGATGAGGAGAAACAGGAGCCAGTGGGCAGGAGAGCCACGGTGCCATCGCCTACAGGGGCCTAGACACAAACACCCCCCTGGGGGAACTTGCACTAACTCGGGGACTCGGGACTCCCCCGGAGCAGGGCAGAAAGGGCCCAAGAAGCAGCACCATTCAGAGGGCCTGGATCTGAATCCTGGATCGCTTACTTCTCACAGTACGACTTCCACCAAGCCAAATCCCTTACGTGCCATAGGCTCATTATGATCGGGGTTCAGATCCTAGCACTGACCCTCTGGGTGACCCTAGGTTAGTCAGTTAGGGTCTCTAAGCCTCAGTATTGCCATCTGTGAAATGAGCTCACTGGACCAGAAGGCCTCTGGATACCTGCTCCCGTGCTAACCTAGCTAAAGGTTCAAGGGGAATCAGGCAGATATTCTCCCACCACAGGGACCTCCAGGGAATAGAGAAAGGAGGTGACCTTATTCAATGCCCCGGGCTGCGACCACACAGGGAGGAAAAAATTAGGGGCCAGCTCTCTTATTTACTAAAAATCATCAGAATAGTTTGTTCCTGTCGCTCGCCTAGTACCACCTGGCGTTCGCCAGCACCCTTCAAGGCTCGCAGCAACAAAATGCCAGGCTGCCACGTCTGACCCTTTAGTTTTACAGATGAGGAAACTGAGGCAGGAAGAAGAGGCCGTCTAGTCCAACCCAACTCTCTAGCCCCTAGTTCCTCTCTGCCACATCCCAGGAAGCGGTCACCCCCATTCTGCCCGAAGGCCCTCAGCCCTTCTCGGGCAGCCCGTTCCACGGAGAGACCGACGGCCCCAGTTCTCACGCAGAGCTGCCTCGGTCTGAAAGGCCAAAATGGGCCTCCGGGCAGCCTCCACTCTCTGGTGCCAGTTCTGCCATCTGAGGTCGGCCCAGCTCCTCTTCTATTTGACCTTTAATACTCAATAGCATCTATCATCCCCCACCTGGCCCACCTCAGGGGGAACGCAACCACGTCTTTCAACCGATTCTCCCCGAGCTCGGTCTCTGGGACATCCCCTGGAGACCTTCCACACGGGCACAAGCCAGGCGTCTGCCCCCCTGCTCTGCCCACGGCACACCCCGCAGCCAAGGCTACCAAAGACGTTCCTCAATCCCGACTATGTTCCAGGCCTGACTTAACTGGAACCGTCCGGCGGGAAGCCCCTGGTTTCCAACTCGCTCTATTTATGGCTCGCTGTGTACTCTAGAACCACGGCAGCCCGGGAGGGACCTCGGGGACCATCCAGTCCAAGCCCTCATCTGACAGAGAGGAAATAAGCCCAGGACAGAAAGGAACTTGCCCAAGCTCACGCAGGCAGGAAGGGCAGAGCTGGGTCTCTGGACCTGGGGACTCTGATCCCAAATCCGGCTAAGCTCGGGGCCGCCTCCTCAGGCCTGCCGGAGGAAGGTCACCGGGCCGAATGTGCCCGAACCCGAGCCGAGCGGCCCAGATGGAGGTCCCCGCTCGGGACCACGCGCCAACCTCCGGCCCTGCAGCTCAGGCTGCCGTGAGATGCCACCGGTGCCATCTCGTCTCCCGATCTGCTAAAAGAGACGGGCTCCGGGCACAGAGGGTTATTGGAGCCTCGGCAGAGGCTCGATAGACTTACACTTTAATTCTCTTAACACTGTGTTAAAGCTAATATAACAGGTGTCCATGGAGACCCAGGAGGTCAGAGCGTCTCCGATTTGCTCACACGCTCCAGCTGAATTCAGAATGAACTGGCAGGACGAGGCCTGGGAAGTCCCGAATGGGGGCCGTGGAAGAGCTACAGGGCCACAAGCCGCCCCCTTTCAACTCCTTTGCCACCTACACGGACATGGATCCCCTTGAACAAACCCTTATTCAATCTCCAGATAAGCCTGCAAGTTCTGAAGCCCAGAGGGACCCTTTCGAGGTCACGGACTCCAGTTCCACCGACTGGATGAAAAGACGCTCTCATCAGGTTAGTCAGCCCGCTATTGTCGGCTGCGCGACTGTTCTCCGTCAAGTGCAGCAATTAGACGGATCAATCGTGGGAAAGATGGATCCCTTTAGCTCTAAACTTCAAGGCTGTTGCTATTATTAATAGATTGTCATTTCTCAGAATATACCACCATAAGCCAATGATCTAGCTTTGGGATCGGGTCATTTCAGGCTTCGATTTTACATCCCTAGCACCGAGCAGAGCCGGGCACACAGTCGTCCCTTTGTCGTCTGTCCCATTGTCCCCGAAAACGACCATATCAGGAGGTGACGCCATGACACGCAAGCGAACTGGGCTTGTGCGAGGGAGGGCTACCCAAGGTCGCCTGCCCCCCTCTGTCCTCCAGAACCATCCGGGTCCGGTGACCAGAGAGAGATCTGGAGGACTCTACCCCGTGGGCAAACAGTAGGTGATTAATAAATACTTCTTCGTGTTGCAATTACATTGCGAGCTCTTAGAAGGAAAAGACTAGTTAATAGGATTACAAGTCCTAAGCTAAAAGAGGCTCAGAGAGCATGGAGTCCAATACCATCCGATTTACAAATGGGAAAACACAGGATACCAAGGAGGTAAGTGGCCCGCCCGGGATGACAGAGGGAGCATTCGAACCCAGGTCTTCTGGCTCCAAAGCCCATCCTCTTTGCATGGGGACACAAGGCTTCCCAGGTGAAAGCTTGTTTCTTTGTGACCCCCATTGCCTTCCTTGCCTCCAGGCTGACCAGCTGTCACCCATCTCTCCTAGGCCTCCTCCATCACCCTCCCAACGGTCCTTTCCCATCATACCGCAGCTTGTGTGAGCCCACACAAGCCCTGCCCGGCTCTTTTCCCTCACCTTGCCCCCATCCTCTGCCTCCACCGCCTCTCTCTCCATCACTTCATCTTCCTCTTGGAATATGACACCTGGTCTTCCCACTGGGACTTGTTTTCTCAGAAGTCCCTCGATACTAACATGGCCTTTCCTTCCTTTAACTCTGGGCTTTCCGCATGCTCCTGGTCCCCACCCAGCTCCTCTAATTCTTCCTCTTTTCTCTGAAGGTCCCCTGGGCTCTTCCACCCAGGCCCTTCCTGTGGGAGCTCTCAGAGGATCCTCTTCTCTCTCAGAAACTTCAACCCACTGCTCGGGAGCCCGAGCACTGTTCAGATGCCTCCCAGATTCCCGCAAGCTTGATCTCTCTTCAGCGTTTGAGCAGGACAGGAGAGAAAACTGGATAAGGGTTCAAAGGCCCTTCACCTCCACGGGCCTCAGTTTCCCCATTTGTAAAACAAAGCCAAAGGACCCAATGGCCTCCAATCTGGCTCTCGGTTCCTGGGATGGAAGCCCAACAGTTTCTATGGCAGCGCTCCCAGCTGGCTGCACCACCACTCAAAGTCAACTCTTCCAAATGGGGTTTAGATCCTGCCTCTCCGAGCCTCTTCCTCCTTCTCCCAGAGGCGCTTCTGTCCATGGCGGCACCATCTGCTCACATCCCCTGCTTCCCCCTTCTCTCACATGGAGACCTGTTAGCTTTGCCTTCTTATTTCAGGCACCCTCCTCCTTCCTGGTTCTAAGACCTGCCGCATCTTCCAAGCCCATCTTCCCGCCCTCCTATTTCCCCTCCCGATCCATCCTTCACCCGTTACCAGACTCACGTCGATCTACTGTTCGAAAATTGGCTCTAGCTGCCTATTTATCACCTCCTGAAAAAAATTCATTCCTCTTGGTCTGACATTCGAGGCTTTATGCAATATCTCCATTTTACCTTCCTCGCTCATTTTCCCCTCACCCTACAATCTTTTCCTCAGCTTCAGCTACCCCAGACCAGGAATACTCTCTCTCTCTTTTTTAACCTTTACTTTCAAAACATAGGCATAGATCCTTTTCCACATTCACGCTTGCAAAATCGTGGGTTTCAAATTTTTTCTCCCTCCCTTCCCGCCATTTCCTCTCCTAGATGGCAAGTAATCCAATATATATTAAACACGGTCAATTTTTCTCTACATATTTCCACAATTATATATAAGAAAAATCAAATGAAAAAAAAACGAGAAAGAAACAACATGCAAAGAAATAACAACAACCAAAAAAAATCCTATGTTATGATCTACACTCAGATCCCCCAGGGCAGACGGCTCTCTCCATCACATGACCGCTGGAACTGGCCGGGGTCAGTTGAAAAGTCTCCCCTTGTTTTAATTCTCACTTGTCTTTAAAGTCCAACTCGGTTATCAGCTACTACTACAAGCCACCTGGTCCCCACCCGCTTCCCGTCCATCCTTTCTGGATCTTCCGAAGCACCTTCTTCATTTAATGATCCAATGTCCATGTCCCGACTTATTTCACCCGACCCCTGGCTTGGTGTAAGCTCCACAAGGGGCTGGATCATTTCTAAGCTTGGCGTCTCCCCCAGAATCTGTTATTATTGGGAGAACCAACCAAAGGCTGTTTAGCAGGTGCCTGCTCCACGCCAAGCTCTCACAGGTGCCGGGAATCCCCAAACACCAACCAACCAGCCCAGACTTGGGCCCTGCCAGTCTATTGGGAAACAACAAACCAGTCACAGTAAAAGCTAATTTTGGGGAAGAGGAGGGTGGGGGTGGGGGGGACAAGGAAAGTTTTCCTGCAGGAGAGTGTTTGAGTAAAGTCTGGAAGAAAGGCAGAGATGAGGGAGGATGGCATTCTAGGTATGAGGGACAGCCAGTGCAAGAGCACAGAGGTGAGAGATAAAGATCGTCAGTCTGGCGACACCGCAGATGCCATGTCATAAAACGGAGTCAGGTGATGAAAAGCTTCCAAAGGCCACGAGCGCTATCTTTGATCTTGGAGGTAATGGGGAGTCACCAGAGCTTGCCGGGCAGGGGACCCGTGTGGTTGGGTTTGGGTTTTAGGAGGCAGGCTGGATTCTCTGGTTTTCCTCATCTGCTGCCTCCCTTGGCACGAGGGCTGCCCGGCATTTCTCAGCGGTAAGTTTCATCCCCAAAGCCCCAGGTGATCCTGGGACAACCCGCCAGTTATCCCCAGAGACTACATCACTGATCCAGACACCTGGTGGGACTCGTGCAGAGCTTCTTTACCAGTTTGGGGACCAACGTTTCCCAGAGGTGCCTTTCCCAGGCACGAGCCAGTCAGGCAGGCTGATAAGGCCCTTCTGATCAGCAAGGGGTCCTGGGAGCTCCAAGGCGGCCTCAGGGAAATCCAAGCTGCACAGAATGCACCCGACAGGCTCCGTGTCTGTCCCCTGCGCGCCAGCCCGGCCACCAGGAGAGCAATATGGAAGGGAACAAGCCCAGGGTTTGGGCCATTAACTTGGCAGGCTTGGCGCCCGTCACCTGCTCCCTCGTCTGGGGGCTTGGTTCCGGCCAGATCTCTGCTCAGGCTGTTCTACATGCTGGGAATCTGCTTCTTCCTCACTTTGGGCTCATTTGGGGGCTTGGGGTTTTTGGGGTTTGGGGGGGCTTTGTACCCCAGAACAGCACATGTGCAGTAATACTTGTCAAGTGCCTGAGTCCTGACTCCTACAGAGATGAAATCTCAGATAGCCAATGAGGGCTAGAAAATCCACCTGTCCACGAGCATCATTAACCACCTAGCACCTGCCAGGCACCGATGCTGGGGCTACAAAAACATGGCAACAGCCCGGCCCCCCCTCTCAGGGAGCTCCCAGTCTAAGGCAAAGACCGCGCACAAACAATTCTGGGCAAACAAGACAAGAGAGAGGAGGAGGATTGGAAGGGCTTGGGACGGAAGGCCGGAACGCAGTCCAGTTGTGTGGGAATTTGTCACTTCCTGGCTGCGTGATCTTGGAGAAGTCACAGCCTTCAATCTCCTCCTGGGTAGGGAACACATGACCTCTGTGTATCCTCTGGGTTTAAATCTATGCATTTGGAGGATTATCTAGGCTATCATTTTACAGATAAGAAAACTGAGGCCTACAGAGATAAAGTGCCTACTACTATGTGCCAGGTACTGGGTATAGAAAACAAAAAAAAGGGACACAATCCAAAGCCCTGGAGAATGGGGTAGAAGGCCCAGTTCCTCCGGAGCTCTCAGATTCAGTATTCTTCCTTCACCCCATTTTATCACCAGCCCTTGGCCGGCCTCACAGTCCACCCTCCCTTCCCCCAGCCAGACCTGGCAGGGAAAAATGACCCCACCCCAGAGAGGCAGCTCCCCCCTCCCCCCCCTCGGCCCGCCCAAGACACACGGACAGCCAGGGAGAACAAGGCAGGAGGTCCCAGGGATGCCTGGCATCGGGCAGCTATCTGTCTCTGGGAGGCTGTTCCCCACACCTAGCTTTCGGCCATTCCCCAGCTAGCTTTGACCTCTGTGGTTTAAGCGAGGCCGCTGGCCGCTTCTCTCGGAGAGGAAAGGTTATCTCTAGCCCGCAGGAACAGCTCCCTTCCGCACCCTCTCAAGGTGGAAGCAAAAAGTGGGAGGGGGAGGCAGGGAGGGAAGTGAGGGGGAGGGAGATGTGGGACAAGGCTGAGCCCGGAGGCTGAGCCACGGCGCGCCCGCCAGCCCCCTGGGTTTCCCGCAGAGACACCTGGGCTCCCGGCCCCCTCTTTAGCAGCCGGGGCCAGGGCGCACGCAGGGGAGCCCACCTGAGGCCCCCAGAGCACCCCGGCTTCAGCGCCTCCGGGATGGCCAAGCCAAGGGCCGGGCCCAGGAGCCCCAGTGGGATGGGGTGGGAGCTAGCCCCCGCCATCCCCAAGCCCCCTGGGCGGACACCCACGTAGAGGCGGCTCGGTCTGGAAAAGGACCTTCCCCTTCCCGCCAGGGGCCAAGCAGGAAGGTTGCCCTTCCCGACCCCGGGGCGGAGGGCGGCCGGCGGAGGAGCACGACAGGTGCTGCTGGGCGACCTGGCGAGGGCGGGGCAGAGACCGGCCGGGAGGGAGCGAGGCAGCGGGCAGGGGACGGCGTCTCGAGCCCAAAGGAAGGGGGGCACCGGGACCATGTCCCGAGGCTGCCGCGCGGGAAGGAATCTGGGCGGCGTCCCAGGCTGGGGGTGGGGGATGGGGAAGGAAGGACCGAGGGCCCCGGAGGTCTGGTTGGGGATCTAGGGAGAGGCGAGGGGGTCCGCGCAGAGGGTGGGGAGGAGGGGGGTGGTCTAGACCTGCAGAGTTTGGGGGCAGGCGGCTGCGGGGCTCGGGGGAGTGTCGCCAGTGGGACATGGCGGAGGGCACCCACCGTCGGAAGAGACTCTCCATGTCCCTGATCTGCCGGCGGCTGAACTCCCGGAACTCGTTGTGGGGTTTGAAGACCTTGGTGAGCTGGGGCTGCTCCGTGCCCTCGTGGATGCTGTGGCGCCGGCTCAGCTGAGCCTTCAGCTCCGAGTCGGCGTTGGCCGTGAGTTCCTTGTCTGGCGCTTCCAGGACGAATTTCGGGGGGCCCGGGCTCCGGTCCCGGACCCGCACCGCCTCCGCCAGCAGCCCGTAGCCCTTCCCGTCGAAGCCGTTCAGCTGCGGCCCCTGGGCGGCCGCGGCCGCGGCCGCGGCCTCGGACTCCTGCTCCAATCTCAGCCTCCGCTGCAGCTTCAGGGCGAGCTCCCGGGTGGCCATGACCTTGATGCGCGGCTGCCCGACCTCGGAACGATGCGCGCACCGACGGACGCTCGGAAGCTCAGAAGGCCACCGGGTCGCTGCGGCGCTCCTGCCCGGCCGCGGCTCAGCACTCTGCGCGATCCCGGGCTCGGGGGCCCAGGGAAAAGGGAGCGAGGGCGGGAGGGGGCGGGGCAGGGGCGGGAGGGGGCGGGGCCTCGAAGTCCCAAAACCAGGTCGCCGAGTGCCCGCGAAGTCTCTCGGGGTGGGGGGTGGGTAGCTCGGGCCCCAGAGTCGACTCGCACTTGGGCCACCAGGCTACCTGAGCGCCCGTGCGCGCCCCCTCCTAGGGAAAGGCCCCTCTAGGTCCTGCTCGATAAACCGAGGGGTTGGGTGAAGTGACACCCAAAGTCCTCACCCCACGTTTACCTCAGTTCCTCAGATGTAAAACGAGCTGGAGAAGGAAACGCCAAAGCACGGCGGGATCTTGCCAAGAAAACCCCAAACGGGGCCGCAAAGAACCAGACGTGACTGAACGGCAACAGCGAAGTCCTAAGCCTCCTCCTCCCCGCCTCCTCCCAGACAGGGAGGCCGCTGGGAGCCTTCCATCCCTCCCCCTGTCCCGAGACTCGGAGAGAACCAGCCGAGCTTGGGGCTTTCCTTGGGATCCTCTGATGCCGGGAGGGCTCCCGGGGCCGCCCGGCTAGTCCACCCCTTTTACAGATGAGGAAATCGAGGCCCTGGGCCGAGGGCAGTCTCGCGCAGGGGATGAGCTTTAGCTGCAGCCCGAGAGACACACCCCCTCCCTCCTCTCCCTATCTGTTTCTCTCCCTTCCCCTCCGCACCGCGTGTCTCCGTCTCGGTCTGCGTCTCTCAGCTTCACGTGCCTCCCCCTCACACGCTGCCTCCCAGCCGAGCGGACCTTCTTGCTCCTCTCTCAGACGTTCTATCTCCGGCTCCCTCCTAGTCTCGGCTCGAGTCCAGTTTCTGTCCGAAGCCGTCCCTGTCCTCCCCTTCCCCCAGCCTTCCTGGGACGTTATCTGCCCCGGATCCCGCCTCTGTCTCGTACGTGGTGGATTCCCCTGCCGAGTCCCGGTTAGCTCGGGAGCTCCTGCGTGTGTCTCGGCACTGGGGAGCCCAGCGCCCGACGCTCGCGCTGGGTGATTAATTAATGATTAGTTAACGCGGTGTAAGAGCGTCTCCCGTCACTCCCAAGTAGAATGTTGCCTCCTAGAGGACTAGGGCTTGTTTTGATTTTCTTCCGGACTAAGGACGTGGTTGACACTTAAACGTTGGTTCCGGAGTCGAATCGAAGCTACTCGGGTTTCCTTTCAAAGACACTCGCAGTCGCAGTTTGGAAAAGGGGACCGTGGTGGGCTGGGGGGGAGGGGGATGTTAGACTGAGAACTGGAGACCCGAATTCAACAGGGCCTCGGATACTCACTGGCTGTGTGATTCTGGACAAGTCATTTCCATATCTCAGAAAGCCATTTCCTCATCTGTACAATGGGCTAGCAAATAAGAGTACCTGGGAGGCTCGAAGGAGATAATATATGTAAAGTACTTCACTATACTTTAAAAACAACAACAACAACAACTAAGTAAATGGAAGTTTTAGTAATCTTTCCATTGCATTCTCAACTTTTCTCTTGGGCTTTAGATAAAAAGGATCCGAACAAGTCACTCTCCACTGTTATTTATTTCTTCTTTTTCTCATTGGAAAACGGTTGCCCCCTTCCTCAGAGAGGGTGCTGGAGAAGCAGAGTGGCTTCCTGGAGGCTCGGGAGGGTGGAGAGACCCTTGTGAGTTTTGCGTTTCATTTGTTTTGCTTTTTAGACAGAACAAGCTCTGTATTCATTTTTTTGTTTTGTTTTGTTTTGTCATTTTATTTATTTATTTTGTTTAGAATTAGCCTGTTTTAATATTTCTGATCATTGATATTTTATGTTTATGTCAATTAAAATTTCTTTTCTATCTCCTCCTATTTCCACAAGCTATACCTTTTAACAAATAACTTTTTTCCCCCTGAGGGGGTTGAGATTAAGTGACTTGCCCAGGATCACACAGCTAGGAAGTTAAGTGTCTAAAGTCAAATTTGAACTCGGGTCCTCCTGACTTCAGGGCTGGTGCTCTATCCACTTCCCCACCTAACTGCCTCCAACGAATAACCTTTTAAAAGAAGAAAAATGGGCAAATCTGCTATCTGTGGATAGTTAGTGGAACCCCACTCCTCCAAAGGAAGGGAAGAAGGGGACTCGTCTTCTCATTTCTCCTCTTTGGGACCGAGCTTGTCATTTCCCTTATTTTTCTTTTGTTTTGTGCTCATTTCTTCCATTTAGGTAATAGGTATTGTCTTGGCTGTTTTCCTAGTAATGTTTCACTCTGCATTAATTTATTTCTGTAACTTTTTCCATGCATCTCTATATGCATTAAATTACCCACCCACCCTTTTTTTTTTCCAACACAGTAATCTATTAAAACTATATGTTCTAAACAGAAATATTATTGGCTAATGAATCTTATGTAATGAAGATAATAGAAAAGCTACAAATGAGTCGGTTTTGCCAGTGTTGACATTTGACCGTTGACCGTTCATATTTTAGTAGATGGCGGCTGTCCAGAACACATCAACCTATGTAAAAAGACATTAACATTTTGCTTTTCCTCTCTCTTGGTTTTTCCCTTTTGGTCTGATTTTTCTTGCCCAACATGATAAATATGGAAAGACGTTGAAGAGGATGGCTCCTCTCTCCCCTAGATCAGATGATTTGCTTTCTTGGGGAGGAGGGAGGCAAGGGAGAGAGGGAGAAAAAAATTTGGAATTCAAAAACTCACAAAAATGAGAACTGTCTTTAGGACATAATTGGAAAAATAAAATACTGCTGAGAGAAAAGAAAAGAATTCGCTTTGATGTCTTGATCAAGATGAAGTGACAGATACACTTCAATAGTCTTCCTCCCCTTCATCAGCAGTGAGTGTATACTAACGGCCGTAGGGCTGGCCTTGGAATCAGGAAAACCTGGGTCCAAGTATCTCTTCTGAAAGAGGTCGTGACATCTCTGCACCCCCAGGGGATTCTTAGACTATCCATCAATCAGTCAAGCAGTTCACCTGCTACTCTTTCCTCACCTGGAACTCTTCACAAAGATGAAATGGCTGGTCCAGACACCAGCAATCCAACCCCATCCCATCAATCAAGCCCTCCGCCATGTGCCAGCCTTTGAACTAATTGCTGGAGCCAAACAAATTAGCCCAGGGCCCCTGAGCCTATTCCCACAGGGGGTTGATGGAAAGAGCCAGACCAGTGTAGTAGAGGATGGGCAAGAAGGAATGGGGTGTTATCTGCAAACTGGAGGGAATACTGATGCCCAGGAGGCTGCGCAATCTCTGGACCAGAACAGCCTTTATGCAAGAAGACTAAAGCCATCAGTTGAATCAACAATTAGAAATGTAAGCCGCTGGTCATAAATGGAATCGATAATTACACTGTACAATAAAGGTGTCTTTTTTTTTAATCTCTTCAAGAGTTGAAAGTATTTCCCATGTCATTATCCCATGATCTCATTTATTCCAACAACATTCCTAGGGGAGAGACCAGGGAGACAGGTTTTTCTCACCGTGCCCTTTGCTGGGAAGATCTGAAGATCTCACAGCTAAACGGCGGCAGAATTTCCTCTTCTACAACTCAGGTCGAAGGGACGCAGGACGGAGCGATCTCGCAAATGTGGTTTCCATAACCTCCTGAGTATCTCGCGGGAGGACAGGCAATGTGGTCTTGGGACTGTCCTGCTGGGCTGGGAATCAGGAAAACTGGGAATGGATCCCATCTCAGATACTTCCCAGCTGCTTGACTCTGGCCCAATCATTCTCGGCTTTCAGAATCTCATTTTCCCCATCTGTAAAATTGTGATGATGATGATGATGATGACAGCAGCCTAACTCCCATGATTATTTTAAGTGGTTCGTAATTCAATTCAGTAAACATTAAGGGTCTACTATGTGCCAGGCATTGTGCTAATGCTTACAAGCCTTAAAGGCTGGATGAATGTTAGTTGTGATGGTTTGCTCAGTACTGGGAGGAATAATCGTATGTGTAAGACAGGGTCTCTGCACCAGGAAGCTCAGCCTTTGGAAGGAAAATAAGGCAACAGCTCAAAAGAATTTGAAAAATCGTGGCCAGTGTGATGAGAGTTGTCTAAACAGAGACCTTTAGGAGTTAGAAAAGGAGCACAGGTTTCTGGCTAGAGGAGGCACCTTGTCCAAATCCCTGCTTTTACAGATGAGTAAAGTGAGGCAAACAGGAATAAGTGATTTGTCCAGAGCTACATAGCAAGGAATCTTCTGAGATCAGATTTGAAGTCGGGAAGATTCCAGATTCTAAGCCCAGTGCTCTGTGCACTAGGGCACCACCTAGCTGTCCTGAAGTGAAGTGACTTATAGTTAAATTTACATGCTCTTGCACTATGGGAATTGTCACTTTCTGACATTTAAAATACATAGGTTTTTGAAAAGTCTTACTGTATCTCCCTCCATGTTGAATCAGAGTCAGCATTTTTGGAGAGTGCTTGTTATTAAAGAGTTTATATAGGCAATCGCCTTGTCTCCCTTTTGTCTTGGGTTGGGATCAAAGCATATTTCAGGAATTATGAATCCAAATATAGCCCGCCTCAAATATGGGGAAGACGCAAGTCACTTTAACAAGCATAAAGATCTACTATGTGCCAGGCACAGGGGGATACAAAGACAAGACCAAATCCCCGCTGCCCTCCGGGAGCTTGCAGTCCACTGGGAGGAAACAACATGTAAACAGATAAATGAATACAAAAGTTATAAAGGACATAGGAAATCTCTTAGAGGGAGAGGAGGGGAGAACACCAGTGACTGAGCAATCACAATAGCCTTCTTGTAGGAAGAGGTGCTTGGACAACGTTTAGGAGGGAGTTGGAGATCCCTAGAGATGGCAGTTAGGAAGGAGAGTGTTTCTGGAAGGCCAGGGAGCCAACGTAGGTTGTCATTTGTCTGAATTTGTCATTTGGCTGAAACATAGACTACATGTGCATGAGTATGGACAGATGAGCTAGAGCTGGATTATGGAAAGCTTTGACTGTCAAGCAGAGGAGTCTGTATTGGATCCTAGAGGTGATAGTAAGGCTATCACTTTAGTAGCCATGTAGTCTCAGACACTAGTTGTGTGACCTGGCTGAGTCACTTTACCTAATTTTCCTCAGTTTCCTCACTGTAAAATGAACTAGAGAAGGAAAGGGCAAACCACTCCAATACCTGCCAAGGAAACCCCAGATTAATTATTAGCACAATGCCTGGCACATAGTAGACCCTTGATGTTTACTGTATTGAATTACGAATTACATGAGGACAATAATAGCAACTACTTCATAGGATTGTTGTAAGGCTTAAGTGAGATAATATTTATAAAAATATTATTACATGAGATAACTTCACATGTTTCTTCTTAAAAGGGAGTAGAATGGGGAGGGAGGAAGGGAGAAAATCTGAAACTCAAAGTATTAAAAACAAATGTAAAAAATGTTTTACATTTAACTGGCAAAATTACATATATGCAAACATAGATAAATAGTTCATAAGATCATATAAAAATAATTGTAAACAAAGGGTATAATGCCTGGCAATTAGAAGGTGCTTAATAAATGCTTATTCCCTGTCTCCCTCTGACCAATCATTCTTGGTCATGACATTAATTAGAATTAAGTCTTTTCAAATTGTTTGTTTTATCGTGTAAGTCTTACATGAATTGTTCTCTTCATTCTGACTTTTGTGATTTCTTAATGGCAAAATAGTATTTCATTTTATTCATGCACCATAATTAGTTTATTCATTCCCCAATTAATGGACACCCCTTTAGTTTTGAGTTCTTTGCCTCCATAAAAACTCTGTTACAAGTAAATAAATAAGCAAAGAACATGTATCTATATACATTTACGTATATATGCACACATATATGGGGAAGTATACATGACCTTTCCCTTTTCTTTTGATCTCTTTGGAAATGGACCTATCTCATAGTATCTTTAAATTGCAATTCAATTCAAATCAACCAATGATTTTCAGCACCCTATCTCTAGGAAAGGATATCTCCACATTCACCTATAGCACCATCCTGTGGTCGAGATGCTTCCTGGAAGGGGTTTGCTAAAATCTGCCTCCTTCCAAATGGACCTGCACCTTCCACACGACTCACAGTAATACTTCAGAGCAAGATGAGATTTGCCCCTAAACATGCTTTGGTCCTTAAGCAAGTGTTGCTCTAGATCCATGCAATCACATCTCTTCTCTCTAGGAAACTGAATCCGAGATCTTTTCCCTGCTTTCTGTTATTGTTTCCTCTCCATTCTGGTTCCTACCTGTCCTTTAGAGCTGTAATACTCTCCCTTTTTCTCAGCTGTTCTTCTCATATTGGATTAGTCCATTAAACCAATGAGTAGCACTTCCTTTATCTTGGCTAAATAGATGTTGATGGTTCGGTTGGTTGGTTGGAGGGTGCATTTGGAGAGATTCATGGTGTCCTTTAGTCTAATGTATATTTCAAGGAATCTATCCACTCAGTTTGGAAAGTCTGGGGGAGGCTGTATAGATTAGCGGAACAGTTTTACTTGGAGATGATCTGTGAAGACAGGCTGTCTATGTCCCATGGTAACTGCCCGTTCTACTTTTGGACCATACTAATGGGGAACTTTTGAATCAAGCCTCTTACTAACACCTACCATCATTCCCATTGTAATTCTGCTCTTTGGTCCCAAGCAGAACTCACCTTATCCTTCTCTCAAGTGGCCCCGAAGCACATGAAAATAGCTGTCACGTCCACCCAATTCCTCTCTTCTCCAAGCTGAATGTGCCCAATTCTTCTTTGGATAGTATCAGTTTGAGGGCTTGGGACATCCTAACTCCCTTCTGCTGGATTCTGTCCAACCTGCCATCTTCCTTCCTAAATCAAGGAGACAAACAAAAATGAACTGGAGCCTGCCCTCCATTTGCTTGAGGAACATAATTCAATCAACAACCGTTTTGGGGAACGTGCTATGTGAATTCTGGGCATGTGGAGACAAAAATGCCTCAGGGAGCCTCTGTCCTGGTTGGGTTCTCTGGAATTTCTTTCCTTACTGGTCCAATGTGAAGATGATGAAGCAAAAGACCTGGGAGCAGCGAGAGATGATTATGAAGGAATGAGAATTCCCACCCAGGTCCCTTTCATCTTTAGCATTCTATGACTAATGGCAGAGGGACTCGAGAGAGAAAGAAGGAAGGCTTCCTATGCTATCCTAGCATTGTTCATTGTCCAAGCGCTGCCTGTCTCATCCTGGGGCCTTTGATGCTTTCCTCATTAGAGGGAGAAACAGATGATGACTGATTGTGAAATCAAGGCTCTATTGGGAGGGAGGGAAGGAGGGAGGGAAGGCGGGAGGGAGGCTGGTGTCTCCCTGCAGGGATGCTAGCGGCGGGAGATGATTATGTGTGTCCCACAGACATCTCAAAGTCCCATGTCTCAACCAGATTATTTTTCGTCTTCCCTCCCATATTCACTCCTTTTCCGAGCTTCCCTGCTTCTCTTCTTACCCTTAAATACAGCCATTCAAGTGCTAAGTGTTGGTAACTCAACTTCCTTAGGACCTCTCACACTTTCATTCTGCTCCCTATAGCCCTCACCCTGGTTTAGACTCCCATTCCCTCTTGCCTGGACTATTCTATTCATCTCCTAATGGGTTTCCCTACCTCCAATCGTTTCCCATTCCAATCCTTCCTCCCGGTTCTAAAGCACACAGCTGTCCAACGAATCACTCGACAATTATTAAGCACCAAATATGTACCAAGCACTATGCTGAGTTCTGGAGACTCAAGAAAAACCTCAAACTAGCAACTCCGTCCCTGGTCCGAAAATCTCAGTGACTCTCTCTTACTTCTAGAACAAAAGAGCAAATTCTCCCAGTCTAGCTCCCACCCATCTTTCCAGACTGATCGTCCATGACCCCTCTTCACAAGTTCTAATTTTCTTAATGTTTCATGTAGGAGATATATCAAAGTCCTGCCTACAAAACTCTGGAGTAGCCAGAACCAGATTAAAATACAATTGGAAAATGTGTAACAATCAAACATATAATAACAACATAAATAGTGTACATTTGTGGTTTTCTAAGTCAGTATATGGCACATTCTGACACTGTTGCTTTATAAGGATGTTCCATCTCTGGTCTCCATGCAAGACACAGACTGTCCCCTTTGCCTGGATCAATTTTGTAACCCCTCCACCTCTGAATTCCTGGTTTCCTTTAGGAACAGCTAAAGTTTCATCTCCTACCAGAAGCCTCTCCTGATTCTTCTTACTCCCAGTCACTTTGTGTTTATCATTTGAACTTACCTCTGACCACATTGTGCTCTCAATAGAATGTAAGCTCCTTGAGGGCAGGGGCTGATCACTTATATTTGTACCCATAATGCCTTGCACAGTACTTGGGACACAGTAAATGCTCAATCAATTCTTGTTGCTGTCCAAAAGTTTAAGTCAGCAAAGATATAACTTCAGGTTTTAGCACAGGATGCCAAAATTTATTTATATATTAGTCCTTCAATAGCACAGAAACTGTAAGATTTAACCTTAGTTATTGAGAAGAAAAAATATTGAGGTGGATGGCTAGCAGTGGATAGACTTGGACCTAGAGTCAGGAAGCCTTGAGTTCAAATTCCTCATCCACATCTATTCCCCTTCAAATCAGTCTATTACATCCCTCTGAGCCTTCCCTTTTCCAGGGTGACACTCTCAGTTCCTTCCACAGATACTCACGTGACATGAATCTGAGACCCAACATCATCCTACGTATTCTGGATGCTCCCCAGCTTATCAAGTCTCTCTTCAAATAAAGTTAGGACTTCAAATAAAGTGCGACTGGACACAATATTCTAGATGTCATCTGGCCAGCATGGAAGGCAGTGACTTTCTCATCTCCCTCTCTGTACCTTTCTTAATGAAGTCAAAGAACTCTTGGCAGGTACATCATCTCGATGCTTCCCATTGTTCCTGTGTTGACAAACTTAAGTCCTTGCTATCTGATAAGGTCTTTCTCACAAGTTAATATATTACTGGGGAAACTGACTTGGATAAACTTAAAAACAAAAACCAAGAAAACAGACTATATTCTGTAGTCTCTTCATTTTTTTTTTTTGGTTTTTGTTTTTAAGTATATGTGTAAGTGTGCATAATTTTCATTGAATTTTAGAATTGGAGGAAATAGTGGAAAACTCTTAATCACTTGGAATATATTCTTGGTCTTTAAGTTCTTCCACATCAATTTGTCCCCATCAAAGGTTAGAAAATCTTTGTTCTCTGTTGATCTCCATAGCAGATGGTAAATCTAACTGTGCTTATGCTCAAACACTTGGATATCTAAGGGACTTACTTCTTTACTCCTTGGCTACAGAAGCTTCAGTATTGTTAATTATTTTTAAGAGGGCAACTAGGTGATACTATAGTGTACAAAGCACAGAACCTGAAGGCAGAAAGAAGCCAGGGCAAGTCATTTTACTGTTTGACTCAGTTTCCTCACCTATAAAATGAGCTAGAGAAGTAAATGGCAAACCATTCCAGTATCTTTGCCATAAATGGAGTTACAGAGACTCAGACTGAACGACAACAAATTATCTTTAAGATTGAAATTCCAACTCTTCAATTGGATAATTAAATAGCCCTTCCCAGTCTGGCCTTCCATTCCAAACTGATTATACATTATTGCCATTCATAAACTCTATTGTTGGAATCCTTACAAAGTGTTAAGTCATTAGAACTGATAGAGACAATGGTTATCTAATTTAGCATGGTTCAGTATGATTGATCTCATCCTACAAGGAGATGTTATGGGCCAGAAATTGAAACAAGGTACTAAGTGGAATTGAGGAGACAATGTTTAAATCTAGTTTAGAATTGATTTAATCCTACAACAAATAATGGTTTCTCAGTGATATAATAATTGGTGTGTATTCAGTGTACAGCATAAATGCAAGAAGCTTTCAGGGGCAGAGCCACTCTATGTTCTAGCCAAACCTATAGATTTGCTATTCACAACATATTCCTTGTGTTTTATATTTCCTCTTCTAGGCTCTCAGCTTTTCCCAATTTCTTCTGCCCCTAGTTAGTGCCTCCCTGTCCCCCAAATTACTTTGTGTCTATCTCTATGTTATATTTAGTTCTTTACGTATATATTGTTTCCTTCCAGAAGAATGGAAGTTTCTTGAGAACAGGGACTATTTTTGTCTTTGTGTTCCCATCACTAGTGTTGAAAATAGAGGTACATAATGCATATTTTTTGAATTAAAATAATGTATTTAAACACAATAGGTATGGAGGAGAGGTGAAGAAAAGAGCTCAATATTATTAATTTTAGGGATCAATGAAATAGTGTGGTTGGAAGAGTGCTGGGCATGGAATCAGGAAGATATAAATTCAAATCCAGTATCAGATACTTCCTACTTGTGATATCCTCAAGAGTCATTTTACTTCTGTTTGCCTCATTTTTTTCATCTATAAAATGGTGATAAAACTAGCATCTAATCCCCAGGATTGTTGTGAGGATAAAGTGAAATAGTATTTGTAAAGCTTTTAGCATAGTGTCTAGCAGATGGTGAGTTATTATGTTAGTTATTATCATTCCCCAGAAATATTCAAGAAAAGGATCAGATTTCCATATTTCAAGAAAATGCAAGAGAGGACTTCCTAGAAGTATCTAAAATAAGTCATGTATTGCCAACAAAATAAGTTCATAGAACCCTAGCATGGTGAAACTCAAAATCAAACTCACTTAATCACAGTGTTGTCAAATTTTGGAAGCACAATCACAAAGGGGAAAAACAAAATTAAATCTTTAAGCCCTCAAATTTAAAAGAGAGGGAGGGAACTGCTTAAAAATTAGCTTCTCATGAAACTTAAAAAAAAAAAAACACCCCAAAACCAGAAACAACTGGAAATGCCATATTCATAATTAAAATGCATGAGCCTTAAACTCAAAATCCATTTCTCAGCATATTTAGATATTCTTTCATGGAAACAAAGGATGGCTATTTAAGAATCCAGAAAATGTTAGAAAACTTATGGAGGAAAACAGACCAATGGAGTCTATGGAATGAATTTAGAGAAACAGTAGGAGAAATGAAGAAATTTTGAGAGATTCTTAGAGAAAAAACCCTGGAGTTAAACATTTAGAAAAACAGATAATTTTTGACTATGTATGCATTATTTCTGAATATAATCACTAAATAACTGAATTGGTCTATTATCAGATGACATACTTTGGATAGGGAAAAATATACATAGGAATTATATAATTATAATTGTAAACTACTCTTTATCAAAATAAAGACAAATAATTGGTAAAATATTAATTCTTCATGTAAATACAATTAAAATGGTAATTTATGAATTTGATGCCATAATAAAATTTAAATTATTTTATAAAACTAGACAAGAAAATAATAAAATTCATCTGAAGGAGTAAAGGGCCAGGATTCTCAAGAGAACTAATGATAAGGTTAAAAATGAAGGGGACCCAGTGGTACCAGATCTCAAAGCACACTACAAAATAATCATCAAAACGACTGACTATTAGTATGAAAAATTTTAAAAATCAATGAAATAGATTAGATAAATGAAACCTAGGAATAAGAGAACATGATAGCACCATGTTCAAAAAAATCCAAGAAAGCCAATTACTTGGGGAAAGATTCCCCTTTTGACAAGAATTGATGGGGAGATTGGAAAACAATCTGGCAGAAATTAGGTTTAAATCAAGATCTTATATCATGAACCACATTGAACTCCAAGTGGCTATATGACCTCCATATAAAAGCTCATTTCATTAAAAAAAAAAAAAGAGGACAAAGGAAGCACCTACATTTCACATTTATTATGTCACGTACTCACCATTCCATTGCCCTCTATAGGATATTTACTTTTAATTCACTGGCAGCTGTCATATCCATGATTCATGGATAGGGTTATGTCTGCTCTTCAGTTTAAATTCTGTTTCAGATACTTACAATCAATGTGCTTCATTGTTCTGTGCCTTAGTTTCCTTATCTGTAAAGGGGACTGGACTCAATGACTTCTAAGGTCCCTTCCAATTCTAAATCTATCATCTCATTTTCAAACAATCCCAGCAGATTATTGGTTTTAAAAAAGATAAGTCTGTTTCAGTCATCGGGAAGGAGAAATTTGCAATTTTCCCAAGGTAATCCTTTCAATCTTCTCTTTTCCTTCTGTCTAATTCTGGGCCAAACTCATTGTTCATTTGTGGTATCTGTCCCAAATCTCTATATTGACAGATGAGTTTTCTAGGCTGTTTACTTTCAAGTCATCAATCACTCTGAAATATATTGATATCACATTTATTTAAAAAAAACCCACAGGCTTACACAAAAGTAGAAAATTAATAATAGCAGAAAATTTTTATGCCCCTCCCATCAGGGTAAAATAAATGAAACACAAATATAAATGTGAAAGTAATTTTAGCCTTAATCAGACTCTTGGGATTTATGAAATCTTGGGAGAAGAAGAAAAAAATCAGAGAATAAGCATTGTTTTCAAATACTCATGGGAAATTCATTAATATATATCATATTGCTAAGAAGTCACAAGATGAAGGGAATGAAACAGGATATTATTGAGCTTCAAGAATTAATGAAAATGTATGTAGCAATGATGTGGAACTCATATACCAACTCTCATTGCCACCTCTAGGTCCCCAGAATGTGGAAGCTACATTTTCTTTTAAAGTTTTAGGATTAACCCAAAGAAGCTTGAGGAGTATCATTTTTTAATGCTATCGCACATAAGCCCCCATCGGTGTGTTTCTAACTCTGAGTATTATTTGGTATTAACTACTCAGACAGAAAACATTTTTAGAAAGAGGTATTTACTAAGAGGTATTTACCTGCCTGTTCAAGTGGCATCCAAGTTGTTCTCAGCTCCCGAGGCAGACACACTGCTAGCTGCTGCTTGCTGTGGGAGGGAGGACTCTGATGAGAACACGGAGAGTTGGAAATCTCATGGAGCTTGAAAAGTCCTTCCCTGGCCAAGGAGCAGGCAGGGAAGGAGACCTAGGCCAGTGCTGAAATCTGGGCTTTCTCCTCCTCCCCTTCCCCATCCTTAGGAGGCTATTCACTGGGTGTTTTGCTTGAATCCACTCTCCCGACTCACACTTACTCTCCCTTGATGTTTTTGAGACATCTCCTAGACTTTCTTAACCATTCCTCTCTAGTGTCAGTCAATAAGCATTTATTAAGCACCTACTGTGTTTGAAGTGCTATGCTAAGCCCTAGGAGTATGAATAAGGACAAAAAAAAAAAAGCCAGTTCGTGGTTACAGTCTAAAAGAGAGACAATATGCAAATAACTATTTGTTACCCCAGATGACAAAGACTTCTTTTTTCTTTTTTTCTTTTGGCTGAGGCAACTGGGGTTAAATGACTTGTCCAGGGTCACACAACTAGAAAATATTAAGTGTCTGAGGTCAAGTTTGAACTCAAATCCTCTCAAGTTCAGGGTTGGTGCTTTATCCACTGCGCCACCTAGCTGCTCCTCAAAGACTTTTTTTTTTTTAATTTACCCTAAAATCTTTTAGAGTCATTGTTCTTTAAATGGGGGCCCATTGATTTGATTGATTTATCTATCTTTACAGAGTATACAAAGAATGCAGAGAAACTTAGGAAAATTTGTATAAACTGATACAGCTTTTTCTGGAAATCGAAAACCATTTTGTTGACCAAGACCGGATTAGGGGAAAAATGAATCAATCAATCAATACTCATTTATTAGGCAACTACTATAAGCCAGTCACTTTGCTAGAGGCTAGGGATTCCAATGTAAGTGAAACAAACGTGACTTCTTACCTACCAAAGCAACAATAAAAAACAATCTTTTTCAATGGGTCTCACTTGCTACCCTGGGAAATGCAGCCACGATTTTCCAGAAGTTGGGCTCATTCAAAACCAGACTCAGGATGGGGCAAAGGTGACCAGGCCCTTTGAAATCCCATTCCCATTTTTCCCCTAAGCTCTAGGCCTGGAGCCCCTGTAACACATCTGTGCTCTGGCCTTGTTTGATGGATCTGGAATCTGCGTTATCTCTTTGTGGCTTGTTGATAATTGACTCGTGCAGTTCTGTAAGTAATCCTGTCTAGGGTTGTCCCATATCTGGTTTATCAGTTGGGCATCTCCATATGACCTTTGCGGACTCTCTTTGGCCAAGATTTGGAATGACTTTCCACATGCCATCAAAGATAATTACAATATAAACACAACTTGCTCACATTTATAAGTGATAATTAGTGTCATATTTATAGCCAACGGCCTGTAGATACAAAAGAAAAAAAGAAGGAATACAATGAATGGAATCTATAAAGAAATGAGAAAACAAACAGGCTTCAAAGGAAAGCAGGAAAGGGGGCTATCAAGAGCAGAGCAGAAATTGCTAGGGAGGAAAGGAAGAATTTAACTGATAAATAAAACCAAGGGCTATTTTTTTAAAGGTCAATGACATTAATAAATAATTAGCAAATTTAATTTTTTTTTTAAAAGAAAAGAGCAAGTCCTAGGCTCAAACATCCAGAAGTGGGAGAGATCTTCAAGGCCACTCAGTCCAAACCCCTCATCCTATGCAGGAAGAAACGTCCTCAGAGACATTGACTTGCCTTTGGTCCCATTGCTAGGAAAGGGATACTTGTGATTTTTCAATCATCTCTCACTCTTCACAGGTCATTTGGAGTTTTGTTAGCAAAGATACCGTAATGGTTTGTTGTTTCTTTCTCCAACTCATTTTACAAATGAGAAACCCAAGGCAAATAGGATAAGGTGACTTGCCCAAGATCACAGTGTCTGAGGCTGGATTTGAACTCAGGAAGATGTCTTCCCGATTCCAAGACCAGTACTCTATGCTCTATGGTACCCCCCCCCCCCCAGCTGCCAAATAGATGAGATAGGATTCAAATTCAAGTCTTTTCAACTTCAAGTACATTGATTTATCAACTGGACTACCCAAATGACCAAAATTGGATGCGAGAAAGGGGAGATTACAAGAAATATAAAGATACTAAGAAAACTATCAGTTACTCTGGGCACTTTAACTTGCTATTTGAGGGTCCAAGCGCCATAGTTGAGATTGTTATGGATTGTCATAGTTGAGATGTCTCATGGATGAGGAGATCTGGCTTTGAATCTTGTCTCTATTATTTACTACTTGGGTCCTGGGCAAGTCACTCCCTTAGTGTGAATTAAGCAGTTGTCTCCCCATCAAGGAGGTACTGGACACTATTCAGTCCCTAAGACTTACCTTTGACTACCAGGTCATCTGGTTTCTCTGTCTACTGGGACTCATACAAGTCTTAGATCCATGGGATTCCTCTCTCCTCTTCCTTTGCCAAAAAATGAACTTGACATCATATCAGGAACTCAGGAAAAGGCTAACCTGGCTCTTGGGAAGGGCATGATGGTCTGAGAGGTAACGTGGTGGAATGGATAAGGTACGGAGTCAGGAAGACCCTCTCTAGATCTTGGTAGCATTTATCTTAAAGACTCTTTCTCTAGGAATTCAGTACTCACTTGCCAGGGTCTTTCCCCTACACCTTCTACCAGGATACTTGACAACTCCAGTAAATTCATTGTTATGTGCTAAGTTATGGATTCTGCTGAAAGGGTACCGAGGTCACCTCGACTTCGACCCTTAATGCATGATATGTTCTGAAATTTCCTGGCTATCAACTCTCATGATCTTTCTCTTTACTTTAGAGCATCCATATACATAATACATAAGCCCTCTCTTTTCTAATCTCCTTTTCTAGCTCTTCTTATTCATTAGCTCCTTTCTTGCTATCTCCAAATATGCTCTGATCGCCCCCATCCTGAAAAACTTTTTGTTTAATCAGTCCAACATTTCTTGGAAGTACTTTAGAAGTATGAGGGGGGGAGTCACTAAACTGTGTATACCCCTCTATCCACTGATATCACTACCAGGCCTATGCCCCAAAAAGGTCAAAAGATGAGGGAAAAGACCCAAAGGTACAACAATATTTATAGCTGCTCTCTTTGTGATGTCAAAAAACTGGAAACTAAGGGAGTGCCCAAACTAATGGGGAACGGTTGAACAAATTATGATCTATTAATGTAATAGAATACTACTGAGATGTAACGTGACAGAGAAGTTTGGGAAGACTTGTAAGAACTGATGCAGAGTGAAGAGAGCAGGGAGTAGAATCAAAATGCAGAGTGAAACCAGAATTTTTTTTCAGCTCTCCCAAATATCTTTCCCCCAAATACCCCTAACCTTAATTTTGGGGCAGAAAATCAGTCTTAAGTCACAGTGAGTCACTTTTCAAGTTCAGGACAACTTAGGAAGACAGAGAGGTTTGAGGATACTGTTAATGACTGAGGTACCTAGGAGTAGCACAGCTCTGATATGTGCAAAAGTGGCAACAGTAGCAAGAAGATTGTGTGATCATCAACTGTGATAGACTTAATTCTTCTCAGTAAAACAGTGATACGAGAAAATTCCAATAGGCTTAGATAGAAAATGCCGTCTGCATCCACAGAGAGAACTGTGGAGATTGATTATGAATGGAAACATACTATTTTCACTTTTTTTTGTTTGCTTTTTTTTTCTCATGGGTTTTTCCTTTTGTTTTGATTTTTTCATAACATGACTAATATAGAAATATGTTTTAAAGGATTGTACATATATTATCTATATCATATTGCTTGCTATTTTAGGGAGGGGGAAGGTAAGAGGGAGAGAGAAAAAATTTTGGAACTCAAAATCTTTAAAAAAATGAATGTTGAAAACTATCTTTACATGTAATTGGAAAAAATTAAAATACTATTAAAATTTTTTGAAAAAGAGTTTAGTGCCAGAAAAATAATGTGGTCAGAGATGATTTAGTCCAACCCTCTCTGAGGAGAAGCAGAGCCATTAGGTGATTTGGGTCACTTAGGTGTTCCTTATTCAAAATAATAATGTAATAATTTAAGATTTACCAAGTGATATACAGCTATTAACTCATTTGATCCTTACAACAATCCTGGGAAGTAGATGTTCTTATTATGCCCATTTTCCAAACTGAGATGAAATGAGCTGCCTAAGATCATACACTATTTCTGAGTCTGGATTTGAACTCGGGTTTTCCTTACTCCAAGAGGCAGTTGGATGGCACGGTGGATAGAGTGCTGGGCCTGATGTCGGGAACGCTGATGTTCCCGAGTTCAAATGTGGCCTCTGATACTAGCTGTGTGACCCTGTTTGCTTCAGTTTCCTTACCTATAAAATGACTTGAGTGAAGTGAGCAAAACCCCAGGAGAATATTGTGCACAGTAACAGCAAGCTATGATCTTAGATTTTTCTTCTTATAGTAAGATTACATGATGATCAACTATGACAGACAGCTCTTCTCAGCAATCCAGCAATCCAAGATGACTTGGAATAGACTTGGGGCAGAAAATGCCATCCAAGACCAGAGAGAATCTTGGCCCCCAAAAAACTCCACATGGGGTCATGGAGAGTTGGACACGACTGAACAACAATAACAACCTCCAAATCTAGCATTCTGTCTATTCTATATCATCCAGGGGCCTAGCTGAGCTTGGATTTGAACCCAGACCCCAGGACTCTCCCAGTGACACCATGGGGACAAATGAGGCTCCTCCATCCTCATCTCCACTTACTGAAATGTAAATAGATTTGTTTATGATTTTGTCCTGATTTTATTCCTTGTTTTGTTGGTCCCTTGGATTATTTGATAGTTATTAAGTTTATAATAAAATTCTTTTTAGTAATAATAATTGACATCTGGCATTTTAAAGGGTCCCGGAGTGCTTCCCATGTGAGTTGCTACAGCCAAATGAAATTGGTTTGGTTCCTAGTTTTATCTTTTCGGCCAGTTCCATTTTGGGATTTGATCCTCTGGAATGGGATTTTAGGATTAAAGTCTTAGAGGTGGCAGAAGCCTCAGAGGGTGTCTCAATCTCCTTTTACAGAGAAGGAAACTGAGGCTCAAAAAGGTCATAGCACCCTAAAAGCCATCTAGACTGACGCCATCGTTTTATAGCTAAAACAACTTTGGCCTGCAGAGGGTAATGTTAATTAGCTTGCTGATAAACAAGGAAAACAAGATTTGAATCTTTCAAGATCCAGGAATTCTCTTATTACCCCAATTGTCTCTTTTTTAGAGGAATTCAAAGAAAAACAAAAACAACCACAATCCACTTGGATCAAGATTACAGCTTTCTCAGCCAAATGCTGAGTATGCTCAGTGAAAGTGTTCCAAGAGATGGGAGAGCTCCCTGGCTCAGCTGACTTCAGTGGGCTGTAACTTGGACCCAAAGCCAGAGTGGAGGGTGGGTCCCTGCAAGCAGCTTCTTAATCATCCATGACCATTCCAATGGGATCCCATCACCAAAAGCCCACAGACTGGCCCGATGAGATCTATTCTTTATTGTTCTTTATTGAAGATCCTATGTCCAGAGTTTGAAAGACTCTTGGAGGCCACTAATCCAATCTCTGCATTTTACAGAGGAAGACACTGAGGCCCAGGAAGGAAAGATATTTGCTCCCAGATCAAACAATTAGGAAAACTCCAGCATTTGAACCGAAGTCTTCTGACTCCAAATCTAGAACTATGCTGGTATCACTTGGGAATTGGGAATAATGTATTAATAATAAAAGTCATCTTCTGGGTTATTTCTAACATGTTAGCATGCTATGGAAAGTACAGCCTGAGTCATCAATTATCCTTTTCATCAGTTTATGTTAAGTCTTTCCAGGTTTTTTTTTTTTTTCTGAAATCACTTTCTTTTAGCACAATAATATTCCACCCCAATCTTATGTTATAACTTGCTCAGCCATTCCCCAAATGGGAGCATCTCCTCAATTTCCAATTCTTTGCCACTACAAAAAGAGCTGCTGTAAATATCTTTGTACAAATAGTCCCCCACTTTTAATCTTCTCTTTGGGATATAAATCTAGTAGTGGTATTTATTGCAAACCTTTTGCATTCATCTCCCTTACACATAGTATCCCTCATTTCTTACAAGTATCAAACATTGTACCTGATCACAATTATGATGGGATATTACAGCATAAATGTGGCGATCTACAATGGGGCATGTGATAAATTACGACGACCATATACCCAGTAATTCTATCCATCATTCTTTTGTGTGTGTGCGTGCTTTTTTGTTTTAATTTTTAAAAGCTTTTTATTTTCAAAACATGCATAGTTTTCAATATTTACCCTTGCAAAATCTTGCTTTCCAATTTTTTCTCCCTTCCTTCTCCTCACCCCTACTCCTAGGCAGCAAGTAATCCTTTATAAATTAAACATGTGCAGTTCTTCTATACATATTTCCACAATTATTATGCTGTACAAAAAAAAGTCAAAAAGGAAAAAAAAATGAGAAAGAAAACAAAATGCAAGCAAACAACAAAAAGAGTGAAAATACTATGTTGTGATCCCCACTCAGTTCCCACAATCCTCTCTGGGTGCAGATGGTTCTCTCCATTACAAAACCATTGGAATTGGCTTGAATCCTATCATTTTTAATAACTAAATTTCACATATGATTTTTCCCTAGTGACATGTAAACATTTTTAAAAAATTATATTACAGCTTTTTATTTATAAGATATATACATGGGTATTTTTTCAGCATTGAAAATTGCAAAACCTTTTGTTCCAACTTTGCCCCTCCTTCTCCCAGATGGCAGGTTGATCAATATATGTAAACATGTTTTTAATAAAATGGAAGGAGTTGCAGAGAAGAAACTAGAAGAAGAGGGGGACAGAAGAAGAATCTGGAGTGACCGAGAACAGTATCATAAGAAATTGGGGACAGAAGACATGAGAGAAATCTATGGAAGAACTTCTTCCAGTTGAAACAGTGGATTTTTTAGCTACTTTGCTGAAGGCCATTTTGGGGAAGAGACTCATTTGACCAGAAAAAGGAGGGGTTAAAGGAAAACTCTTCAGTTGCTATGTTATTTAAAACAGAGTTGAGGGTAGCTAGATGGTGCAGTGGATAGAGTACCAGCTGTGAAGTCAGGAGTACCTGAGTTCAGTTCTGGCCCAGACATTTGATACTTATTAGCTGTGTGACCTTGGGCAAGTCAATTGCCTTGAAAAAACAAAGAAACAAAAAAAATTGCCCCCTCCCCCCAAAAAAGTATAGCTGAAGCCTGCTGCTGTGTAAAAAACTAAGATTATTGCTCCCTAGTCTTCTCTGTTGTCTGAGAGACAATAGAATTTTAAAAGATAATTTCTGTAACTTTCTATGTTGTGAGCCATCTGTGTATACTGTGAGCTGACTTTATTGGAGAAGAGGCTTTGCCTTTCTAGAAATTGATGAGAGACCCCACAATCCTGTTAAGTAAAAAGCTTTCTGGGCTTCACTGCATTGCTCAGAGGGTGATTTCGACCTGCTCCTTGCTGATCAAGTACAATGTTGATATATTTGTGCTAAAAGAGTATGACATTTCTCAGTGCTCCATTAAGGGGGATTGGGAGCTAAAAGAGCTCTTCACTGCTTGGCTCAAGGATGGAATAATAATTGTAAAGCACTTAGCAATATGCCTGGCAAGTACTAAGTGCTGTACATGTGGTGGTGGTAATGGTAGTGGTAATGGTAGTAGTAATAGCAGCAGCAGTAATAGTACTAGTAGTACTAATAGTAGCAGTAGTAATAGTAGTGGTAGTAGTACTGTAGTAGTAATAGTAGCAGTAATAGTAGTGGAGTAGTAGTAGTAGTAATAGTAGCAGCAATAGCAGCAGCAGCAGTAATAGTACTAGTAGTACTAATAGTAGCAGTAGTAATAGTAGTAGTAGTAGTACTGGAGTAGTAATAGTAGCAGTAATAGTAGTAGTAGTAGTAGTAGTAGTAATAGTAGCAGCAGTAATAGTACTAGTAGTAGTAGTAGTAGTAATAGTAGTGGTAGTAGTACTGGAGTAGTAATAGTAGCAGTAATAGTAGTGGTAGTAGTAGTAGTAGTAGTAGTAGTAATAGTAGCAGCAGTAATAGTGCTAGTAGTAGTAGTAGTAGTAATAGTAGTGGTAGTAATACTGTAGTAGTAATAGTAGTAGTAATAGGAGTGATAGTAGTAGTAGTAATAGTAGCAGCAATAGCAGCAGCAGCAGTAATAGTACTAGTAGTAGTAGTAGTAATAATAGTGGTAGTAGTAGTAGTAATAGTAATAGCAGCAGCAGCAGTAATAGTACTAGTAGTAGCAGTAGTAATAGTAGTGGTAGTAGTAATAGTTCTAGTAGTACTAGTAGTAGCGATAGTAATAGTAGTGGTAGTTATTCTTAAAGGACTGGATTTGCTCAGCAGGAAAAGTGGTAAATACTGGAAAGAGATCAATTAGTAGAGAAGGGATTTTTATGTGATGAGACTTTTTCCTGAAGGAAACAGCTTTCTGTCAGATGTGAACCTGAGAGTCCTTATATAATCCCCTCCTAGTCTCCAAGTAGCCATCTGATTCACTGTTTCTCCCTTCTAAGTTCAAAACTCCCCAATGGTCATGTACAGCTGTGCTGATGGGCCTTCATACCCTACAGCCGTCACTACCTCAGACGAGGCTCTGACTTCAGAAAAGTTCCCTTTAATCCATTCACCTGAGGGACAGTTCTCTATCTGGTATTTAAAACAAGCTGTGCCTCTTAGTATTTTATTAGAGACTCTTTCTTTACCAGTGGATTTTTATTGTGTTTCCTCGAAAATATTGTTGCTGTTCTTCCATCACCGCCCCCTTAGCTACCAAACTAGTCCCTAGCAACTGGAGGAGGGAGAAATCGGAGAACTTTCTTGCAGGGGAATGCTATTTGAATTAAATTGTGATATACTGTAACCTATTCAACATGTAAAGGACTGCTTGCCATCTGGGGGAGGGGGTGGAGGGAGGGAGGGGAAAAATCGGAACAGAAGTGAGTGCAAGGGATAATGCTGTAAAAAATTACCCCGGCCTGGGTTCTGTCAATAAAAAGTTATTTAAAAAAAAAAAAGAAAGAAGGAAAGAAATATGAAAAAAAAATTAAATTGTGAAGGAAAGTGACTATTCCAAGAGTCAAAGGTCATGAACATTCAAGGTTGGGGGTGAAGACTCTACAAAGGCTATAGAGGTGGGAGATAGATCGTCGTGTACAGAAAACAGCAAGGGGACCTTTTTTTTTTTTTTTTTTTTTTTTTGCTGAGGGGATTGGGGTTAAGTGACTTGCCCAGGTCATACAGCTAGGAAGTGTAAAGTGTCTGAATGGGGTATCTTTAGGGCTCATGCTCTATCCACTGCGCCCCCTAGCTGCCCCTTGTGGGCCTTTTTTGTAGATCATCTTAGGAAGATTGGAGGAAACTTGTGAAGAATTTTAAATTCCAAATAGAGGAAGCTGAATTTTTATCCTGTCCTGCTGACAACAGGAAAGACCAAAGCTGCCTGAGCAGGGGAATGATGGGGCACTTGTGAGGGAGATGAATTAGAGAGTCGAGAGACTAGAGGCAGAGAGACCAGACAGGAGGCCCTTATGGGAGTGGGTGAGTACAGAGGAATAGATATTTAACATATATTCTGCTTTGGGAAGATGGAATCAACAGATCTTAGTGACCGATTGAGGAGTGAGGAAAGAGGAAAGGATACAGGAACCCAAGCGTGTTTTGGGTGGTCCATTGCCTTTCCATATTTCCAATGAAAGATCATTCCTCCAGCACCATTAAGCACTTCTGCAAGGCGGGGGCCTTGGAGGGCACTGGGCACCTGGAGCCAGCTCTACCAGCTTTCTCGACTAAGTTGTCAGATTTTCATTGTGAGCATTTACATTTACAAATCAGGCTTTGGCTTTTAGTTTTGTTGATTTCCAGACTTAAGGAAATGATAAGAAAGATCCCGGTAATGTGTATTAAATCCCAGAGCATATCTGTGTACATTTTTCCTGGAAGGCTTGCTTAATATTTACCAGCTCCCTCTGAATCGACCTATCAGCTGGTCATCCATCAACAAGCATTTCCTACGTGTCTCCTGTGTACCAGGCACAAGGCTAAGCACTGGGAATTTAGAGACAGAGAGTTAAGCAATCCCAACGTGCAAGAAGGGAGCTGACATGGTAACGGGGGAGATTGTTGTTGTTCTGGAAGAGGACTGACATGACATCACTGTGTTGGAGTCCAATTACGGCGTGTCCGACGGTGGCCGATCAGAGCGGCGTGAGCCCCGAGTGCTCCACCACAGACTGGAAACAATAGTCCCAAGGAACAACCGGGGGGCTTCTCTAACTTTGCACGGCTCGAGTCTCTTCCAGGCTAATTCAGTTCTGCTTTGCATCTTCCTCCGATGAGGGCACACAGTCCGTATTATATGGTCAATTCTAAGCTCTTAAGAGAGACCTCAAGAGTGTTCTTGTATCCCTTTTTATGGCCTGGTGAGTGTCCTGTGCGAGTTCTTCACAAAGTAGTCATCCTTTTGGCCAGCGTGCATTTGGCAAAAGGACACGATTCTAGAGAAATGGGGAAGGTGACGAGAACATGAACAAATATACGCCGATGAAATGAAAGACCCGGTATGTGGCCATCGCAGCCCCGTATCGGATGTCAGGGTAGTTAACGAGAGAATGTGGACCTTGAATTTGGCCCCAGAGGTCTTGGGAGCCGAATCCTGGCTCTGTAACCATTTGCTACCTGAGAGAGCCGGGTGGGGAGGAGTCGGATGAATCCCTTGTTCAACAAGGTCCCTTTTACACTGGTTTGGGAGTTGGAGGATCTGAATCCCCACTTCTGGGATTGGATTCCCTCAGTTGGCTGGCCTGTAAAATGATCCCTTTTAGCTCGGACTCTCTAATCCTAGGGACAGAACATGCAGGAGAACACAACTGAGGCAAAGTTTGTGGGGTGAGGAGAGCTCTGGGGAGGAAAAGGCAGCAGAACGAACAATGCCCCTAATGTGTTCCCTCCGTGTCAGCTTCCCGGCATTGTCAGAGCTGGCATTCAAACCTTCTTCTCGGGGCTTGGAAGTCCCTGGGATCGTTAACCCCGTGGGGTTTGAGATTCAAGCCACAGGCTGCTTTTTGTTCTAGGGCGGGCTCGCAGCCAGGCCCAGGTACTTTTCCACAGATTGCAGCCATCTTGTTTCCCGGCCCAAAGCAGAAGCATCTCTTGCCTGCTCAGAGATCCGGCCACCTGCCTCGGGGTGGAGAAAACCCACAGAAAGCTTTGACCTTGGGTGGGATCCAAGTTGGGTTGTCATTGAGTGAGATCACTGAGGATGAGCTCATGATACCCACCCTCCCCTTCAGCCCTTCTCGTTTTCAGGGACAGCCAAGGCTTGAGGCTGACTGGGGGGAGGAGGGAGGCTGGACGTGGGGGGGAGGGGAGCAGAGAAGCACTCTCGCCGAAACCACCCTTCCAATCCCCATCCTACTGGCATGTTTTGAGTCTTCAGAGGGAGCTGATTTTTTCTCTCCCTGCTCCCCAGAGTTTCTAGTACTAGAATCCCTAACTGATGGTTCCTCGTTATCAATCAGCCAGTAGAGCTCTATTAGCTTTTAGAAAAGGGATTTCTGGAGAAGGTATAAGCGGCAAGAGTAACAATTACAAAGCCCTCCGCCATCCCTCACACTCAGGACACACTTTCCAACAAATCCAGCAAATGTTTAAGGAAAATATGGGTCGGGGGTCCTCCTGAGTCCTGGCCTTTGGAGGTCTCTTTCCCCTTGGTAGAGCCCTGGTGAGCTGCCCTTTGAGGGTAGTTCTCTGGGGTGGGAGGATCTGGCCTTTCCAGAGTCCGCAGCCAGCATTTCTCTCCATGGGGGGAGGTCAAGATCCCCAAAGCCGCCAGCCTCCTCCCTCTGCAGCTGCTTTCTGTCAGCATTCTGGCAGCCGCGGCCGACTTTGGTTGGGTCTCCCATCGCTGGCTACTCTCACTGATGAGTTCATGAACACGTGGCAACCACATGGGACAAGGACGGCAGCTCGTCTCCCACCCAGCAGCTCCCGGCAGCTCAGCCAGGAAGGAAAGAAGTAAAAAGGAGCTGTTTAAGGAGACCCTCGCTGTTTTTGTGCATCCAGGCTAAAGGGCTACAGGGAAATCCTGCTTTTCAACCAACCAGAAGATCCTTTTCCCCCAGAGGGCCTTTAGTCGCTCGTGACTGGAAGTAGGTTCACTGTGCTCCATGCATTCGATTGAAACCAGATGGGAGTATCTGTACATATTCGGCCTGACCCATCAGGAAGGATATCTACCCACGCTCTGAGGAGCCTCATCGATCCATGCTCCCTTATGTAGTGCCTTTGGTGTGCACTGAGTCAGAGCACCCTTCCCCCTGCCTCCAAATCATGGCCGATGCGGTCCTTTGGGCGAAGGGGGGCATTCCAGAAATAGTCACTGAATGAGTGAATGAAAAGGAAGGTGACACGGCGGAGAGGAAAGAACGCTGAACAGAGAAAGCCTGGTCTGGGTCTGGGCAGTAAGTCCCTCCCTCTCTCTAGGTCTCAGTTTCTCCATGAGGGGGTCAGACCATATGATTATGATTGTCTCTTTCAGCCCTGATCATCTGTGATTGAGCTCATCTCTGTATAGGGTAGGATGAGAAAAGGAATAAAATAGAGAAAGGAAAGGAAAAGAAAGAAAATGAGGGTGGAGGGAGGGAGGGCAGGGAAAGGAGAAAAGGAGGGTGGAGGAAGAAGGAAAAAGAGAGCAACCTATAGCCTTTGACTGCTTCTAGTTTCTCCCATCTCCACCAGTAACCTGAACTTCCCCCTTGTTGTAGCACTGTGACCCCACACACCCTTGCTCCACTGAAACCCGCTTTGTGTCCCACATCTGGGCAAAGACTCACAGCTTCAAGCCAGAGCTGTCCACGTCTCTCCTAAATCCTGGAGCTGAAGGAGCGGATCTCCATCTCTTTCCCAGCCAGCTCTGCATCTTCACTTGATAATTGGCCTTAGGTGGGCAAACAAAGTAGAACCCTTAATCAAGCTTAAAATCACTGTGGATAGAAAGCCTCAGCAGCCTGGCTAAAGGAACACTGGGCTGCGGGTGGATCCCAAGGGAGCAAGGGAAAGTAAGGTTGGGACTGGGTAATTTGTATAAATTATCCAAATTTTAGAGTCCTGTAAATGCTGGCTACTGACTTGTTGGATGGCTTAGAGGTTTCAATCCCAGTTCACTCTAGGGAAGTCACTTCTTTCTTGACCTTGCTTTCCTCCCCTATAAAATAGAGATTTTGAACTAGGTGATCAGAGACTAGATGATCCGAGACTAGGTGATCCCAGACTAGGTGATCTCAGACTAGGTGATCCCAGACTAGGTGATCCCAGACTAGGTGATCCCAGACTAGGTGATCTCAGACTAGGTGATCACAGACTAGGTGATCCCAGACTAGGTGATCCCAGAAGTCCCTTGCCAAGTGAAATGTACAGTATTCCTATTATAACCCTCATTTTACAGATAAGGAAACTGAGATAGGCAGAGATTAAGTGGCCTGTTCAGGGTCACACAGCTAGGAAATGACCAAAAATGAACT
Source organism: Antechinus flavipes (assembly GCF_016432865.1). NCBI lineage: Eukaryota > Metazoa > Chordata > Mammalia > Dasyuromorphia > Dasyuridae > Antechinus > Antechinus flavipes. The sequence goes on from NC_067401.1 coordinate 8,959,124, forward strand.
CAGGCCTTCCTGATCCAGGTCCACCCACTGAGCCCATCTAGCTGCCATCTTGGGATCATGCAGGGAGATATCCCAAGCTGTCTCAGCTCTTACCTTCAGAGAGACCATTACACGTAGCTGAATTGCAGCCACCAGGGCTGACAAGGGCGTTAGCTCCACTGATGATCCACTTTCTCCTTTGCCTCTGAATCAGAGAAATTTGCTCCCCTCAGACTCAGCGACTCTTCTGAATTCAATTTCTCCATCTTTCCCATAAGGGGGTAGGAATATTAGCATAAAAATGATCTTTTCTCCTTTGAATTCGAAGTTCCTGGTTCCGACCACTGCTAAGTATGGACTCACTGTCCCATTTTGCCCTTCTGCTCCTACCCTGTCATTGCATAGTCTGTTCCCTTTTTATAAAGGAAATTACACGAGCCCTTGTAGCATCATTGATTTGGTGCAGATGCAATTTGGGGAAGCCAGTCAGCCTGGAAAAACCTGGAAAAAACTCCAGGTTCTGATGAGAGACACATTGTAAGACGGGGGAGCGATGATTTCTCTCCCAGGAGATCACGGTCCTTTTGGGTCTTTCAGTGATCGTGTCCATTAACCAGCTTGAAGATGATTTACAGAAGAGCATGTGATAGAGAGAGATTCCTGCCGGAAGAGAATCCCAGATCCCCTAAATTAAAGAAGCCCGTCGGGGCTGCTCTCAGCCATACCAGGGCACAGTGGGAAGGCCCAATAATATCTGGGAGGATTGAGGAAGGCTTCCTGTGGTGTGTGTGGCTCAAGCCTTGAAGGAAGCCAGGAATCCTTAGAGGCAGAGATGAGGCGGCGCCCCTGCCAGTTATGGGGACCGGCCTGGGCAAACGCCTGGAGGTGAGAAATGGAATATCACTGAGTCTGTTGAACCTCAGTAGGCTGAATTAGGGTGGAATATAGAGTGTGTCAATGGGAGTCATTTGAAAAGCAGACACATGGGGAAGGATTTGAGATGCCAAGGGAGCTGGTGTTTTATCCCGGAGGTAATGGGGAGCCACTGAGTAATCTGAAGGTGGGAAGTGACATGGTCAGACTGTGTTAGGAAAGGGATTTTGGCAGCTGTGGAGGGAAAGGGCTGAAAGTGGGGGAGGAGAACGGCTACCTCAGCCCTTGGCTTTCCATGACCAGGACTGGAATGATGTGGGAAAGATTAGTTTCTAGATTCCCATCTCCTCCTAGTGAATGTAATTCCCCTTTGACTCACAAATCCCGGTGCCTTTGAATTCCAATAGAAGATCCGGACCTGTCCCAGCCCCACCCGGATCTGAGCCAACTTTGGGGTACACCCAGAAGCCCCTCGAGCTAAGTCTCCTATTATAATAAGACCTGCTGGAAACCCCTCTTTGCAGAGATTCCAAACGTGGTAGCCATGTGAAGACCCTTTGTCCACTGGACCCTCTGTCCACTGGACCCTCTGTCCAGTGTCCTCCTTATCTCTCCCTTCCCCTATCTCCTTACTTCCAAACCCAATAATAAACCTCTTTTATCAATCTAGCTCTCGAGCCAATAAATGCTTTTACTGGGGACTCGCGCCTCTACTAGACCCCGGTTACTGCCGTATCCTTGCGCTGAATCCAAAGGGGCTGCAGGGGAGCTTTGCTTGACATCCTGTACCCCCAAACCTGCCACTAGACCTCAACCAAACCCTAATTTCATTTAGGTCCCCAAATCTAGACCTCTAGTGTCACCATGGAACACTTTATATACTTTTAGTTGAAGCCTCCCAGGAGATCCTCGAACATGTTTGGAATGTCTTTCCTCTACTAAATCACTGCCTTTGACCCCAAACTCATTGGTCGCGTCTGCCCTTCGGCCCGGCCTGGAACGGAGGAAGGAACACTGGCTGTGGCTTTGGCCGAACGTACCTAGAGCATTTGTCTCTAACTGGGTAATTGCCTTAAACATTGGCTTTGTTAGTGCAGAGAGTTTATCGTAGACCGAAAGGTAGAGAGCAGAAGAACATTGGGAAGGAAGATCCTTTCTCAGACTATGCATCTGGAAGGGGCCTTGGAGGTCACAGGGTCATGGTCAGAGGGTGAAGGTCAATTAGAGTAATTAACAACATATTCTACTAGTCCAGCACCAGGTAACACTATCTCTATTAAAATCAACCAATCAAAGCCATTAAACTAGAAAATAGCAAGCCAATTGGAATGTAGCAACTAATCAATAGCTATTAGCAATCAATCTTACAGCTCAAAGCAGAGAGCAGTTCCAGCCAAGCCCCAGAAAGGAATGTTTTTCTTTGTGGAGGGGAGGGTGATGTTTTCCTACCCTTCCCTTCATTTAGACAGGAAGACAGCTTTGTAAACTCGGGAATTTGAAGGGATTTGGACTTCTCATTAGCATCCCAGCAGTTTTCTTTCTTTCTTTTTTCCTTTTTTAAATTGTTTTCTATTTTTTTTTCTGATTATACATTAATTTTTAAAATACCCATTTTTTAATGAATCATGTTGGGAGAGAAAATCAGAACAAAAGGGAAAAACCACGAGAGAAATAAAAGAACAAAAAGAAAAAAAAGTAAACATAACGTGTTGATTTGCTTCCAGTTCTCTGTAGTTCTCTCTCTGGATTCAGGTGGCATTTTCTATCCAAAGTTTATGGGATTGCCTTGGATCACTGAACCACTGAGAAGAACCCAGTTTTTCATAATTGATCACCCCAAATCTTGCTGTTATTGTGTACAATTCCTGTTCTACTTGTTTTCCCTCACATCAGTTCATGTAAATCTTTCCAGGCTTTTCTAAAACCAGCTTATTATCATTTCTTATAGAATAATAATATTCCATTACTTCCGTATGCCATAACTTATCCAGCCATTCCCCAACCCACGGGCATCTATTCATATTCCAATTCTTTGCGACCACAAAAAAGAGATCCTAGCAGTTGAAGATCTGCATTGGGACCCAGAACTGGATTAGACTGAGGAAAACAGCTTAAGGACTTTCCAAGGGGCCTGGCAGAGATCTACACCATGGTCAAGGGGAAGTCCATGAGAGCCCCACTCTTGGGAGGGAAGCACTCCAACAATTTGCGAGTTATCTCCGAATGTGATTCCTAAGCCTGAGCTCACATTCCTCTGGGCCCGGAATTGCTCCTGGGAGAGCAATTCCCAGGCTTGGGAGGAGGTTGGGCACCTCTCCGGGACTTACTCATTTCTAAAAGCAAATCAGTCTGGCTACTTGATATCAACTGATAATCCTAAGAGGAAGCTCAGCCGTGGGGACTCATGGATTGCACACCATTGCCCAAACCACCCCCAACTCCTAGGACTTGAATGAAGGGATAAGAAGAAGTGACCTTCTGGGGGCCAAGTTGATGAGTCTGACGGGGGTTAGGAGAGAGACCCCAAGTCAGAGGCTAGAAGAACATCACAGACTCCAAGGGAACCTTCAAGTTCAAGTAGTTCTGCTTCTGCACTAGACAAAAGCTCCCAGAGATAAGCTCACTTCCCCATGATCACATAAGTGGGAGGTTCAGCATCCAAACCCATTTCCTCTGATGCTTTCTACCGTTCCCCTCTCTTCCCTTATTTGACAGATAAGGAAACTGAGACTGCCCAGGGGGAAGTGATTTGTGAGGTGACATTTGAACCTAGGTTTTCTGGTTCCAAACTTAAGACTCTTTTCACTATCCTGTTGTCTGATCACTGGCTTGGTACTTGCCAGGTTATTTCTGCTTTCTATCTTTTTTTTTTTTAATATTTTAATAACTTTTTATTGACAGAACCCATGCCAGGATAATTTTTTACAGCATTATCCCTTGCACTCGCTTCTGTTCCGATTTTTCCCCTCCCTCCACCCCCTCCCCCAGATGGCAAGCAGTCCTTTACATGTTAAATAGGTTGCAGTATATCCTAGATACAATATACGTGTGCAGAACCGAACAGTTCTCTTGTTGCATAGGGAGAATTGGGTTCAGAAGGTAGAATTAACCCGGGAAGAAAAACAAAAATGCAAACAGTTTATATTCATTTCCCAGTGTTCTTTCTTTGGGTGTCACTGCTTCTGTCCATCCTTGATCAGTTGAAACTGAGTTAGATCTTCTCTTTATCGAAGAGATCCACTTCCATCAGAATACATCTTCAAACAGTATTGTTGTTGAGGTATATAATGATCTCCTGGTTCTGCTCATTTCACTCAGCATCAGTTCATGTAAGTCTCACCAGTCCTCTCTGTATTCATCCTTCTGCTTTCTTTCCTAAGGACTGTATTCATGCAAGCCAGGCTTAAAGTGCCTACTTAAACAAACAAATAAAAAAACAAAAAACAATCTTTAATGCATAAGTAGAAATTGGGGATGCATACATAAGGCTCAGAGGAAGAGGACTCCCTGGAATAGGAGCAGAGGTGTCTCTCCCGATGCTCCTTCCTGTTCAGAAGCCTTTTTTTACCCTTGAGGCAATTGGGGTTAAGTGACTTGCCCAGGGTCCCACAGCCAGGACGTGTTAAGTATCTGAGGTCGGATTAGAGCTCAGGTCCTCCCAACTTCAGGGCCGGGGCTCTCTCCACTGCGCCCCCTAGATGTCCCATTATCCTTCATTCTTGAGGAGCACCAAAATGACGTCATTGCTTTAGAGTCCAGTCTCGGTGTGTCCGACTGTGGCCGATGAGACGCTGGGAAAGCCCCCACGGTGGGCACAGACGGTCCATGGGAACATCTGGGGCCCTTCTCACACCTGGAGGTGAGCATGTGACACTTAAAAGGCTGCTTGGACCCCCGGGGCGGGGCGGGGGCCGCCGGATCCCTCCGCGCTTCCCGTGAGATGTCCCTGTGGCCAGAGCTGCCTCCGGGCAGAGCTGGGATCCGATTCCCAGTGTTTCTGCACCTGCTGCTTCGCCACTCGTCCGTCATCACAGAACTCTGAGAGACAGAAATGGAAAAAAAGGGGGCTCCTCCTTGGGCTTGGGTTGGGGGCATGTGGATGTGGATTTTTCTCTTCCTTTTTTCCCAGGAGTAATGGGGGCTACAAGCACATGGCAGTGGGAACTTAGGCTTATTTCAGGGGGTCTGAGGCTAGGGAGGAGAACAAGCATTGATTAAGCACCTACTGAATGCCTCCTTTGGCTCTCACAACAACCCTGGGAGGCACTTGCTATTATTATCCCCATTTTACAGACAATGCACATGCAATCACAAGCCCCCAGCCTCTTATTATTTGTGTGACTTGCGCAAGTGATTCAACCTCCCTAACTGGTTTCCTTATATGTAAAACAAGGGGTTGATGGATTCCCTTAAGCTCTAAACTCTCAAGGACACTGAACAAGTGCTCTGGAGGGTGTGATCTGTGATGTGGCCACCAGATGGCACTGCCAACCTGGGCTAAATCTCCCGTCTGGCATTGTGAGAGTGGGAAAGTCTGGGGTCTGGGACTTTTCCACCTTAACACGCCTTGGCCAACAGACCTTGTACCCATAAAGGGAGGGGCGGGGGGGGGGGGGGTAGCCCAGGTCAAGCAGATGCTTGTGAGGGAATTTGCTGTAGTGTTGGAATTAATCTCAGGAAAACCAAGAATCAAACGCCATTTTTCACCTGTGAGCCCCTGACCCAGTCACTTAACCAGCCTCAGTCTCCATCTGTAAATGACAGCACCCATCTGCAGGAGCTCCGTGTGGCTCAGGAGAGAAAGTACCTGTGAAATGTTCCGGAAACCTGAAAGCTGCACGTGCTCGGTTATCATGTTATTATATTAATATTATAATGTATTTATTTATTTTTACTATATTTATAATTAATAATAATATCATCCGCATCCTTGGAATGGTCACATTGACCATTTTTAGTATTTTAATTTACTAGGGAAATAAGCAAAGCAAGAGGCAAACTGGAGGTAGAATCGGAGGGCGTGGATGTGACTATATCCCAGAACTGCATCCTCTAGTACTGGTTAATGAGATCTGCAAAAGGAAGGGTGATACATGGGCAAAATGTTTGCGGCAGCCCCTTTTGTGGTGGCAAGAAAGTGGACAGTGAGTGGCTGCCCGTCAGTGGAGAGTGGCTGAATAAGTTCTGGAACATGAATGTGAGGATATTATTGTTCTGTAAGAAACAACCAGGAGGAGGATTTCAGAAAGGCTGGAGAGACTGACAGGAACGGATGCTGAGGGAAGTGAGCAGAACCAGGAGATCATCCTACACGGCAACAAGAAGACTATATGATGATCAATTCTGATGGACGTGGTTCTTTCCAACAATGAGATGATTCAGGCCAGTTCCAATAATCTTGTGATGAAGAGAGCCATCTACACCCAGAGAGAGACTGTGGGAACTGAGTGTGGTTCACAACATAGCATTTTCCCCCTTTTTTGTTGTTGTTCGCTTGTATTTTATTTTCTTTCTCATTTTTCCCTTTTTGATTTGATTTTTCTTATGCAGCACAAATAATTGTATAAATATGAATGTATATATTGGACTTAACTTATATTTTTACCTTCTTTAACATATATTGGATTGCCTGCTGTCTAGAGAAGGGGGTGGGGGGAAGGAGGGGGAATTGGAACAGAAGGTTTTGTAAGGATTAATGTTGAAAAATCGTCCATGCATATGTTTTGAAAATAAAAAGCTTTAATTAAAAAAATAAAAAGGAAGGAGATCACAAAAACCCTTGCTTGGCTTCTTATTAAGCCATGAGCTTATGGTCATAACAGATTTGGAGTTGAAAGGGACCTCAGAGTCCATCTAATAATTCAATATCCTTGCTCCACAAGTGAGGAAACTGAGGTACACATGTCTAAGTGATCCAGAATTTGAACCCAGATCTTCTAAATTCTAGCTCTAGTTCTACCTGCTGTGCCATGATGTCTCTCTGGGTCATGGTACACTAACTTCATTTCCTTTTTTTTTGCCAGAATTATTCAAGCTGGTGATCAGAGAAATGGAATTGTTAGAATTTACTTAATTTCAGAAAAAAAAAAACCTTGGAAAAAAGTATCTCCTTCAATTTTTGCTAAGAGGGAGAATTGAGACTGATGGTTGAGAGGGATTAGGGTAGACACGTAATGTGAGAGTTATCTGAATTTCGATCGTACTTGAAATCCTGGGATTTGATGAGATCATCCAGTCATGTAGCGGAGAGGGAAAAGAGCAGGGGCCCAGGTCCTGGGGGAGACAAGGTGAGAGGTCATGGATGAAGAGCCAGCCAACAAGAGGCAGATGGAGTGGTCAGGCAGGTAGGAGGAGATCCAGGAGAGAACCACGTCAGGAACGCCTAGAAAAGAGAACTGAGGAGAAATCAAAAGTGTCTGACAGCAGAGGAGAAAAACCGCTGCAGACGGAAAGATTTCATGACTAAGAATCCACTTCGAGGAGAGTGCTGAGGTCAGAAGCCAGATAGTAGAGATATCTGGGTGGGAGGAAAGGCAGGGAAGACTTCGTGTGCAGTAATCCTCCATCACTGGGTCTGGATTGGGCTCTCTGGGGCTCTGCCTTCACTTGTCTTTCTGTTGGTCTCTGGTGCCAGAGGCGGGCTCTTATCGCTGGGCTGCTTGTGTGGCAGATCTGGGTGCAGGAAACGTGGCTCTCCGCCAGCGCCTTTCACCTGCTCTGAAATATCGCTTCCTGGAAATGGTCGGGCTGCTTTACTGGAAGCCTGGGCCAGGAGCTTCTTACTCATCCTCTCAGGGAAGGGCGGAGGGAGAAAGAAAAAGAGAAACAGAGACAGAGATAGAGACACAGGAGATGGAGAAGTAGGGGAGAGGAGAGGAGAGGAGAGAGAGACACACACAGAGACACAGGAGAAGGAGAGGTAGGGGAGAGGAGAGGAGAGAAAGAGAGAGAGAGAGACAGAGAGACAGAGAGAGAGACAGAGAAGAGACAAGGAGAGAGAGAAGAGATAGGGAGAGAGAGAGGGGGGAAGAGAGAGTAGTCCTATAGAGAGCAAGAGAAGGAAGCAGAGGGGAGTCCTCTGGGGCTGGAAGGGAACCTAAAAGGCATCAAATTCAACACCTTCATTTCCCACAGAGCAGGTAGGAATTAAGCTGGAATTTCAATGGGCTTCCGAGTCCAGACGTGCCCTCTGCGTGCTGCTAAATCAATAAACAATTTATCCCGTACATTGGGCTGAGCTCTGGGAATCCCACGACAGGTGAAAGACAGCACCTTCCCTTGAATTCCTACAAAATCTCTTCCTGGAGACCCTTTGCTCAGTGCCATTTCCTTGTGCAATGATACTGATTGCTCAGACACCGGCCTTTGTAGGGGAGTCTTTTCTGGTAAACCCACCCCATTAGCCCAAATGCCGGCCCAGCCTGATGCTGGGGAGCTCTGGAAATCTGCTGGCTCTTCTTCAGCATCACCTGGGCTGATGCTGCCTGGCCCAGGGCCATCTCTGTGAATTCTCAGTCTCTTGGATCCTGTCTCCTTGCTCTCAGTCACCTGGACCTTAGCCCCCTTGCTCTCAGTCACCTGGACCTTAGCCCCCTTGCTCTCAGTCACTTGGACCCTAGCCCTCTTGCTCTCGGGGCTGTGGTAGTTTCCTGTAGCTACTTCCTGTGTTTCCTTCCGCTCTTTTATTTGAGGGGTTTCTTTTGCAGCACCCTATTGAACACAAGGGTTTGCAAGCAAATGATTAAAACATTTAAGTGGAACAGAAAAGAGAAAAAGTAGAACATCCTCAGTTCCTTTAAAGTTTCCCTGCAAACAGCTCGACTCGTTTTTAATCATGAATTCTAAAGAGTTCGATATACTGCCCCAATGGGTGCATGTCCTTGCTCAGCTTGCCCACCCCAGTCCGGAGAGGAGCCCTTTCCCTATCTTCCGCCCTCCCTGGAGACTTGTCCTAGAGTATTAACTTCTGAGGATATCAAAAGGACCATTAGCAGGAAGCATAGGAGCTGTGGCTTATTCTCTTTCCAGCTTTTATCTTAGGTGAGCATCTCCCTGCATTACCCCTTCCCCCCTCCTCAGCCCACCCCCAGTGCTCTGGAGAGGAAGTTAACTGGAGGCCTCATTTCATGTCCCTTATTCCAGGTGTGTACTCTAATTTTTAAAATCCCTAATTATGGCTCAACCTTTTTGATAAATAAACGCAGTGGCTCCCTCTGATCTCCAGAATCAAATAAAAATCCCTCTGTTTAGTTTTAAAGCTTTTCACAATCTGGAGGCACCCTCCCTTCCCAGCCCCATTGGCCATCCCTCCTCCTCCTGTCTTCAGCAGTCCAGTCACAACGGCCTTCTCTCTGTCCCTCACACAGGACACTGTCCTGCCCTGACCCCCCCATGCCTGGGTTGCACATGCTCTCACCTTCACCTTGTAGAAAGTCTTTTCCTTATGGAGCAGCTAGATGGTGCAGCGGCTAGAGTTCCAACCTCGCATCAGGAGGATCTGTTTTCAAATGTGGTCTCAGATACTTATTAGCTGTGTGACCTTGGACAAGTCACAGAATCTGGATTATCTCCCCCAAAGTCTCTTTCTTTAAGACACAATTCAGCTTCTTCATCATGCCTTTCTTCACCTCCTTTTCTAATCATCTTGCACTTATTTGTAATTATTCTCTTCACATTTCTTCAGTACACATTTCCATATGTCCATGTTGTCTCCCTCTGGGAGAGGGATGTCTCATTCTTTGCATCAGAATCCACAGCACGTAAGGGAGACGACCATCGGCCGTAAGGGAGCTGGAGAGGTCCCATCCATGGTCCTTTGGAGGCAGTAGCAAAGCCAATGAAAGATCTTCCTTAATATCCTTCTATATATATCCATTTCTGATGTTGAACCAATGGCAAGACTTTCTCTTCTGAGCCTCCTGTGGTTGTCTCTTCTGAGTATATATGGCGGTCATTTCTGGGTATTGTGGCAGCTGAGGAGGGAGGTGGCAAGTTAAGTGCCCACAGAAGTAGCTAATGGGTGATGAGAGCACCTGGGATGATGCCCCAAATGTTGGCTGCAAGGACTGGGCTGCATGTAGGACCACGGCTCTGGCTATCACTGATATTCCTTGGACTCCTGGGTGCTGGATGTGGACTCCTGGGTGCTGGACGCAGACTCCCGAGCTCTCTCCATCAGCTATGGAGCAGAAGCTGAGAGAGTGGCTGTGGTTTGACTTAGCCGTCACATACCACCCCCTATCTCTGCACCAGGCACTTTACTGCTTTAGCCAGAGTGCCTGCAGGTGGCACAATGCTGTGGGGATGACTGATTGGTCCTCTTGGGATGGTGGCTGTATAAAGCAAAGCTAGTGGTCCGGGAGACAATGCAGTTCCTGGGCTCAGTGATGGAGGACTCACGCTCTCAGTAAAGAGCCCAGTCCTCTCTGGGACAGCTTTATTAGGAAGCCTCCTTTCATTGATCTAAAACCTCAGCTGTGCAACTTCCACCTAATATCCAGTCCATAAAAACAGGCAGTGAGTAGCTAGACAATGACAAGTAGGCCATGGGACAGACACAAGCCTGTCCAAGCAGGATTTTATTTCCAAGAGACTGGAGTGTGAGTAGAGGGGACGTTGTGAGTCCAGAGAGGCAGGCGATGCTCTAGAGGGCTCTAGCGTGACACGGAAGGCCCAGGCCGGCTCTCAGGCAGTCGTCTGTGCTAATCGTGGCTCGGCAGATGACGCATGCACCAGCTTCAGAAGTTTATCGTGAGAAATGGATAGACTTTTCTCAATGATGCGAAAGCATGTGACTCATCATGCAAATGAGGAACTATACTTTTGGACTTTGATGTTTTATATTAGTGTCAACTGTTCTTCATTATTGCCCCAAAGGTCCAGAGAAGGCTGCGAGAGACTGACCAAAAGCTTTGTTCTTGCTGCCCTTCGTGCCCTCTCAGTTCAGGATTAGCTTCCCGCAGCAGTCTCAGAACTCTCAGAGCCCTCATCAGCCTGCCAGAGCTGTTGTGAAGGGGGCAGTGTCCTGGCTCACCTAAAAGATGCATCAACTGCAATGTGGGAGATGTTTTGCCAGGTGGAAAAAGCATCATTTTGCAGCAATCTGAGAGGACTTGCAAGTGCCCAGCTTTTATTTAGCCTTCTCTCGCTAAGATCCATGTTCTTATGGACCTAAACTGTGATTCCACTGAGATGGGAATCCCCCAAAGACATTCCCGACACCTTGATCAATGCCTTGGAGTCTTAGATTACTGCCTGGGATCAGAGTGGGGGTGGGGATGGAGGAGGGAATTTAGTTCATTTCTTCTTTCACAGATGGGGGGGACTATGGGCATGGAATTCAGCAGTCAGTAGGTCATCCTGCCTCTGTGGCTGGCACACCATCCAGTGAACAACCCACCTTTGAAAATGCCACAGGAACCAGCGTCAGCTCTCCTGGCTTACAAAAGACATCCGAGATATCATTTTGGGTGAACCTCACAATGATCCAGTGCTATTGACCAGTCTTCTGTCTCCAGAAGTTCAGGGAGGTTAATGGTCCATGGTCCCACCATGAGCATCAGTCAGGAATTGAACCCAAGTTCGTTCTTCATGCTGAATCCCTTCCTTTTTTCTTGTCACTTCCTAGAACTCTCCCTTGGACTTAAAGTATATTGAAGCAAACAAGCACGTGGGCTCCTTGGGACAATGTACGCCTTGTTTTGCACCGGTAGTCCCCTGCCTCCTTGACCAGAAGAGGGAGCTTCACTCTCCATCCTCTGGAATCATAGATTTCCAGAGTTAAAGCTAGAAGATTCTTAAAGGTCATTTAAGACAAGATTCCATTTTATAACAGTCTATTGTCAATAAACATTTATTAAATACCTACTGTGTGCCAGGCCTTGTGCTGAGGGCTAGGGATATAAAGAAGCCAGTTCCTGCCCTCCAGGAGTTTACAATCCGAATGTCAGAAAATGACAGTCAAGGCTTGAGGATAGGGGAGAGGGTTTGGGAAAGAAGGGAACGGGCTCAGGGACATGGTGTTCTTCCACAGAGAGGGAGGGACTCTGGGAGTGGAATTCAGCAGGTGCGGCTCTTGCCAGGATTAGCTTTACTTCTGTAAAGGGTGATGGGAATTCGGTTCATTCGATGTAATCCAGAAAGCAGACAATGGCAGATATGAGAGGTGATGAGTTATTGATGTAATAATGACTGGGTGAGCTGATAAAAAAACTCACCACAAAAATCATCACCATCTAATCAGAAGGGGGTTTGTTGGAAACTGGCCATATTCTGGAGAGAGGCTTTAGGGGCCCCGAAGCTTTGAGGGGCCCAAGCAAGGGCTGTGTGGGGAGTGTGACTCTTATGCATCAGCTCCAATCCCACCCTTGGCCATGGGCCAGGATTCAGGCAGACACTCTCCCCATCAGCAGCGACTCCCGATCTAGAAGCCTGGGAAAATTCCAGCATCACAGAGTGAACAAAGACACACAGAGGGGAGCAGACCTTGGGTGCCGGGGGAGAGGCTGGGCAGTTAATGGGCGCAGAGGTGTCTGTGAGCTGGAGGAAATGGCTCTCGGACCCCTATCCTGCGCTCACCCCATGATCCTCGCAACCTCTTTCCCAGCACCTGGAGTGGGAGGGAAGACGGGGGCAGTGGCCAGAGAAGGTGACAGACACTGGGATCCTCCGAAGTCCATTGCATTGGAGGCTAGTCTGGCATCAGGCAGGCTCCCGGAAATGAACCGAGATCCAGGCCAGAGCAGCACCGGCCCCCAGCTCCCAGGGGCCCCAGAGTGCTGGGATACGGCAGCGGGCTGCGGGTTTGTCCCGTCCACATAAACCTAAGACTTACGGTCTATAAAACATGACCTGTGTGCTTTGGGGTGGACTTTGGCACCTGGAAAATCAGCCTGCTTTATTTTTGCTTTAATTTCCTGTTCTCAGTCCTTGTCTCTTCCTCCCCTGGGATCAGTTTTCTGTCTTTCTGAGATCATTTCTTCCTCCATTGCCTGCTCCGGTCTCTTTCTCCAGCCTGGGGAGAAAAAGGTTTTCGCCAGAGAAAGCGCCCGGGCCCCTTTGGTCCCCAACGCCAGCGCCTGGGCATCTGGGTGGCCCAGCAAGCGCCAGAGAAGGCTGCGGACATGCTGGGTCCAGCTGACTCTCTGGGATAACAGGCCCTGGGGCATCCCCAAGCTGGCCTGTGAGAGTTGGACTTCAGCCTCCCTCACAGGGAGAGGAGAGAGGTCCATGGGAGCTGGTCTGGATGAAATGGTAAGGTCACTCCTGCCTTGGAGAGGAAGGAGACACCGTTGGGGATTCCCTGGAGGGCCAGGGGCAGCGACCCAAGGGTGGACTGGCCGGACCTCCCTGGAAGGGGCCTTGACATTTACTTCTCTAGCCGAGAGGTACCTCAGAAGTGATTTAGTCTAAGTCCCTTATTTTTACAGATGGGGAAACTGAGGCCCAAGAAAGGCGAAGCATTTGTTACATACTTACTATACACTGGACATTGTGCTGTGCTCTGGGGACACAAAAGTCCAGTTAGAACCGTCCCTACCTTTAAGAAGCTGGTGTTTGAATGGGGAGGGGGAGGAGACAACAGGGACACAGTTGTCCACGTGATGTGGTCAAGGCGAATACAAGGCAGTTTTGAGGGGAGGAAAGGCTTCATGTGGAAGGGAACCGGTGAGCTGAGCCTTCAGGGCAAACAGGGCTCCAGGGAGGAGGAGGAGGAGGAGGAGGAGGAGAGCCGTCTTCCCATGTTGGGGGTGGGGATGGAGGGAGTTGGCACAGAGAAACAGAGGGTGGGTTAGGTGTGGGGACGGGTGGCTCTCCTGGGAGAGCCAGAGTCTGGGTGGGCACGAAGGGCTCCATCGAGAAGGGATTTCAGTATTTGTTTGGTCTTAGAGCCAGGAAGGAGACACAGAGGGAGCTGAGCAGGGACTGACATTGGCCAGATCTGGGCTTTAGGAAAATCCTCTGGGAGTCATGTGGAGGATGAGTGGGCAAGGGGCCGCTCCCCCTTCTCCCCCAACGCTGGTGTAGTCCAGGGAACAAAGTGGCTCAGAATCTGTCCGTCACCTCCTGGGCCTTAGGAGCCAAGGCTCAGACAGCAAGGGAGGGCGGCCCCGGGGCTCTCTGGCAGCCCCCAACACTTTCCAGTGGCTGTTGAAGGAAGCCCGAGCCTGCTTTCTTCTTGAGCCTGGAAGGAAGGTCAGGGCCTAGAGTCAGTCAGTTCCGAATGCCATCTGTGGTTGGAGGTGAGCCTCCCATTTGTCCCTGGCTCCCAGAGAGGGGTGGTCTGCTGCTGGTTTACAGGAAACATCGTCCCTCCAAAGTACTTCTCTAAGGACCCTCCCCAGCTTCCCCCGGGGCAGAATGGGAGGAAAGTTGGCTGTCTTGAGCTTGTGGCAGGTTCTGGGTTCAGGTGGAGGGGAGGGTGTTTATAAGTATGTGTACGTGTGACTGTGTGTGTGTGTGTGTGCATATTGTGGAAGTGTGGGTGAGTGTGAGTGTGTACAGGTATGAATGTATGAATATGTGTGAGTGGGTGTGAAAATGTGTGAATGTACATGAGTCCATGTAAGTGTCCATCTGCAGGAACATGTGAATGGGTGTGAAGATGTGTGGCTGCATGTGCATGAGTTAGTATGTGTAGGTAAGTTAGGATGTGTGTTAGTGTGTATGAGTGTGTGTGCATGTGTGTGCATGTGCTGAGCACTGAAAAGGCAGTGAGCAGTTCTGTGGGCAGTCCCAAGATCTGGGCTCCAGTCTTCCCCCAAACCCTAGCGAACATGACACCCCCATGCAGCCAACTTGAAATCGAGTTTTTATTTCTGAAAAATGAGAACGGAAGCGCACGGACCTCCTCCAAACGGCATAAGGTCTGGAGAGAGCTTTGGAGCTCAGAGGGTCACGTCACCAGTGTCGTCGCCGTGAGGGACAATGGGAGGAGGAGGAGCGTCAGGGAGGAGGCACAAGATCGAGCCTCAGCTAGGAAGACTTGTGTGGTCATGGACTGGCCGTGGGGCTGTGGCCAGGTCCCTTGCGCTCGGGCAGTTTTTGAAGACTGCCCCCTGGAGGGAAGGTGTCGCGTGCATTGGGGGATGGAGCCCCTTCCCGGAAGCTCACACCCTCCGTGGAATACGGGGTTCACTTTTTCCTTTAGCCCAGTTATTATTTGCAAGGATGACCCTTTAGAGGAATTCTTCTTTCTGAACTCAGCCATGACTTTACTGTCTTCACATCTGAGAAGGGAAGGCCAGGGGAAGGAGGAGTTGTTGTTCTTTTAATTGCCCAGCCTGAGGGGCTTTTCTCCTCCTTCCTACCGAACTAACCAACCACGCGGTCTGTGAAGGCCCATTTTCCCCTGGTTACTTTCTCCTCTCTGGGTGATCAGGACTCCTCTCTCTCTCTCCCCTCCCCCTGCCTCCCTGTTCCTCGGAATCCCTGGGGTCAGCATCCACGTCACGGGCTCTGGGGGGTTCCAAAAATCTGTTCTGGCTCCTCCCTCTGTTCCATCTCTTTCCTGTCAACTCATGTACCAAAGGGCTACCACTGTCGTTTCTGTGCAAATCCCTCAGCCCAGTGTATCCATCTTCCCCTCCCTCCTCCCCTCCCTCCTCTCCCCTCCCCCGCCCCTTCACTCCGACATCAATCTTTGCCTATTGGACAGCTCCACGTGGGCGTCTGGGAGTTACCTCCCCCAGCGCACCTGAGACTGACTCTTTCTCCCGCGCTGCCCCTGTCCCTTTTTCTCCAGCCTCCCGGCTCCGACCCTCGTCAGTTTCCTCTCCGGCTCTCCTTTCCTTGCCTCCTATATGCTGCCAGTTGCCAAATCTTGTAAAAAGCAAAACCAAAGCAGACAGGGCAGGGCTGGCGGGGTTGACTTGAGTGATCCCTGTGCTCTCCGCTCCCCCTCCCCTACACTGGAGTCAGCAAAAAGGGAGTGAGGGGGAGGTGGGAGAGGAGGAGAAGCCTGTGAGCCGGGGACGGAGGCTCGCGGCTGGGGCCAAGCAGATGCTCACCACGGAGAGCGAGGTGGGAACAGACAGGCTGGCCACAGAGGCAGAGCCCCCAGAACTCGGCGCGCGGCGGGAGAGCGGGAGCACAGGGGACGTTCAGCTCTTCCTTGGCTGAATTTTCTGAGAGTTGCAAGAAATGGGAGAATAAGTGCCATTAAGGGCCCCACTGCCGCCTGTCTCCCCCAAGGAGAGCCCTGAGCCAGAGGGATAATAGTCCGACCTCCTTGTTTACCCGGGGCTCAGAGGGGGCGAGAGATCCGGCCCAGAGCACGCAGCTGGCCGGGCTGCAGGGACCCCGGACTCAGCCAGACGCTCTCCCCTTTCGGTGAGAGAGGAACTCGGGGCCGGGGCAGCCCCGAGCCCCGGCTGGGATCCTCACGCCCTTTGCCAGGGGGCACTTCCCGCTCTCTGACCGCAGTCTGGGTCCTTTCTGTGAAAAGGGAAGGAAGAGCCCTCTGAGCGTGGAAAGAAACTTCGGGGGAGGCTCCTCCGCAGGACCGAGGGGGGTCCGGCCCCGTCACCGGCAGGCCCCCGAGAAGCTCCGCCCAGCCTTGGGAGCGGGGCTGAGCCTGGAGGAAGGCGCTCAGAGCTCAGATTGAGGAGGAGGCTTGAGTCCGGGCAAAGCTCGGCTGCGCAAACAGAGGAACCGAGAAGGGGAAGCGGCTTCCTTGCCAACGCGCTCCCGGCGGTGAGGATTGCGGCCGGTGGGCAGGGACGCAGGGATGGGCTGCTCAGGGGGGAGAGAAAGTACACCCTGGGAGACCCTGCGGCCGCAGTAACCGGGATAACTGGGGCTAGGCTGTGTGTCCCTTTTAGCCTTTGGGCCCCCAAGGGTTCCTTACCGCCCTTTCCCCCCAAAGATTAAAGGGGCCACGGTTTACACGGAGAGCGGCAATAATTGTGGGTCGGAGGAGTCCGCGGAGGGCAAATCCCAGAATACTTCAGTTCTGAGAGGGGGGCTCGGAAGCAGCGGAGGGAAACCCCTTCAGGAAGAAGGAGCTTCTGGGAGCTTGCCGAGGGAGGCAGCGGGAGCTGAGGTGCTCCGGGTCAGGGAGACGCGAGTTCAAATCCTGCTCCAGACATGAGGCTGGGCCATTCACTCAGTAATAACAGCAAGGCTGTTGGGAGCATCACACGGGGATGAGGGAAGGCTCCCTCTCGAGTAAGGCTGACTGGGAATTCCACAGCCCCTCAGCCTGGGAACGTCTGGGGAAGCCAGAGCGGGAGGGAACTGGAATCTCCGAGTAGCTGGGGGCTCCCGCGGCAGGCCGGGAACAAACCCCGGCTGGGGAGCGGACGTTTTCTCTCTGGGGTCTGGAGGCTGAGAGGCCGGCGTGAATCCTGCCTCGCTTTGTGCCTCTGGGAAATGCAGGGGGGCCCTCCCAGCCCTGGCTATGGGATCCTGAGCCCGGGCTGTCACCGGGGACCCCGGTGCTCTGGGGGAGGCGGTGGGCGCAGGGCAACGGAAGGAGTGTGGCCCTGGGAGTCCCAGGACTCACCCGAGATCCTTGTCACTTTCAGGATCAGCCTCTCTCCCTCAGTTTCCTTCTCTATGCAATGAGGAGGTTAGACCAGTCAGCCCCTTCAAGGCTAGACCGATGGCCTTCTGACTAGTCTCCATCACAAAGGGTGCAGACGGAGAGAGCGTGAGCCCTATCTGTGTGCGAGCCACAGTCCCACCGCTTGACACCTAGGACTGAAGCGGCCCTGGGTGCTGATGGGGAGAGCCGACTTTTGACATCAGCGTCGACATTTAGGAGCTCTATAATTGTTTGCTTTTTTTAAACACTTAAACCATCTGAACTTGCTTTCCTCCTCTGCACAGGAAGATAATGCTATTTGTACATAGGTCTCGTTTGTTGGTTTAGAAGCAAGGGGAGGTGTGTATGTGTGTGTGTGCTTGTGTTTGTGTGTACTTGGAAAGCCAGTCGTTAAATTCTTAGTGTGAGCATATATTTGGAAAGCCAGTTGTTAAATTCTCAGTGTCAACATGTACTGGGAAAGCCAGTTGTTAAATTATTAGTGTGAGCATATATTTGGAAGCCAGTTTTTAAATTCCCAGTGTGAGCATTTATGTTCTAGAGATCAGCAAACACTACAAATAGGACTTGATTTACTGTTTTATCGATTGTCTAGACTTAAGAAAGTGATGGGGACAATTTTAATAACGCAGATTAAGTTGGAAAGTGGCTCTTGGGTACATTTAGTTATTTTCTCTTTCCCTGGACAGCCAGTTGTTGAACATCTGCCAGCACACCCAGTTTAGACGTCCATCGAGCATTGGGGAAGGGCGTCCTTTGCACTTGGTACTTTTGGAGATTCTGGGGAGATGCCGCAGACACGAGACAGGTCCTGCTCTCAAGGAGCTCACATGTGACAAAGTGTCTCGTCCTCATGGCCGTGTGACCCTGGCAAGTCACTTTACTCCATTTGCCTTAGTTTCCTCTGTAAATGAGCTAGAGAAGGAAATGGCAAACCACTTCTGTATGTTTACCCCCAAATGGGGCCACCAAGAATCAAACACGACTGAAAAAAAAATGACAGCCAGAAGCCTGTGAATTAAATAGGACAGGCATTATTATTCCCATTTTAGAGCAGGGAAAACCGAGTCTCATGAAATACTAAGTAGCCTGCCCTGAGCTACACAGAGGCAGGTTCCAAATTCAGTGCTTTTTCTATTTGGGTTGAGTAGGGATGGACCGGAGAAGCAGCAGCCAGGGGACTCTTGTCCAAATCTGAAAGAGTTCAAGTCTCTCCTCCGCCTCCTCTTGTGGGCAAGTCCCGGAGAGGCCCCTTTGCGTCACGGGTGCCCTCTAAGCTGAGCCCACTGCTCTGCCCTAGTGGGAAGGGGATTACTCATCGCCAGTTCCCTACAGTGATGGGGGGGGGGGTGAGGAGGACTCCAGGACCTGGAATTAGGAGGTCACTGTGTTTATCTCCTTTTAAACATCCTCTTCTTACTAAATAATCCTTGCTGGGCGTAATTCCTGAAATCCTCGTCACTTCCCAATCACCAGCCGCCTGCAACGGAGATGGCTTCAGGCTTACAATGGCACTGAGCAAACTGAACCAGCACTGGGCCTGGTGGGCAACTTCCCCATTGCATACCCAGAATTCCCAGCTCTCTGGTGAGAGGCGAGAGGGGCTGCACCCTGGCCGTCCTCCCCCCTTAAAAATGCCTCTTCCTCCGCACTTCCTCCTGCATGTCTGCTGAGAACCTCTTTTTTTGGGGGGGGCTTGGTAAAACAGATGGCGCCCCCCCAAGCCTGCTGGCTCTCGGCCCCGGTGAAGGCCCTGGCGACACGTCCCCTCCTCTCCTCTGGGCCCCAGTTTCCAAGGGGATCGGGCTGGATGACCAAAGGAAATTTTGAATTGCACAATATTTTAAAAAATTACTACTGTATTCTTAACCCCGATCTGTGTACTTTGAGGAAAATGGGTGAATACAAGACCTCTCTCCTGGAGTCAGTGGGAGGACTGAGGGCTGAGTCTGACACCAGGGGTCCTGGATCCAAATTCCAGTTCCCTGACCTTGGCCTTCCCTTATCTTCCGGGCCTCAGTTTTCACATCTGTATAATGCAGCAGTTGGCTAGACGTCCCTTTCAGCTCCACAGCTATGAACCAATGACTCCAGAATCCTTCGGTCTGTCAGAAAACTGAAGGTCTCAAGATGAGGAGGCTGGTGGCAAATGAGGCAGCTAGAGCTCAGAGCACAGAGCCTGGGCTCGGGAGGCCTGAGGTCAGAGTCGACCTCAGACACTTACCAGCTATGTAAGCTCTGCACAGGTCCATAACTTGTTTGACTCAGTTTCCCCTTCTGCAAAAGTGGAATAATAATAGAGCCTACTTCCCCAAGCTTGTTGTGAGGAGACTCTTTGTAAATCACTTTGCCGACCCGAAGTAAAACCTGGCAGACGCTCGCTATCGGGCTAAGCCCCCTTCCTGGGGGGTCCTGGGAACTGCCCTCAGGAAGGCTGGGCCGAAGCTGGCCAGGCAGGAGTGGACCGCACTAAGGCAAGCCCAAAGAGAAAGGGGAAGGGGACGGAAGGGGAGGAGAGGGAGACCGGGGCCTCTGGGGGTCAGAGAGCGGGGCCATAAGGGATGGAATCTGCTCCGAACTCCGACCTCCGCCTTGGTCCCCTCCACTCGTCCTGCCCTGCAGAAGGCCGCTGACCAACAGAGACTGCCCGGGCTGGGAGGCCTGGCCATATAAGGGGCGGCTGCAGGCCGCAGGCTGTTTAGTCTGGACAAGGGCGGTTCACTGGGGACATGCAAACGGGGAAAGGCACAGAGCAGTGCTAGGAGCAGGGAGGGCTGGGAAGGGGGCTCGGAAGGAGCCAGATTTGGGCCCAAACTTCCTGACTGGTAGAGCTGCTCCTGGGGACGCCTGGGGAGGGAGGGAGCTCCCTGCCCTTTAGGGTCTTGGAGCAGGGGATGAATTTAGGGTTAGTGTGGGGCATGTGGGGGCATGGGTCAGCCCCAGGTTGGCCTTGAACCCTGTCAGGTCCCTTCCCAAGAAGCTTTTTAGACCCTTTAGGGCAATCCCTTCATTTTACAGTGGAGGAAACTGAGGCAGGGTGACTAAGGTGACACGAGCAGGAGGCATCAGAGGCCTCCTCCCCCTCTCCTCAGGCACCGGGAAAGCTTCATTCTGCCTTCTGCCCCATTAGAATATAAGCTTCCGGAGAATAGCTGCTGTTTTGCTTGTTCTTTTTATTCCCAAAGCTTCATGGATGTTTGCTGACTGGCTCACTGATTGTAAGGATTGAGATTCTTGGGAAGATCTGCCCCTGCCAGGCCCCCAGGCCTGAGAACTCTGAGAATGGCTTTCAGTCCAGGTGCTTTAGGGAGGGACTTTGCACACTGGGAGTTCCCTGTGGCAGCAAGATCCCAGTCTGGCTCTCGATAAAATGGGCTTCGTCCCGGGGGACACAGAACCCCCCAAAGTCCCTGATGGGAGGAGGCTTCCATTCTCATAATGGGGAATGGGGGGGAGGGGTCCACCTGAGGAAGCTGATAACGACCCCCTGGAGAGAGGGACAGGGAGGGGGCGTCTGGGCTGAACCTCACGTAAAGGGGCAGTGGCCACGCAGCCAGGCGGGGGCTCAGCTTGGTCGGGAGCGTCCTGCAAGGAATAAATGGCTATTGGGAGTAGTAGAGCGGAAGTAGAATGGAGCTCAGGAACCCTGGGGGCAAATCCTGCCCCAGTCACGTCCATATGTCCTTGGGCCCCATCCAACCACTTGACTTAACTTCCTAGTGTCCAGGTCACTTTCTAAGCTGAAGAAGCCGTTGGAGTGAAGTTCTTTCCTCTGATTTAAATCAAAGAAATCAGAAATATTTCCAAGGAAATAAAAATGCAGCTGAAAGAAGTTGATGTGGAGTATTCCTATCTTTGCAAAACAATTGATAAAATATTTCATGCCAATTTTTTTCTTGCTGAGGCTGTTGGGGTTAAGTGACTGGCCCAGGGTCACACAGCCAGGAAGTGTTAGGTGTGTGAGGGCAGATTTGAACTCGCGTCCTCCTGACTTTAGGGCTGGGGCTCTACCCACTGCACCACCTAGCCGTCCCCTTTATGCTCTTCTTGTGAAAAAGATGGAGAAAAGTGCTCTGACAAGGGCCTAGCAATGCCTGGATTCCCTCTGCAGTCATGGTGATTTGATGTCAGCTGGAGCGATCCAGAACCCAGCCCTGTGGCCCTCTCCCCGGGATATTTGGTACCGATGCCTTGGAGGGAGGAGCGCGTGGGTGGTCCATCCGTGTCTGCCACGGAGCTGCCACACCCCACAGCAGAGCCAGGGTCCAAAAGAGTCCCTGGGAGCTGCGGGCCGTCGGGCTGACCCGAAGAAGGGGACATTTCATAGGGCTAAATATAAAGGCCTCCCCTTCAGCTGAAAAAATCCGTTTCACCCACGCCCGTCCTAGGAAACAAATTTAGGAACAGTTGGAGGGTCGGCGAAGCAGGTTGGAAAACATCTGGGGTTTCTAGGGATCCACTTGGGCGTAACGTGAGTCAGCGGTGGGACGTGGTGGGCAGGAGCCCCGAGTGAAGGGGAGCGGTTGGAGGGAGGCCGCCAATCTCCCAGGAGTGAGGAAGAGGCAGCCAGGCCCCTCGGCTTCTTCCCCCACTGGCTCACTTGGTCTCTGGTTGAGGCAGTTCTGGCGCCAGAGAAAGGAAGGATGTCAAGAAACCAGAAATGAGGCAGGGAGGGCGGGCAGGGCAGAGAGGGGCCTCCGGCCGTGCCACAGGAGCACTGGCTTTGGAAGGAGTTGAGATGGATGGGCCAGAGGAGAGAACTGGGGGCAGGGAGGAAAGAGAGCTGTCTTCCGGCACCGAAGAGGTTCTAGATATGTTCTGCCTGGTCCCAGAGAGAGGAAGAGAACACTGGGGGAAACGGGCAGAACCCAATCCGGGTTCCAGGGCCTCATACTTGGAGCTGTCCAGCAGTGGAAGTGCTGCCTCCCAACGGAGGTTCTCCAAGCCGAGGCTGGATGCCCTGGTGATTAGAGGGTTCCCTTCCCTCCAATTCAGAGAGTCTGTGATTCTGTGACTTCTTGCTGATCTCCGGTCTCACATCTTGAAACAGAAGCCCAGGAGACATCTTCGACTCAATATGTCCAAACCAGAACTCATTAGCCTTCCCAGGAAACCACCCCAAGCTCCCGCCTTCCCTAATACTGTGAAAGGAATGCCATCTTTCCTGTCCCCCAGACTAACAACCGGGACTCATCCTGGATTCCTTTCTCGCACGTTTCCAGTGTCGGATCCATCTCACCTTGGTCACGTCTCTCTAACACGCCCCCTTCTCCCCTCTGATCCCACTTCTACTCTACTGCAACCTCATCACCTCATGGCTGGACTATTCCAACAGCCCCGGGGTTGGGAGAGGGGGGGAAGGGGAAGGATCATCTGCTGCTCAAGTGTCTCCCAGTCCAGTTCATCCTCCAGTCACACACTAAAGTGATTTTCCTAAGAGGAGGTCAGATCACATCACTCCCATGGCTTCTTATGGCCTCCAGGAACAAATATAAAATACGTTGCCATTCGAGGCCTTTCAAAACCCAGCTTCCTCCCACATATCCAGTCTTTTTATACCATGTTTCCCAACATGATTTCTTCAATCTAGTGCCACTGACCTCTTGGCTGGTCCATGAACAAGATCCTCTATCTCTTGGCTCCAGGAATTCTTTCTGGCTGTCCCACATGCCTGAATTGCTCCCCCTCCTCTGCTCTGGACGTCCTTCCTGCCTTCCTTCAAGTCCTAACTAAGATCCCACATTCTCCATAAAGCCTTCCCAGGCTCTTCATCATTCCAATTCTCTTCCTCTGTTAAGTAGCCCCTACTTATCCTGTGGGGAATTTGTTTAGAGATTGCCTGTGGTCTCTTCTTGAAGAAAGGAACTGTCTTTTTTCTAATAGCATTTTATTTTCCCAAATACACAGAAAGATGGTTTTCAACATACATTTTTGTAAGACTTTGTGTTCTAAATTCTTCTCCCTTCTTCCCTTATCTCCTCCCTTCCCAAGATAGCAAGCCATATGATAAAGATTAAGTATATGCAATCATTTTAAATATATTTCCATATTTGTCATGTTGTTCAAGAAAAATCAGATGAGAAAGAGAGACAGAGACAGAGACACAGACACAGACACACACACACACACAGAGAGACCCAACCAAACAAAAAGATGAAAATACTGTCCTTCAATTTATATTCAATCTCCATAGTTCTTTCTCTGGATGTAGATGGCACTTTCCATCCCAAGTCTATTGGATTTACCTTGAATCACTGCATTGTTTTAAAAAAAAAAAGCCAAGTCCATCACGGTAGATCATCACGTAATCTTGTTACTGTGTAAATGTTTTCTTGGTTCTGCTATCTACTGATGAGGATCCTATTTTTCTAGTATAATTAGTACTACTGATTAGTACTAGTTGGTTCTGCTCACTTCCCTCACTCAGCATCAGTTCCTGTCAGTCTCTCCAGGCCTCTCTGAAATCCTCCTGCTGATCGTTTCTTACAGAACAATAATATTCCATAACTTAACTTAACTCCTATAATTTATTCAATCATTCCCTAACTGATGGGCATCCACTCACTTTCCAGTTCTTCGCCACCACAAAAAGAGCTGCCACAAACATTTTTGCACACGTGGGTTCCTTTCCCTCCTTTAAGATCTCTTTGGGATACAGGCCCAGTAGAGACTCTGCTGGATCAAAGGGTATGCACAGTTTTATAGCTCTTTAATTCCAAATTGCTCTCCAGAGTGGTTGGCTCATTTTGCAACTCTACCAACAATGCATTAGTGTCCCCGTTTTCCCACATCCCCTCCAATGTTTATCATGATCTTTGCCTATCATCTCAGTCAATCTGAGAGGTGTGTAGTGGTACCTCAGAGTTGTCTTAATTTGCATTTTTTCTAATCAAGAGTGATTTAGAGAATTTTTTAATATGACTAGAAATATGAGCCTCGATTTTTTGGTACCTGTTACACACAGATCATGATACTTGTGCAAAGTATGAATTGTAAGGACTTTGTAAATACTAAACACATTCCAATCAATTCAGTTTTATAAGATCTCAACCTGGAAGAGGCCAAATTTAATTCAAATTCTTCAATTTCTAGATGAGGAAATTGAAGCTAGGGAATTTAAGTGACTTAGAATCATGATTCAGAGCTTCAAGTAACTTTGAAGGCCATCCACCCCCAGCCCTTTATTATACAAATCAGGAAACTGAGGCTCAAAGAAATGAATTTGCTCAGATTCAAGTTCAATTCAGTGAGCGTTTAATAAGTATCTACTATGTGCCACGGGCTGGCTTCTGGGAATACCAAGACAAAGAACCATCAAGGAGGTTTCCTTTTAATGGAGATCATCAAGGAAGAGGATAAAGAAGGACAAGAGAAAAGGGCTGTAGCTGGGCTTTAGGGGATACCTATCTCAAGAAACTGAAGAGAGGCCATAAAACGTAAACAGGGCTAAGAAAGAAACCAGTGGCCAGAAAGGAAGCAGCTCAGAAGAAAGCAGTCACACTTTAATTCAACTAAGCACCTACTATGTTCCAGGCAATGTGCCAGGCAGTAGGGAGACCATCTGTCGGAGGCATGTGCTTGGGGAACTTCCATCTCTAGCTATGATTGATGAGGTAGGAGGTTCTGTGTTTGTGTGCGCGTGTGGGAGCTGGGACATCCCTGAAGGTCAGGCACTTCCACTTTCTGCACCACAGGAGACTTTCTTTCTAACTTCCCTCTTGACAGAATTCTGACTTGGAACATGACCAAGAAAAGTTCCTAAATTCTCTCATTTATTCTTTTCTTTCCTCTTCTTTTTCTTCCTCCCTTCCTTCTGCCTTGGTCCAGCTACACATCGGGTACCGTGTCCAGATCCGGGTGGCATGGTTTAAATCAGTCACTGGGAGGCTAGAGAGAATCAGAGGAGGATGAGGGCGGGTCATATAAATGAATGAATACCAAAGTATCCATGAAGCACCTACTGTGTGCCAAACGTTGTGTTAAGGGCTGTGTGGATGCAAATGGAAAAGCAGAGACAGGTCTGGCTCTCAAAGTGCCCATGTTCTAACACAGTTAAGAGGCTCAGGTGTAGGGCAGATGGAAAGTCCCTGAGAGCCTTATGGTGCATTGGAAGGACAGATGGAGAGACTCAAGAATCTGGATGACGAGCAATGCAGTCCTTGGCTGGAATATAGCAGGGAGAGAGAAGGCTGATGTACAACTTAATACCATTTCAATTAATGAAGCCATGTCCATTGCTGAGATGGAACCATTTGACAGTGTCAAGGACTCGGGGTCGAGCTCTATCTTGCATGGGCAGAAACACTTTCCGGATCAAGGGGAGCAGGTGGTGTAGTGGATAGAGCGTTGAGCTTGGAGGTGAGAAGATCTCTGTTCAAATGTGGCCTTAGACATTTATTAGTTGTGTGACCCTGGGCAAGTCACTTCACCCTGTTTGTCTCAGTTTCCTCATCTATAAAATGAACCAGAGGAGGAAAAAACTGCAAAAAAAAAAAAAAAAAAACCCAAAATGAGTCATGAAGAGTTAGTCACAACTGAATAGCAACAACAAGGGTTACTGCCTGGATGGTGGATGGAGACAAGGCTGATGGCTAGAGTGGGGGAGTTGCTGCTCCTTATGGGCTTCTTGAGCAAGGGGTTTGATAGGAGATGGTGTTGGTATTTTTGATCTTGTCCATATTGTCTTCTGTGTTTCCCATGGGGCATCATCCCAGTTGATGTGGTCAGTGGTGGTGATGGTGGGACTGTGTCTCCATAGATACATAGATGAGGAACAATTGGGGTAACCAGGGCTATTTAGCCAGAATGGAGGATCCTCAAGAAGTCCATGAGAGACTCTTCAAGTATTTGGAGGAGGGACTGGCTTTGTTCACCTTGACCCCAAAAGGGAGACCCAGGAGCAGTGGGAGATGAAACATTCAAGTAAAAGGATCTGGCTTCTGGGAAATTCCCCTTAAAAGATAGTAATCCAAACCACCAGGTCTGTGGGCATGCCTTGGGGTTGTCCTGTTGTCCCCAGTCTTGCTCGTTCACTCCATTTCTGTGTCTCATAATACTTTTATGGGTGATCCCTTCTCCTCCCTCCCCTGCGAACTTGCTCCTGTACATTCTGCTAGGAGACTCTTCTGACCCTCTGAGTTTTCCTCTTATCAGAAATCCCTCTGCCCCAGGCCTTTAGCCACTTTGGACAAGAACCATGAAATATGACTATATCCCCAGGGAATAAAATAGAAGCTCAGGCAGGGCTGCTCAGGGCTTGCTTTCTGAACTGAACAAGAGTAAGGTGACCTGGGGGAGGAGGCTTTTTTGTCTAGCAGATGATCACCTCCTCCCCTTGGTCCCTGAGAAGGCAAGGGACTCTGGATGTGATTAAACAAAGAATATTTCTTTCCTGAAATCAGTTCTGGGCCCATCCATCTGCAGTGCTTAGCCAACAGAGACTCCTGTGGATGGACTGGGCTTGATGGCCACTGAAGTCAATCGATTAATCAACAAGCAATTATTAGGCACCCACTAGTGCCAAACACTGTGGTAGGCAGTGGGGATATCAAACCAGGACTTTGCAAGGGCCTTACATTCAAATGCGGGTGACAAGCAGGATATATGTCTATTTATATCTATTTCTATATCATCTCTATTAGATATAGTATATCTGGAGAGCAATTATATTATGTCTATATTTATGTCTCCATTCATGATATCAAGCTTTATATTATGTCTAAACTGATCCACATATTAGTATATACATAACAAATACAATAAATGCAAAAGAAGCAAATATAAACCTGTTTTAGAGGGTGAAATCCGATATTTAAGGAGCATCACTGGGAAAGTTCTCATGTGGAATGAAATGTTTGAATCCCATCTTCTTGTTACTTAGTCATGTCTGACTTTCCATGACCCCATTTGGGGTTTTCTTGGCAAAGATACCGTAGTGATTGGCCATTTCCTTCTCCAGCCTATTTGACGGTTGAAGAAACCGAGGCAAACAGTCACATAGTGTCTGAGACTGGAGTTGACGCATTTGGAGAAGATGAGTCTTCCTGATTTCGGCTTGGTACTCTACCCACTGTGTCACATAACTGCCCCAGCTTAAAGAATCAGAAAGAGTGTCTGAAGTGAAAAGAAGGAGGGCATTGCAGACAGTGGGAATAGACATTGGAAGGTTAAGGAGATGGGAAATGAAAGGTCTCGTGTGAGGAGCAGAGGGAAAACCAGTTTGGTTGGAACAATAGGGTTATGAAGAATTTAAGAGCTAAATAGAGGGGGAAGGACTCACTGTCTGACCAAAACTGTTGGGAAAAGTGAGTCGCTGTCTAGAAGAAATTGGGGTTAGATCAATACTTCCTTCTATGGCTATGATAACATATAAATGGATGTATGACTTAGGCATAAAAGGTCACACTGTAAGAAAAAATGATTATCTGACATCTCTGGGTAGGGAAAGAGGTCACGACTAAACAAGCAAAAGAGAGAATCACAAATGGGCAATTAAAATGAATAAGATTTGTCCAAACAAATCCATTTAATTAAAAATCAAAAGGGAAATAGGTAAATGGCGAGCAAAAAATCTTTGCAGCGTTTCTCTGATAAAGATCATTTCAAGACACTTAAGAAGCTGATTCAAATGTATAAAAGAACCATTTGGCTATTAATGGACAAAAAGTGGAAGGGGCAATTTTTAAAAAGAAAAATCCAAGTTATCAATAACCATGGGGAAAAAATGCTCCGATTCACCGTCCATGAGAGAAATGCAAGCGAAAGGAGCTCTGAAGTTCCACCTCACAGACGCGGGATTGGCAAAGATGATAAAAACTGGAAGATAATAAATATGGGTGGAGCTGCAGGAAAACAGGCAGACGGATGAACCATCCAGGAACTGGGAACTGGTCCAGCCTTTCTGGAAAGCAATTGGAACTGTGCCCATGAGCTTACTCGGCTGTCCAGACTCTTTGAGTCAGCTATGCCATTACTGCTCCTGCTTCCCAAAGAGAGCAGGGAGAGATGGAAAGGATTCATGGGTAGAGACACCTAGGAGGTGCAATGGAGTCAGGAAAACTTGTCCAAATCCAGGCTCAAACACCTACTAGCTAGATTTGAAAAGAATCAAGGTTGCTATAATAAGATGAACCTAGGATAAGGAGTGTCTCCTAACATCAACAAAGGAAAAGCCTTTTAGTTCCAAAACAAAATCTAAGTCATAGACAATGTCATGAATAAACTTCTGGGATTACTCCATTTTAAACATTCTTTTCTATTTATATTACAATAAATTAACGGCCAAACAAAACAAAACCCATCACCCGTATCCCTTCTTTCTGATGTCACATTTTCCTCATCTGTGAAATGGGGATTATGATAGCATCTACCTTCCAGGGACATTGTAGGGATCAAATGAGATCATATTTAGAAAGAGCTCAGTACAGTGTTTGGTATAACGTAGGCACTATATGCGGCTAGGTGGCTCAGTGGATAGAGCACCAGCCCTGAAATCAGGAGGACCTGACTTCAAATGTGGTCTCAGACACTTAACACTTCCTAGCTGTGTGACCTTGGGCAAGTCACTTAAATCCAATTGCCTCAGCAAATACATATATATATGGGGGGGGGGCATTATATCAGGGCAGGGTGATGTAGGAAAGAGAGTGCCAAGTTTGGAGTCAGAAAAACTCCTTTTCTTCAGTTCAAATTTTATCTTGGACATTTAGTAGCTGGATGACTCTGAGCAAGTCACTTTTCCCTGTTTGCCTCAGTTTCCTCATCTGTCAAATGAGCTGGAGAAGGAAATGGCAAACCAAACCAATATCTCTGCCAAGAAACTCCCCAGTGGGGTCATGGGAAGTCAGACACAATTGAACAAGATGTTATGTAGATATTAGCTATTTACTATTAATATTATGCACAAAATATTTGTAGCAGCTCTTTTCATTTGAGCCAAAATTGGAAACCAGGAGCCTATCGTATTTGGGAATGATTCAGCACGTTAATGCTTAGTGCCGCAATTTAATAAATGCTTATTGATTTGACTGCATGAGCCTAATGGAATACTATTTTGCCATAAGAAATTATGAAATTGTTTCAGAGGAAATAGGGAAGATCTTTAGAAAATAGTGGGTTTGTATAATGACCACAATATTGAGAACAACACCTTCCAAAGACTTTCTTATTCTTATTAATATCCAGAGTCACACAGCTCCCACATGTCTGAGACTGAACTTAAACTCAGAGCAGGTGGGAAACAACCAGGTCCTTTCCTGATTTGATCCCTGAGAAGATAACGGGCTCCCGGATGTTCCGGGAACCTCCCAACTCCAGGCTAGATTTTATCCACTGCCCCACCTAGCTGAGCCATGGAGGCAGACCTTTTCTCAAGGTGTGGCGTGCTTTCTTTATAGTCAAAATGACTTCCTTCCTCTTTACATTTTCAACCTTATGTCTTTTGCCTCTTCTGACCTCTTATTTTAATGGTGATTTTTGGTGATTAATTGATTCCATGTCTTTTTTTATGATACATCCAAATTCATGAAAATATCAAATTCTCTAAATGTACTCAAATTTCTGCTGTTCTTCACAAATGGGCAGATATCTCCTTGCAGATTCTAGCTGATAAAAATTTTATGGAAACAAAAAATGATTCCTAAGTGATATTTAGTTACCACTGTTAAAGTGCACAAAGTGGTGTAGCTCTTTATGGACCAGAAGGCTGAGAAAATAAAGTTCTCAAGTGTAATGAGGTGTTGAGGAATCATGGGAGAGGGGGGAGAAACTGTTCAAGGGAAACCCAGGAGCTTTTGAGTTCAGTGGGAGGAGAAGAGCATGGGAGTGAAAATAAGAACCAGTGGCAAGACCATTGTAAATAAAAGGTGGTGTTACCTTAAACTGAATACTGTTATGAGCTTTGGGAGTCACTGCTTGGACAGCATCTTACTGTTTGTTCAACTTTGCTTGCACTCCTGAGCCCTGGTGAATTTATTCACCCTTCTCTCCTGCCTCATTGTTGCTCTAGTGAAATAGCTCTGCTCACCTTTTGGGAGGTTCCTGTTTTCTTCAAAAACAAAACAAAACAAAACAAAAAAAAACAACCTTTTTTTTGTTTTGTTTTTTGTTATCTGTACTTATGGGTCTTGTATCTAGAGAAAGATAAACAGATTTTTATTGCAAACCAAGCTTATGTTTAGTAAGGAAGAGTAAGGAAACAATGGAATCATGAAAGCAATGGGTCTCAACTTAGCCCTGAACTTCGATAGAAGTTCTTTTTGGAGCCACTTGGAAGCACAGAAAGTCTCAGTAGCTTTGCTTCTTTTTTTTTTTTAAAGGTATCTATCTTTTGTTTTCGCATCACCTCCATATTCAGTTACATCCCTTTATTGTTCCCCTCCCGAGAGACCCAGGATTTGTAACAAAAAAGAAAAAAATGAGAACAAAGACACATCCCAGCTGAGTTGGATGGTAATAGGAAATGTCCTACCATCGGTCGCTCTGGAGATCTCTCCTTTGGGTTCGGTTAGGATATGGGGCTCATTTAGGTTGTTTTTTTGCATCTACATTTCTTGTAACTTTTGTGTATATCTAGTTGCCTGGGCACAGATCCACTGTCCCAGAGTGCTCTGTACCCATCACACGTATCATTTCTTTCTGACCACATTTATGTGCCACAATTTGTTTGTCCCCTCCCTCAGCCAAGGGTATCTATTGGCCCCTAGTTCTTTGTAACTACACAAGTGTTGCCATAAATATGTGAGTATTTATAGGGACCTTCTTTTTGCACACAAGCTCCTTGGAGGTCTGTACTAGACATGGTCTTTGTGTCAGGGAGACTGGATATTTTCATCTCTGTCTTAGCAGTATTCCAACTTCTTTGGCAGAAGGACTGGACTGATTCACAGCTCCACCAGTCACGCATTAGGGTGTCTATCTTTGCACAATCCCCCTTACATATAATGTTCCCAACTTTGGCAAGCTTTGCCAGTTTGCTGTGAGTAAGCTAAAACCTCAGAATTGTTTTGATTTCTCGATCATTTGTTGTTCGCGTGTGTTCTTCCCATTTGGGGTTTTCTTGACAAAGATATTAAAATGACTTGCCATTTTCTTTATGGTTCATTTTACAAATGAGGAAACTGAGGCAAATAGGGTGAAGTGAGAATCACAGAGCTAGGAAGCATCCAAGGCTCGATTTGAACTCAGGTCATCCTGACTTCAGACCCTGGTGCCCTATCCACCACAACCACCTTGCTGCCAAACAAAGTTGTTCCATATGTTTAACTAACTCATGAGATATCTAGGTCACAGCGGGGAGTATGTGACCAGGGCCTAGTCCAGGCCCTCATAGTTAGACACACCAAGGATTTTACTTGGGAAAATGCTTTTGGATTAACATGTTGGTTGTTACAAACTGATTTTAGAAATGCCTAGAAAGATTGTGATGGTCAGCTATGAAAGAGTTGGTTCTTCTCAGCGGTTCAGTGATCCAAGGCAATCTCAATAGACTTTGGACAGAAAATGTATCTGCATCCAGAAAAAGAACCAAGGAGACTGAATGTAAATCAACACAGACTATGTTCATTTCTTTTTTCTATTTTTTAAATCTTTCCATGGTTTTTCCCCTTTTGCTCTGATTTTTCTCTCCCAACATGAGTCATAAAGCAATGTGTATTAAAAATAAATTTTTAAAAATGAAAGAAAAAAATAAAATGTTGGTTTTTTTTAAATAACTTTTTATTGACAGAACCCATGCCAGGGTAATTTTTTATAGCATTATCCCTTGCACTCACTTCTGTTCTGATTTTTCCCCTCCCTCCCTCCACCCCTCCCCTAGATGGCAAGCAATCCTTTACATGTTAAATATGTTGCAGTATATCCTAGATACAATATATGTGTGCAGAACCGAACAGTTCTCTTGTTGCACAGGGAGAATTGGATTCAGAAGGTAGAAATAACCCAAGAAGAAAAACAAAAATGCAAGCAGTTTATATTCATTTCCCAGTGTTCTTTCTTTGGGTGTAGCTGCTTCTGTCCATCCTTGATCAATTGAAACTGAATTAGCTCTCTTTATCGAAGAGATCCACTTCCAGCAGAATACATCCTCAAACAGTATCGTTCTTGAGGTATATAATGATCTCCTGGTTCTGCTCATTTCACTTAGCATCAGTTCATGTAAGTCTCGCCAGTCCTCTCTGTATTCATCCTGCTGGTCATTTCTTACAGAACAATAATATTCCATAACATTCATATACCACAATTTACTCAACCATTCTCCCATTGATGGGCATGCATTCGTTTTCCAGCTTCTAGCCACTACAAACAGGGCGGCCACAAACATTCTGGCACATACAGGTCCCTTTCCCTTCTTTAGTATCTCTTTGGGGTATAAGCCCAGTAGAAACACTGCTGGATCAAAGGGGATAATAACTTTTTGAGCATAGTTCCAAATTGCTCTCCAGAATGGTTCTACCAACAATGTATCAGTGTCCCTGTTTTCCCACATCCCCTCCAACATTCCACATAAAATGTTGGTTATTAAACAGAACAAACCTCCAACATTAGATTAGATCGGAGCCAGCATAGCCTGCCAGCTCTGTGTGTCCTGGGATTTCTGTGTGCCTCAGTTTCCTCACCTGTCGATGGATGGTAAAATACCCTCTTAAGTCTGTGCTCACCTGGCCTAGGTCTGAACCCCTGGAGACACCTCCTTATGACCTTCCAGCTCTTCTGCCCACCTTTCCCTCCAACATGTGTCTTTTTTGTAATCTGTACAATCTGCTGAGGGAAAGCAAGAACCACAGAGCTGGTTGACAATCTGAATAACCTTTCCTTATCTCTGAGGTGAAGCAGGATGGGGCCTGGTTGGTCCCTGAGTGAGAGTGGGTTTGGCACGTGGGTGTTGAGTCGCTCTCAGCCTCCCCGTCCAAATTCCGTCATTTCCCAACATTCACCTGAATCCGACTCCTCTGTTTTGCAGAATTGATTACTAAGGTCAGCAGGGTGAGTGACAGCCAAGACCACCGGACATTCAAACTCCACTGCAGGGGCTCCAACCCCAGGTTGAACCTTTCCCCGATCCTGGCTGCTCCTGCTCTGGCTGAGTATTTCCAGAACCCCAGGCTTTCCTGCAGAACAGCCTGCAAACAGAGGCTGCCATGGGAATTTCTAATGGAGGAAATGACCTGGAAAGTGAATTAGCCTCTTCTGATTCACCCAGTGTAGATGCCGCCCGGCTCACGAAAGCACCCAAGGTAGCGGCCATTCTGAGCTCCCAAGGGGGTGGGATGAAACCTGGCTAGTTCTTCTGCAGAGAAACAGACTTAGTCTAAATTGGGGGATCATCCTCCTAGCATTCGTGAGTAGCCCCAGCTTCCGGCCCTCTGACTCCCTGTCCTTCCCTGGCTGTGACAGAAACAGGCCTTTCTGTAATTACCCTAGATTTCCAGAGCATTTAGAACCAGAAGGAATCCAGCCTAGAGCTGGGAGGGACTTCAAAGTCCAACCCTCCCCCCTCGTTTTACAGAGGGGGAAACTGAGGCTGCGAGAATTCATAAGACCACAGCTCCTAAGATCTAGAGCAATCTCAGAAGCCAAGTACTATCTTTTCACTTTCCAGAGGAGGAAGCTCCCTTTCCTACCAAAAGAAACAAGGAAGGATGATAGAAAACTGGCTCTGGAGTCAAGGAGACCCAGTTCAAATTTCACTTCCAATAATTGCCAGCTATGTGATCCTAGCCAATCACCTCTGTGCTAGAGTTTGTTTGTTTTCTTTTTTAATCTGTAAAATGACTCTCTGGATGCTAAACTCCCTTCCAGCTTTAAAGCTAAGCCTTTGTTCATAGATAATTTCAGGAGAGGAAAGACAGGAGGTGACAGGCAGAAGGAACAGCTAAGAGCAAAGGTGTGGAGGCAGGACATAGATTGTCATGTATGTGGAACAACAAGTGGCTAGTTTAGCCATGCTGTAGAGTGGTTGTGTGTCTAATGGAACCGGAAAGATGGGCTTTCCCTTACACGTGTCAAACACAGGAGACTGAACCTAAGGACAGCAGGGAACAATTGTAGGCTGTAGAACTGGGGAGTGATTGGGGAATCAGGATAAATTGAGGAGGGGGAGACTCGAAGCCTGGGCGTCAATGAGGAGACTTGCTACAGGCCAGACAAGAAAGAGGTGGCAAAATCCTAAACTTAGCTCCTGTCTAGATGGTGCAGAGAAGGCAACAAGCAAGCTAGCTACCCCTGTGGGCCTCAGTTTCCTTATCTGTAAAGTGAGGAGGTATGACCAGGTAAGCTTTTTCCAGAACTGAGTATGGTCATCTGATGGTCAGTGTCTTTGGGGAGGGCCCTGTGCACTCCTGCCTCCCCCTGCCATCTTCTTCTCCTCCCCGTGCTTCTCCAGACAGACTTTGTGGCCAGAGGCCTATGGAGGGAAGGCGGGGGAGAAGTGACCCCAGAGACTAATCATTTGGGGAGATGCGTGACTAATGAGAGGGATTAATTTTAGGGCCGGAATGGCAGACTGCCGAAATCTGCAGACTGTGGCCACAGATGGCCGGCCCTTTGGGAAATTGAACCCAGTCCCACTACCGCAAGCTTATGGCAGAGCAGAAACTGCTTTGTCATTCCCTATAAGGAAATGCAAGAAGGAGTCAGGGAGAATGGAAGAGGGGTAGGAAGAAAGGCCCCCCACTCCCCCAGCTTTGGCCCCCTCCCCAAGGGCACTAAAGACCACTGAAATGCCAACATTTCCTGCTCTGAAGCAGACACCTGCTTTAACGCTGAATGTTGAAAATTCCCTTTCACAGCCTGAGGTCCTGAGTCCCCAGGAGATGGGAAATCAAGGAAAGCAATGGAGTAGGTCAGGTTACATCTCTCTCTGGACAGCCCTGCCTCACAGTGCTCTCCCATACTCAGCTGGGTGGGTCCTAATGCTCAATAAAACTCCATTAGGCTCAGTGTTGGAGCATATGTTTTGCAAATAAAAAGCTTTAATTAAAAAAAAAAAAACTCCATTAGGCAAGTCCAGTGATTTTTTAACTTCTTGGATCCTTAACTTTTTCATTGGTTAAAAAAGAAAGGGTGACTTTTCAGGTGATGACTAGCATAAGAGCACGGATTTAGGACTGCCTCTTGGGTGGGACCTTGGAGGTTATTGAGTGCAACTGCTCATCCCAGATTAGGAAACAGGTTAGTTAGGTGACTTGCTCAGTGTGAATTTATATTTAGCAAAAGTCTGGGTGAAATTTGCTCCTTGATTCCCTACTTAATGCCATGCTGCCTAGATTTTTTTTGAGCTCAGAACAAGCTTCATAAAATCATGTCACGGATATATAGCAAAAAGAATATCCTCACCAATTTTCTAAAAATAAAAGCAGTTTTTGCAGCAGATGTGACGGTAAAGAGAAACAGGAAAAACCTGATCCTAGGACCAGTGAGTTCTTTAAGCACAGGCGTGAGATGGAAAGAGAGAGTGCTTCGATTTTTCTTGGTATTCAAGGGCTATACTAAATTGTTTTTATGGCTGAGTGTAAATGTTGATACCTTGAGACAAAGCCCTGGCTGTACTGGCTTCGTTATCGCTCTTTCTAAGAATTCTTTTAGCTCTTAATCTTATGATCTTATGAACTTTCAGCTGAGTTATTGCTCATCGCCTGAAATACAGCCAATTCAGCCTTGAAGAGGAGATCACAATATCAAAGAAAAAAATACTATACTTTAACCTATGTTGAAGAGACAAGCCTTCCAGAAACAATTTTTTCATTTATTAATCATTATTCTAGATCCAAATACCACTTTTTTTTGAGACAGACACGTTCAAACTAGCATTTTCCTTGTTTTTCTCGGACATGTCTTTCTAATACAAGACCATTTTGAAGTAACATTTAAAGACATTTTGAACA
Organism: Antechinus flavipes; assembly: GCF_016432865.1. NCBI lineage: Eukaryota > Metazoa > Chordata > Mammalia > Dasyuromorphia > Dasyuridae > Antechinus > Antechinus flavipes. The sequence continues at coordinate 8,995,403 of NC_067401.1, forward strand.
AAGAAAATTTCATGTCACAATGAAACAGTTACACAGGTCCAAGTTAACTATTCAAGTAGAATAATAACCTCTTAATCTTTGGGGCCCAACTCTGAAGAATCATTTCCCTAAAACCACTCAATCCCTCTATGACCAAGGCATCTCCTTCCCTTGTACCTCAAGAGATCTTTTCCTTTTCTTAGGTGCATCATAGTTCTATTCCCTTTAGGATATTGGAAAGCAGGTTACTACTCTTCCTTGTCCTTGAAAAGCTATCACTTAATTATATGAAGAGAGGAATCTTTTCTAGGTTGATTTGAGAGAGGGAAACCAGACATTGTTTTAGAAATGATAAAGACTGGCAAAATTCCTCTGAAATGAGAACCAGGAGCAGCAAGCAGAAACGTTGGAGAGGAAGCTCTAGGCTGACTATCAGGGGAACCATCCTGACAATGGGAGCTCCCCTCAAATGGAGAGGGATTCTACCTCAGCTACAGAATGCAGCCTACCCCCTCCCACAGTCTTTGGGGAAAGGCTTCTGCACATCTAGGACATTCATCTCTTGGCCTGTGGGTTGCACATCAGAGTGGGGAGAATACCAAGAAACTTCCAGTCTTCTAACAAATGCTTTGGATGGTTTTTCTCCACCACTGCCACCACATTTTGGGTCTGGGCCCGAGCTGGGAGCCACAGGCATCGCTTAGGCCAAACTACTGCTAAAGAGGGCTTGACAGCTCTTTTTGTGGAAGCAAAGAATTGGAAACTGAGGGAATGCCCATCAGTCGGGTAATGGTTGAACAAGCGGCAGTATACGAATGTAAGGGAATACTATTGTGCTATAAGAAATGAAGAGGGGGATGCTTTCAGAAGAATCTGGGAAGATTTATATGAAATGATATAAAAAGAAGTGAGTAGAACCGGGAGAACATTGTACTCAGCAACAGCAATATGGAAATGACAAAGCTAATAATATCCAGATGTGAAAGAGTTAGCTACTCTGATCAATACAAGAATTCATAAAAATTCCCAAGGATTTATGATGAAAAATGCTCTCTGTCTCCAGAGAGAGAACTGATACTCAGAAGGCCTATTGATGCATTTTCCCTTTATTTTTCTTGGTTTCTCCCCTCCTCTTTCCCCTCCCCCTCGCCCTGCTACGTGGCTAATGTGGAATTGTTTTGGATGATTTCATGTATATAATGGATATCATATTTCTTGCCTTCTCTGTGGATGGGGGTGGTTAGAGGGAAAGAGAGAATTTGGACCTGAAAATAATTTTTAAAAATAATTTTAATAATTTTTTAAAAAGAGTACTTAGGATGCAATCTTCTTTTTCCTCCTCCAAATGTCTCCTAGTTCAAGGCCCACCATAGTAAGAATTTATTAAATATTTATGGTTGATGAAACTACAATGATTTTGGCAAAATAATCAGTTTGGGACAAGGGGGAGTCTCTTGGCTTGCTTGGGAGACTGGAAGAGATTCCTCCAAACCAAAAGATTTGACGAAGCACAAAAGTTTCTGTTTGATGAATGGTTTGGTGTCAATTGTAGGGATGGAAAGGATCCAGGAGTCCATGTTCTCAGCTTTGTAGTTGTTGTGGGCAGAACATTGGACGAGTTACTGAAATGTCCCGAAATCATTACCGAAGGTTGTAGGCTGGCTGCTAGCTCTCAGATCCAGAAAAGTGAATTGAAATGCAGCTGATGGGAGATGTCCCGGCTCAAAAGAGAAACCCATTTTTGGCTTTTTCTGTCTGATTCAGGCTAAGAGGAGAAAGGATTAGTTGTACATAGAGTTCATAGTACATCCAGAACTCGGGATGTCAACAACAGAGACCTGACAGGAAAGGGGGAATTCAGAGTGATTTAAATCAGAGCAGAATTTAATCTCTCATTTTCCTAATTGTTCAGCATAGAAAATATTCCCAAAGGGAAGTAATGGACCTGGCTTTATGGAATTAGAGAGTTCAGAATCTCCTCTAATAGCAGCTAATTGGTTCCATCTAAATAGAAAGCCTGTTTGTTTCTTCTTCTGTTCCTTTGGATTTTTGTCCTCCAGTTTTAATGGCTTGGCAGTAACTTCAGTGTATGGAGAGAGAGGGGATTAAAAAGGACCAAACAGGGCGTCTTTCTCCCCTTTTTGTTTGTATTTTTTCATGCCCACTTGGCAAGGGAAGGAAGATGCCCCGAAATGAAACTGCTCAGGGGGGCCCAGGACCTGTATTCCAGAGCAGCCTGATGGAAACTGGAGATTCGGCCAACAATCCAGTGGTTGGAATCACCTACAAAGCCTGGGGAGTCTGTGAGACGAATGAAATACATCAGGATGGGTTTGAAGTTCAAGAGGAGTATAAGCATAATCCTTAGCCTTTTTAGCAAATGCTAGCAGATCTGTTGGACCTTATTGAATCAAAACAAGAAGAGGATTCCAGCCCTATAGAGTTTGTTTTTATGATCCTTCTGAGGCTCTGGCAGTGTTCTGGACATCCCTGGATGGGTGTCCATTCAATGTTGGTGGAATGAACATGGGGCAGGTAGGGATCTGCTCAAGATCCCCTTCCAAGTCAGCCCTAGAACTGAACTTGGAATTTGGTTCTGATCTAAAAGGACATCTGAAATCTTCCTGATGCCTTTTTCGTCTCAGACTTGAGAAGAACCATCCTGAGATACTTGAGCCCCAGGCTGAAGACATGTCCCCATGCCTATCTGATCACTCTTTCTTAGAGCCCTTTGTTAGATCTTTAGCCATATCATGCTCACCAACAGTGGATGAACTTGCCCAAGGTGATGTGGATTGTAAGTAACTGGACTGGGAATTGAACCCAAGACCTCTCACTCAAATATGGCAATCTTTTAATATAGTTGTTGCCTAATCAATGCTTGTTCACTGGCTGAACTGCACAACCCTGGAAAGCTTGCTATCTTCTGGGCAGCTGAGGAGGTCTGGCCAGAGAATTTTCAGTCCATCAATCAACATACATTTATTGAGTACTTACTATGTACCGTTACTGTGTTACATACGGGATACAAGACAAAAGGGAGACAGTTCTTGCCCTCAGGGAGCTTACATTCTAATAGGGAAGAAAACATATTTATAAATAGGCAGACCCATGATACATATAAAATAAAAGAAGCACAATTCATCCCCAATCTCTTACTTTCTGATTGGTAACATCATTCTTAGAGAATTAAGTGCCCCTCTAGCTTTGTTTTTTAGTAACACTGTGCTTCCATAAGATCAAGGAACTATGGGAAGTCAGGATTTGCTTATATTTCAGAAGAAATATCAAAGACCGAGCCCTAGAAAAATCAAAGAAGTAAAAGCTCTCTTCTAGCCTTTTGCCCCATCTCCATCCTCCTCTTGGAGCCGTTACTCATTTAAGAACTAGGTAAGTTTGCCCTTTGTGATAAAACTACAAAAATAAATACAACAGTTAACCCTCGAGATCATTCTAGAATTCCATTTGGGCTAGCCCCTCTGAAATGAACATTTTTTTGGTTTACTTTGTTTATTCAGAGGCTTGGTTAAAAAACTCTATAAAATACAATAAATAATCAGGATGGGGCTTAAAAAGTATACAAGATAGATTTGTCAGGGAAGAAGTGGGAAAAGAAGTTTTGAGGGAAATCAGGAAATTCAAGAGGAAAGGGATTGGATGGGAAGCATTTCAAGCATGAGGGACAGGGAGGGCAAAGGCAGATGGGAAAGAGAGTTGTGTATGAGAAGCCACTGGTAAGGATGCTTGTATGGCTGTACCTTTGAGAATTTTGAGCAGAGACTAGAGAAATAGGAAGAAGTGAGAAAAGGCATTTATAATTTAATCCTGGTGGTAATAAGGAACCACTGAGGGTTATTGAAGGAAAAGAATGACTTTGTTCGTTCTGTGCTTTGGGAAAGTCCACATCTTTGTGGAAGGATGGAAGGGTGAAAGACTTGAGGCAGGAAGGCTAGCTGGGAGGCTACTGCAATCATCCAGACAGGAAGAGATGATGATCTGGATCAGGGGATGGTGTTGTGAGTGGGCAGGATGGGATCTAAATCAGAAGGGTTGGGTGGGTAGACAAGATATGGCAACTGATTGGATCTGTGGGTTGAGGAGTGAAGAGTAACTGACTATGATACAGATGGTGGATCAAGATACTGGGAAAATGGTTTTACCCTGGGTATCAGTGATAGGGAAGTTAAAAAGAGGTTAAATTAAAGGAGAGAAAGGGACCCACATGTGCAAAAATGTTTGCGGCAGCCCTTTTTGTAGGGGCCAGGAACTGGAAACTGAGTGGATGCTCATCAGCTGGAGAATGGCTGAATAAGTGACGGTCTATGAATGTTATGGAATATTATTGTTCTCTAAGAAATGATCATCAGCAGGAGGATTTCAGAGAGGCCTGGAGACATTTACATGAACTGATCCTGAATGAAGTGAGTAGAACCAGGAAATCATTATTATAGCAATTATATGATGATCAATTCTGATGGACAGGGATCTTCTCAACAATGAGATGACGGATGCCAGTTCCCATGGTCTTGTGATGGAGAGAACATCTGCCCCCAGAGAGAGGACTGTGGGAACTGAGTGTGGATCACAACATACCATTTTCACTCTTTCTGTTGTTGTTCACTTGCATTTTGTTTTCTTTCTCATTTTTTGCCCTTTTGATCCGATTTTTCATGTATAGCAAGATAATTGTATAAATATATATATACATATATTGTACTTAAAATATTTTTTACCATGTACAATATATATTGGATTACTAGTCATCTAGGGGAGGGGGTGGGGGAAGCAGGGGAAAATTTGGAACATAAGGTTTTGCAGGGGTCAATGGTGAAAAATTATCCATGCATATGCTTTGTAAATAAAAAGCTTTAATTAAAAAAAAAAGAGGATTAAATTTCAGGGAAAGCTCATGGGCTCTGTTTGGAGTTTTAAGTATTACTTGGATGTCCAGTTAAGAAAGGCCAATAGGAATTCAATAGGAAATTGATGACAAATAGCTGAAGAAATGAAATTGAGCAAGTCAGGAAAGCTGAGTATGTTTTAGCCTTGCTGGAGGTGCCTCCAGGGAAAGGGAGTGGTGGAAAGTGGGGGGGGGGGAAGTGTGGAGCAGGAGCAGAAGCAAGGAGGGTGGGAGAGAAGGCAGAAGCAGCTGTGCACACTAGAAGGTGTTCTGTCTGAGGAGCTCAGAGACTAAGGAGCAGATCCCCTCGGCCAGACTAGGAGGGACATCCGGGGCCCAGCCACAGGTGAGACCCCCCAGGCTCGAAGTGTTTCTCCTTGAGCCAGAGCTCAGGGGCCAGGCCAGTTGGCAGTACCCACACGGATCTGCAGATAACTAAGCTGTCAGCCTAGTGACCCCCAGCTCTCAAGCTGATAGCTTGCTCTCAAGGTGGGCCTCCTCCTCAGAATGGGATGAAACTGGACAGGAAAGATAGGATTGAAGAGGGAGTAGAGGGAATGAGGTTAGAGGAAGAGGGCACTGAGTCCAGGGGCCCAGGCTAAGGAGAAGATCTCAAAGGAGTCTAATCTTTATGGCCCGGCCTGTGAGATTTCTGTATCATTTGGAATTCCCTGTGTGGAAGCCCCTTCTGCTAATGGGCAAGTCTTCTCTAAGTGTAATCTTAGAGACAGCCTAGGGTCCCTGAGAAGGTATGTGACTAGCCCAGAGTCACACAACCAATATGGGTCAGAAGTGCCAATCTTCCTCCCATTACTATATTATCCTTTAAATGACTTTTCCTTGGAGATGGTGGTGGGAGGTAAAGGTATCAAATGTCACAATAGAAAGAGTATAGACAGGACTAATTTTCAGGAGACCTGGATTCAAATCTTTGCCCATATGATTCTGGGTAAGTCACTTAACCCCTCTGAACCTCAGTTTCTTCCCCTGTAAAGGAAGGAGTTTAGCCCCAGTGACCCATGTGGTTCCTTCCAACATAAAAGTAATGATCCCAGATGGGAATCTCCGAGAAATTCACATCCCAGGAGATGTTGGATAGAACATCTGAAGCTCAGGGATCTTTGGGCCAGAGAGGAGAGGGAGGAAGCAGTTTGCTGTATCCAGAGTCCCCTCCCAGACATGGGGTTCACACTCAGATTCAACCTGGTACTAGGAGGGTCTTTTTGTTCTCCTGGGGGACTCCAGACTGCCCTGATCTCACTTCCCATCAAGGAAAGTCCTGGGCACTTCTGTGAGCATCAGGAAGGACCCTGTTGAGAAGGGGGAGAGCTATCTTTTGCCATCTTCTCTTCTTCTCTGGCATGAGCTAGAAGGGGAGGGGCCACTTAGCCTGATGCATGATATTTTCTGGAAACTGACTCAGGGATGTGTTACGCTAGAACCCTGCATCCAAAGCCAGAGGACTCGAAGTCAAGTCCCAGCTCTGTGACCGTGGGTGGAGTACATAACTGAGACTTAATTTCCTCATCTGTTAAATTAATACATTTTTACTATATAATCTGCCATGGACTAGAAAGTTAGTAAAAGGATTATAAAGTGGCTGAATGGTTGGACTCTGGGAGTAATTTTAATAGCTCGGCATCAGTTTGGCAAGAGGTCCATGGTGGAGAGGGCAGGGCTCTTTGTTTGGACCTTGGAGATCCCTTTCAGCTTCAGATCCATGACTCTAGTTAGGATCCTTGTCCCCTTTGGCAGTGTGGGAAAATGGAAAGGACTACAAGCAGAAGTCAGTAGAACAGAATACTGAGATGAAAGGGAACCAATGATGGATCAAAGGAACAAGTGGCTCAGTGTTAGGCACTTTCTGGAAAAGGACCCACTTTGGCTGGAGTTAGAAGGCTTGACCCTCTCTGAGCACCCTTGCAAGGCAGCTGTAATCCTTCTCAATCTACCAGACGGAATGATCATGGTGGTCTATAGACCACTATTTCCTCCTGCATCTCTGGATTTTAATGTATCCTAGCCGGGAGGAGGATGTCTCAGAATTAGGAAGAAAGTACCCAATACTTCCATCCTGGAAACCACTCCTTTGAGCCTCAGTTTCCTTGTCTGTAAAACAGAGATGATAGAGTAAAAGAGACAAAGAAAACTCCTTCCTGGAGGCAGTTATACTTGCTATACTTGAAGTGGAAATCAGCCCAAGGGCCTTGCTGAAGAGAAAGTATGTCTGGTTATTGATCTGAAAATCAGAGTTTATATACTTTGTAGCAATAACCCAGATATCTCTAAGTTACTTAGTATACCCCATGGTTACATTCTCGCTAGACATTAACATGAAACAGTTACTAGCAGTAACAATGTTTACCACCACATAGTCACAAAGTGTCTGGTCTGGTACTTTGTTCCTGTTCCTTGCATCCATCAGCAAGGTGATCGTGAATTTCTATCAAACCCGGTTTCCCGAGGCTCCCATTCCCCTAGGTGATTTCCAGATTTATTGCCTCCTTGTGCTAGCAGGGCTTCTTAGATCCCACTAAGGTCAGTGAGAGGTCAATGCGTCCTGTTCTCAAGCTTGGTTATGGAGGGAGTGCTGAGCCTGCATCTTGGAGCAAGCCCGAGCTCCCAAAGTAATTAACCCTTGCGAAGCTCTGGGCTGTCACTTACTGCCATGAAGCCAGGTGAGAGCTGAGTTTAAGGCCTAGTTACACATTGTCCATCTGTATGATCTGGGGAAGTCTCTTTCCTTCCCTTAGTTGTTTCATGTGTAATCATAATAAGAGCTACTTCACAGAGTTGTCTATCAAATGAAATATCTGTTGAGTGTTTCGGGGTTCCATAAATGCTAGATAAGGGGGGAAGGGCTGGCCCCGTGATTTCATTGGTGCAGGAAACTCCCCACACCAAAGCAGATTGTCATCTTCTCTGCATCTTCTGGTTTTAGAAGTCGGGGAGAAGCAAGATTTGAACCCAATTTCTTCTCTCTGAGGCCACAAGATTACTGTTCTATTGCTCAGTAATATCCCATTACATTCAGTTTGCTTAGCTGGTCCCAACTGATAGTCAGCAAACTGTTTCCAGTTCTTTGCTACCCAAAGAGCGCTGCGATATAGATTCCGGTATTTGTGAACCCTTTCTTTCAGCCTTGTTGACCTGTGTGTGTATACATACATACATACATGGGGTCTTTACATATGTGTACATGTATATCTGCTTAGCAATAGATGGAATCTCTGGGACAAAGGGGGTAGATCTTTGGGGTGACTTTATTTGTGTAATTCCAGATCCCTATCACATCTCCCTATCTCCTGGGCAGGAGTTGACGTCCCAAGGCTGTTTTGATTTTCATTTCTCTTACTGTGATTTGGAGGATTTTTTCAAATGGTTTTTTGTGGTTTATTGCTCTTTTGAGAACTTTGTTCAGATCCTCACACCATCCATTTCTTTAATTTTTCATTCTGATTTTAACAAATGGTAAATAAAATGAACATTTTTACATGCAAAAGTAGAATAGAAAAATGAGGATTGTACGTGTACCTACAAATTTCTGTAATGCCCTGCCTCCATTTCCTTTCAGGTTTATAAGCAACACAATATGTAACCCTCAAACTCAACATTCGGTCACGTAACGCATATTCAGCAGACAACTATCCTGCTTGTCTCCGATTCTTTCTGGCTTTTCAAAAATCTTTCAGTGGCCCTCTTTTGTTTCTTTGCTTTCTTTTTGGGGGTGGGGCATATCACTCTACTGCTATCCCACTTTTCCCTCCCATCTCCCGTCCGTAACAAATGTAATCAAGTAGGACAGACTCCCACATTGGCTGTATGCAAAAATATGTCTCTATGTCTCTGTCTGTCTCTCTGTCTCTCTTTGTCTCTGTCTCTATCTCTCTGTTTCTGTTTCTCTGCCTCTGTCTGTCTGTCTCTGTCAGTCTTTCTGTGTCTCTGCCTCTGTCTGTCTTTCTGTGTCTCTGTCTCTCTCCTTGAGTGCCTGGAACTCCTCTTCTCTCAGTCAGAAGAAAAGGATTGTGTAGATGGGCCTTGACTTGTCCTGCTCAGCCCCAAAAGGCAGAGCCAGGAGTGGGGGGAGGAGAAGGAGTTACAAAGAATACAATTTAGGTTGAATATGAGGCACTGTCTGAGAAGGTGGCTGCCCCACCACCACCATCACCTCCAGGAGAGACTACTTGTGGGGGATATTAGAGACAGAATTCATTTGGTCAATGGGTTGCACAAGATGGCTGCCAAGGTCCCTTCTAACTTGAAATTCTGTGATGCTCAATGTCAGTGTGGGAATATTCTCCATTTTGTCTTTGCCTCAGTTTTGGAAGACGAGGCAGCTTTTGAGCCAATACCCCTCCAGGTCCTCTTGATCCCCTTTCCTCCAGTCTTCTCCATGAGCCTGATCTTGCTATTATCCCTCCTGGCTCTCCCTAATTCTCAATAGCTCCTTGTTCTCCTTATCCTATCACTCTTTCTTTTTTTTTTTCCCAAGGTAATTGGGCTCAAGTGCCCAGGTCACTCAGCTAGTAAGTGCTAAGTGTCTTGAGGGTGGATTTGAGCCCAGTCCTCCTGACTCCAGGGCTGGTACTGTATCCACTGTGCCATCCTTGGCAGCATTGTTCTTAAATAACTTAAATATCAACCACTCTTTATCCTCTCTTCTCTCAGCCACATTCTCAGTCAAAGCCATCTACACCACCCTTCTCCATGCACTTGCTATCTGGCTTCCAGGCTGGCCCCACCACTCCCAGGCCTTCAAAGAGAGAACCCGGTGCATCTTGGTCAGTGTTCCTTCCTCCCCCTTGGTCTCTCTGTGGCATTTGGTATTAGGAATGGCCCTCTCCTTTTGTATTCTCCTCTTCTCAAGTTGTTAAGGCCTGGTCTTGTCCTCCCCCCCCCCCCATCCTCCCACCCCTCTCAGTCTCTTTTGCAAAAATCGTTATTACTTCCGGCTTCCTCTGTAGAGATCGCTCAGGGCTCTATCTTGGACTCTCTCTTTTATCAGGCCTTCATCAGCTCCCATGGGTGACTGATAGCTCCAGGCAAGTGGAGATCCCCAGCCCCAGTATCTCCCAGGAACTCTCACCTGAGCTCCAGCTCCCCTCGGCTGTGCCTGCTGGACCATTCCATCTGGATGTCCCATGTAATCTCCGAACTGGACTCTCCCCTTCTCCCATATTAACCCTTCCCCTACCTTCCCAATGTCTATCTGGGTACCCAGGCTTGTGACCTGGAAGGCAGTTGGGTGGCAATGGGCCTGGGAGTGGGAAGAAGAGTTTCTATCCAGTCTCAGACATTTATTAGGTGTGTGATCCTGACCAAGTCACTTCCCCTCTGTTTGCCTGTTTCCTCATCCTTTCAATCCTTTTCAAGCATCCAGAGTTTTTGTGAGGATTAAATGAGATAATCATTGTAAAACACTTAGCCCAGTGCCTTGGATACAGTGTGTGCTAGATAAATGTGAGCCCTTAATATTAGCTTTTCCTCTCGACTCCTCTCTCATTCATTCTCTTCCCCTCCCCATATCTTAGGTTACCTTTGGAATGGACAAAGGACTGGCCTCCCCTGCCCTCCCTCAATCTTAAGTTAAAGGGCCTGGGGCTGCCAGAGAAATGCCTGATCAACTAGATTAAAAAGAAGTGTTTTGCACTTCAAAGTGCCTGATCAACAGTGAGGGGTAGCTGATCGATAACCCTGACCTATAATCTATATCAAACATCTGCCATTGTAGCTTTCCTCCTGTAAAATCGAGTCCCTGTTTAATGTCAAAATGTGACAGCAAGGGGGAGCAAGAATGCTTAGGAGGCTGTCCCTACTTCAGTTGGACACGGAACCCTACCGGAGGTCATCCCGGCGCGCGTAAAATAAATTTTCTCTAAATTATGAATCACCTGGGCCGTCTTGAATTTTCTTGGCTGGGCTATTTCACCTTCTCGCCATCTTTTTTCTTCTACCACATGACATTAAATCACTTTTCACTGGGACTATGGCAATGGCTCCTAACTGGTCTCCGAATCACTCTTCTCATACTCCAAATAACCCTCCACACGGCTGTCCCAGTCACATTAAGGCTAGTAAGTCAGAGTAAAGCTTCCCTGCTGAAGAAGACTTGGGCTTCCCCACTCCTGTCTAGTTCCAGTAGATTTTTTCTTCACCATTTGGCTCTTACTGGCCTTTCCAAGCCAACCATACGTGATCGACCCCCTTCTCCCCCCTCCCCCCACACACTTTAAACTCTAGATAAATGTGTCCCCTTGTGGCTGCTCAAACATATTTCCATGCCTTTGCCCAGACTTCTCCCCGTCCTCTTCTTTTCCCTTTGCCTTTCCTTAGAGATAGCTCCAATTTGCACCCAGCACCCAGTAAAATATCCTGCACACAGTAGGCACTTAACAATTGCTCACTTGATTGTGACTGAAATCAATTAAGGTAAATGAAGTCATTTCAATTCAAGAGGATCAAGTGCTGGAAGTTTCCCTTCCATGTGGCCAATGAGCTGGGTGAAGGAGGGGAGGCAGGAAGGGATGGGCTGGGAGCGACAAATCTCAGGAACAAATGAGTTTGGGCAGGCAGGTGGCGACCCCTTCTTCATAGAGTATTGATTGAATTGTTCTTCTCTGCAGAAACGGTCTAGGATGAATAGCACTGAGAAATGTTCCTATGGTGACAGTAACTATTTTCAGAAGACAGAGACTGTATACATGATCATCTTGCTGATCCTGGGCATTATGTTCAACTCCTTGGCCCTGTGGGTGTTCTGCTGCCGCATGAGAAAAAAATGGACGGAGACGGTCATTTACATGACCAACCTGGCCGTGGTGGACCTCTGCCTGCTGTGCGCCCTGCCCATCATGCTCTACTCCCAAAGAAAAATAGAGGAAAAGGACACCGTCCTGTGCCAGGTGTCTCAGAGCATCTACCTGGTGAACAGGTACATGAGCATCAGCATCATCACCATAATCGCCGTGGACCGCTACGTGGCCATCCGCTTCCCCATGCAAGCCAAGAGGCTAAGGTCCCCGGGCCGCTCTGTCGCCATCTGCGCCTTGCTCTGGGTCCTGGTCATCGCCTTCACGGTCACCCGTGGGGCCAAGGAGATCCACGAAGGCAACTACTGTTTCCGCAACGAGAAGCGCAAACCGTCCAACCCAGCCATATTCTCCGTGATCGGCTTCTTTATCCCCATGAGCATCCTCATTTTCTGTTCGATCCAGGTGATCGTGAATCTGGTGAGGAAGAAGAAGACGGATGCCCACGAGAAGAAGGTCATCCAGAAGGTCATCTGGATCATCAGTGCCAACCTGCTGGTCTTCCTGGCCTGCTTCCTGCCCTTGTACGTGACCTTGAGCGTCCGGTACGTGTTGCAGATGGAGACTTGTTCCAGCAAACGGATCTGGAAGAACGCCATCTCAATAACCTCCCATCTGGCCAACGCCAACTGCTGCCTGGATGCCATCTGCTATTACTTTGTGGCAAAGGAATTCCAGGAGGCGTCCGTTCAGACTATCTCCTCTTTATCTAAATCCTACAAGCTCCAAGATTCAGTACAGACATCCAATGCTTAGCCAGTGCAGATGGCAGAGCGGCGGCAGCCACCGACCCTGAAGTGGACTGAAGAGGGAGGAGCATCTGATCTTAGAGGACCACATGCTGTGCTGGTGCTTCCAGCTTTACCATCCAGCATCCCCAACCCCCACCCTCAGGGCCCTGAGGCTGGGATTCCCAAGAACCAGGGTCTAGTCAATCTAGATCTCCCCTCTAGCTTGTTGTATGATTTGGAGCAAACAATCTAGCTTCCCTGGGTTTCTATTTCCTCATCTGTAAAATGGGCTGAAGGCCTCCCGGGATTGTCCCAGGGATGGAAGGAGATGATAGGCGTGGGAAAATGCTTTGGCAAAGCAGCCTTGTGTGATGGGGAAGGTCCGTCTCAGCTTAGATACGAATGCAAGCTAGGCCATGACATTGTTCAAAGTGAGAAGCTTCGTGGGCTCCCTATCACCTCTTAGATAAAACCAGCCCTGGGCTTAAATCCTTCCCAAAATAACCAGGCTATCTTCCCAGAGGAACCACACTTTCCTCCCTTTCTTGGACAGTGTATTGGAGAGAGATGGGTCTTCTTGCTGGTCGGTCCCCAGCCATCACTCACCTCCCGACTCCGGGCCTTTGCCCGGGCTGTGGCTGCTGTGCTCTCCAGCTGGCCTTTCCCGATGCCTCCTCGTCAATGTCTTCGTCCTGCGGTCACTTGGATGTATTTGTATGTTTCACGTGGGCTTATCTGACCTTGAAGACGGTACACGCCCGGAACAACCGTGACAACAGTCTGGCTTTAACCTCGAGTCCTCAGGGCCCAGCACCTAGCTGGATCTTGCTACACGCTCTTCCCGCCATCCCCATGTAGCCTGGAAATGCCGGTGCAAGGAGCTTCGAGATTCTGCGCCCTTCGGAGCTGCCCCGAACCCGACAAGTCCTCCTGGGTCTTTGGGCACGTGTTAGTGTCCTTTGTCCCGTATTCTTGACCTTGACCTCAGGGAGGTGTATGCCTCCATTTGCCAGTTGGAGTGGGGGCTGGGCAAAGCCCCAGTCTCACTTTCTCCTCCGGAGTGGAGCTCCCTGGGCCTGGGGCCAGATGGGAGGCTGCTGTCTGGGTCCTTAATAAACGCTCTTAGAATTGAGTTGGAATCGGAGCAGCCTCGGACCCCCTTGGGGGGTCTTTAATTCCCTTCTTCCCTTGACGAACCCACACTACGTAAGGCACGCGCACACGCACGCGCATGATCCCGACACACACCAGACACAGACACACATTTTCACACGGGCTCACGTGCTCACAATATACAGACACACTGTGCACAAACACAGAACTCGTACACGTGAACAGCAGTGTGCACACGTGTGTAACACACACATATATACACGTGTGCCTTGTGCAAGCACCCACGCGCATGGTGGGCACCCACACATTCCCCCCTTTCCCAGTGCTCCCCACTCCCCTCTGCCTCAGCTGTTGCGCTTGGGGTGGAGCAGCAAGAAGGGAGGTCTGGGCCCAGGCCGTTCCTGAGGGATGGAGCTGGAGAGAGTGTGGATTCAGGGACCTGCCCCAGGGGCACCTCTGAAGCTCTGCCAGAGGAAAGGGGGATGGGCTAGAAAGAAGTCTGACATCTAGACACATCCTGTCAAATCTGCCTTGGGGGGACAAGCTAGGGGCCCGAGGAGTGGAGAGAGGGCTGACACTGAGCCCGACACGAGTCCTGCCTCAGACATCACCTGTTCCGGTGACTTTGGACAAGTCACTTTCGGAGGAAGTTGGAGTCTCAGTTGATCCATAAACATATCTGAAGTGCCTACTGTGTGCTAGGTATCGTGCTGAGCAAAGGGATGCGAGATGTACCTAAAAACCCACTGGAGCTTGAGGCTTCCGGGCACCTGGTCTGGGGTCAGTGACTCTGAAAGCATCAGCCAGAATTCTGGAGGCTGAGCTGGGCCAGTAGTCGTAACAGCAGCAGAAGCAGAAGCAGCAGTAGTAATAGTATAGCAACAGTAACAACAGCAGCACTAGCAGTAGTAATAATAGTAGCAGCAGTAGCAACAGCAGTAGTAGGAGTAATAACAGCAACAGCAGCAGCAGCAGTAGTAATAGCAGCAGCATCAGTAGTAACAGCAGGAATAATAGTAGTAGCAGCAGTAGTAACAGCAGGAGTAGGAGTAGTAATAATAGCAACAGCAGCACTAGCAGTAGTATTAGTAGCAGCAACAGCAGCAGCAGTAGCAACAGCAGGAGTAGGAGTAATAACAGCAACAGCAGCAGCAGTAGTAATAGTAGTAGCAATAGCAGCAGCAACAGCAGGAGTAATAGTAGCAGCAGTAGTAGTAACAGCAGGAGTAGGAGTAGTAATAATAGCAACAGCAGCACTAGCAGTAGTATTAGTAGCAGCAGTAGCACACCAGTAGTAGGAGTAGTAATAACAGCAACGGCAACGGTAGCATTAGTAATAATAGTAGCAACACACCCCGCTCCATACTTTGTTTCCTCAGACACCTGTAGAAGGTCTCAGAGTGAGAAACATGTGGCTTCTGGGCCAGCCTTTGACATCCTGTCAGGGTGATTGTGAACAATCTTCTACGTGCTCCCGAACGACTCTATAAGACTGAGTTGTATGGACGGTGTCATTCTACATTGGCAGAGGGCCTCTCACTCAGAACATTGAGTCACTAAATGTTGTATTTATTTATTGTTTTGTATTTGTTTGTATGTATTACTTCTGCAGTAAGTTGCAGGGTCCTTTCTGTCTTTATATGACAGCTGCCTCGCAGAGTCTGGCACCTGCAAGGGACTCACTGAATGCTTATTGACTAACTGATCTAATCTTGAACCCTTCATTTTATGGATGAGATGCTTGGGTCCGGAGACAAAAGGGCCCAGAGACCAAAGTCACACGGGGGGGTCACCAAGACCGGATCCCCAGCTTGAAATTTATCACCTTTTCTACTCATCTAACACCTAAAGTATTAGGCTAACCTAGCTTTTTTTCTTCCTGTGTATTTAACTTCAGGCAAGCCTCTTCCTGTCTCTGTGGCTTAGGTCCTTTCTCTTTCAGGAGAGGGGTTCAAAGTCCTTTGTAACTCAAGATTCTATTTTAGTAGAGAGTTTGAACTGGTCTCTGGAGGCCATCCTAGGGGGTTTCTTCCCAGAGCTTCCCTGGAAAATCTGGGGATTCCAAAGACTTTTAGTAGATCGTTACACGTTAAGTTACTGGATGCCACCTTAAGTTTGTTTTGTCAAGTGTATGTCTATGTGTATTCTATTTAGTGTTCCTTTGGTGTATGTGAAAAATAAATAGCTTCATTCAAATGGATTCATATGGTATGTTATTTATCTTTCTATCGCCCCCTTTTGGGGACATCCTAGATAGGAATCTAAACCTAAACTTTAAAAAATTTGTCCGTGGGCCATCAGGTTTGGGGTTTGATGAGCTAAAAAGTATAAGAGCATAGTCTCACTCTCCGTGGAGGTTGGGCTCCGCTCAGAAATTAACTAGGACCAGACCATGTGCTGGTCCCTAGGAGAGGGGTTTCTGATGGAGAGTAACAGGACCCAGCATTCCCACTCTGTAGACCCAGAGCTGTTTTTCCACTCTCTTACCCATCTGGGAAACACCAGCCCTGGCCAAGCATGCCATTCTTTTGCTCTAATTTCATTTAAAAACCAGATTCCCTACTCAAGAGAGGCACAATAAAAAAACCCGCTCTGCTCTCCGAAAAGAACAAAGATATATCCTAGGCCTTGAGACCCAATTCTGATGTTGGCACTGCTTCCTCCAAGAAGCCTTCCCTGATTCGACCATTTACTCTCTGCCCTTTGAAATTACTTTTTACCCTTTAAGATGCTCTCAAAACACCCGTGAATGGAAAGGAACACTGGATTTGGAGTCAGGGGTTCCCAAATTCAAATCCTGCCTTTGTAATTTGTTCCCTGAACAAATTGGACACATTCATTCTTTTCTCTGGGCCTCCCATTTCCTCATTTATTTAATAAGAGGTTGGATGAGAGCCTTTGAGGCTTTAGAGGCCCTTCCTCGAGATTCCCCTCCAAGGTTTGAGCTTGGTCGTAATTTGGAATCTTATTAAGCACATAGTATGTAACAAGCAGGAGGCAACTAGGTGGCTGCCTTGGAACTGTTCTGAAAATGGAGGTTCCAGAAAGAAGCTGCTGATTCTAGAAAACAGCACTGGGAGTGGAGGGCACTTTCTGTGTGAAAAGACCAAGATGTCCAGAGTGAGGGGGCTTTGCAATGTGAAAGTGATGCCATCTGAAGGCATTGAGAGACAGAACAGTGGTTAGAGCACCAGCCCTGGAGTCAGGAAGGCCTGAATTCGAATGTAGCCTCAGACACTTAAGACTTGCTAGCTATGTGCCAGGCAGGTCACTTAACTCCAACTGCCTCAAAAAAAGAAAAAATGATGTTATCCCTCTTAGCAGCTTTAATACCTTAACTCCCGATGGTCACTCTGAAATGAAGGATCTATCTAACCCCAAAGCTTCCCTGATTCCATTTCTCATGAAGCTAACTGCATTTGGGGCAGAACTAAACTCGTTTTTATTTTACCCACAATCTGACTCATCTGGTTGAACACTCATAACCACTGGGATGAATAATCGATGATCAATTAGAAATCATAAGATAATTGTAAATTGCCTGTATTCCTCCATTATAACCTTGAAAACAACAGATCTTCCGGCTTCCCAGCTCCTCTGCTAACCACTGAGAGCTTGTCTCTGAAACAGCCACTCATGTGATCGCCATTGGCTCCAGATTTCTGCCAGTCTTGGTTCCTGGCCCTTCCTCGACAATGGCAGATTGTGATTATTTGGAACCCAAGACCTCACATATGTTATTCCTAGTCGCCTCATGTAACTTCAGGCCCACTTTGGCCTTTGCCTCTGTTTGTCTCCCCTGCTTGGGATGCTGATCCCATCCCCTAAGTCCCTTCAAGGCTCAGCTGGAGGGCCACGCCCTCAAGAGGCTGATCTGGGTCCCCTGGTTGTTCGTGTTCTCTCCCTGCCCCTCCAATCACTTTCTTCTTCTTTTCTGTAGTTCCTATAATTGTTTATCCACCACCATGTGGATTGTCAGCTCTTTGGGACTAGGAGTGACTTTCTTGTGTATCTCTACAACAAGGGCTTAGTGCAGCACCTGGGAACCAAAGGTGTTTTGTCCTTGGCTTTTGAAGACCAATGGCTTCATGGATAATGTCCTGATGTGCGTGTAAACTGGATGCAAGTGAGGCAGAAATGCACAAAGTTGTTACCCTCACTCATTCTTTCTGAGTCAGCAGGAGAATGGCAGGACAAAAGTCAGGCTAACTAGAAATGGCCCAGGAGGCAGTGAATGACCTTGGGGTCTCTGATGCCAGATAAAGCTTTCCACAAATCCAGATTCAGACACCACTGTGGCTGCTGGAACGATTTGTTCTCATCTGCCCATTTCTGAGGGAGAGGGGTAGACATCCACCTACCTCATGATGGATTTGGGGCCTGGTGGTGACCCTCAGCCTGGTTTAACCCATCTGCTGAGATACTCTATTGGCCAACACACCCGCCATGGCCTCTTGGAGCCACAGGTGAGAGTTGGGTGAGGCTGCTGGATACCAAAGATGCAATCCTGAAAAGAGTTCAGCAGCCCTCCCAGGAGGTGCTAGTCCTCCCTGAACACCCCTTAAGGCCCCTGGGAAAGTACTAGATCCTTAGTCAATGCTTGCTTATTGAAGGATTAATTAAGCTGGAAAGTGCTGTTCTATCAGAAGTCACCCTCAAGCAGCAGCAATAGCAGCAACTTCAGGGGAAGTGGTTAGTGCAGGACTATTTCCCAAAGGGCCACAGGGACAGAGGGCTCCCAGTTCCACTGGAGAATGGCCTCTAAGCTTGCTGTCTTTCCATCTCCCCATCTTATTTTTGCCTTCCTCTCTTTAGGTGCTCCGTGCTACAATCCTTCCTTTCTTCCCAAGTTACCCCAGATCCTATTTTCTTCCTGAGCCCTTCTGGTCCTTCCACTCTGTGCTTTGTTTACCAGGAAGTCATTTTGTCTTTGAGAGAAAGCTTGGGAGAGTGGGAGAGCTGTCCCGGAATCCTGACACTTATAGGCTGTGTGAACTCAGGCAAGTCAGGAAATAATAAATAAGCATTTATTAAGCTCTTACTGTGTACCTTTTGTGCTAAAGGCTGAGGACAAGAAGAAAGGCAAAATATGGTTCCTTTCCTCAGGAGCTCACATCCTAAAAGGGAAGACAAGTGAGTAACTAGATACATACAAGGCACAGACCAAGAAGATGGGGGATAATTTCAAATGGGACACAATGGAGAACCAGGCAAGGGCGCCTGCAGAGAGTGTGCTTGAAGGAAAATGGGGAAACTGAGAGGCCCAGAGAGTGGGCAGGGCATTCTGAGAGGCTAAGATAAGGGGACAGGGCATTCTGCGAGGCTGAGATAAGGAGACTGTGTGCTTTGAGAGGCTGAGGTGATGTCATGTACCTTCAGTACAGAGCAAGCTCCTACAGGGCAGGAATTGGTAATTTATTATCCTTGGATTCTCAGCCCTTCACACTGTGCCTGTCATTTAAAGCCTGCTGACCTGACTTGAATAATGACTTGGTTCCCCTGCCTGTACATTCTATGCATTGCCCCAGCTGAAAATGCTTTCCTCTCTAAAATTCCTCCCTGTGACTAAAATAGCTGACTGACCAACTAACCAGAATCTTCTCAAGTCAGACCCCAAAGAGCCCAGCCAATGAACACACAGCATTAATGACAGGGGAAGATATAATGCTGCCATGATATTTGGCTTATAAAAATCTTTTAAGATATATTTTAAAATTACATTTTATTTTTAAACATTTATTAAACACTTAACTTTTTCTTTTTTCTCTCCTACTCAAACTCCCCAAACCTTTGTAACAAATGCTCAGGGTCAAGCAAAATCAAATTCTCCTCTCGCCTGCTCAAAAAGGTTTGTCTCATTCTGCAGATGCATGCGTTCCTTCTCTGTCAGGAGTGGGAGAGTGGACTGCTTCATTATCCTCCTCTAGAATATCTTTCATCTGAATTATTGTCTTTAACACTGCCCTCCTGGCGTACAAATTGTTCTCCTGGATTCACTCACTTTCCCCTGCATCAGTTCATATAAATTCTCCCAGATTGCTTAGAAACTGCTCTGTTATTCTTTACAACACAAGAGAATTCCATGGCATTTATATGGCTGAAGAGCCATCCCCAAATGGAACCATGCTCTCTCAGCCATTCCCCAAGGGAGACTTGCTCTCTCAGCCATTCCCTAAGGGAGCCATGATCTCTTCAGTCATCCCTTAAGGGAGCCATGCCCTGTTCTGCTATCCCCTAAGGGAGCCATGAACTCTTTAACCATTCCCTAAGGGAACCATGATCTCTTCAGTCATCCCCTAAGGGAGCCATGCCCTGTTCTGCTATCCCCTAAGGGAGCCATGAACTCTTTAACCATTCCCTAAGGGAACCATGATCTCTTCAGTCATCCACTAAGGGAGCCATGTCCTCTTCAGTCATCCCCAAATGGAGCCATGCTCTCTGCAGCCATCCCCTAAGGGAGCCATGATCTCTTCAGCCATTCCCTAATGGAGGTGCAATACCTTAATTTCCACTTCTTTATCAATAACAGCAAAAAAAAAAAAAAAGAGCTCCTCTGAATGTTTTTGGACACATAGGACCCTGCCGCCCCCTCCCCCCCATCTTTTTTTCTTTGACCTCCTTGGGCTATAGGCAGCAAGATGCTGGCAAATGTTGAACAACCACTTTCTGTGGGGAAAATGTATGTATAATTTACTGTTAGCTTTTTCTCCACCTCTTTCTTAAATCCAGATAAGCAACAAGACACTAAATCAAGCCCTGATTTGTAGCATTTGCTGATTTCTGAGGTGAAAATGCTCACACTGAACACTGGATCATCATTTATCAGTATGAGCTGGTTCCCTGGGTATAAGCCTGCCGGGGGGGGGGGGGGAGTGCTTGGCCTAGGGGGTGTATATTCTAGTTTTATGACTTTTCTCTCTCTCTGTCTGCAGACCACACAAGAGAGGGAAGGCTCTGTTCACCTGCAGCAGGTGGAAGGAAGGACTCACCCCCGCACTTTTGCCCCTGTGGCCCCCTGAGGCTGGCTTGGGATTTGGCTCTGTTTCATTTGTCCTTTTCAGTTCTAGGTCCAGGCAGTGGAACCTCACGACTCCCAGAGTTCAAGCCAATGCAATCTTGGAGGGAAGATTCCAGGCCTGATGTTGCTGCCAGATGGGCAGGGAAGCTTGAGAAGCTGCCATACTGGAAGGGAGAGAAGGACACGTTGGACTGGGAGTTTAGTGGGACTGGGCTCGGCAGGCCCTGAGTGAACCTGTGAACTTAATTCCTCTCCTTTCCCCGGAGAAAAAGAAACCTCATAAGAGTTATTGGGAGAAAATGTTTGTATGTATGTATGTGAAATAAACATTCTTTTGTAAAACTATTTTGACTGTTAAGTGGTTAACTGGAAGTGGGATCCATGGGACCCCTAAATTAGGATACACAACTGTTGGGGGCTTGAGTCAATGAGAGAGACACTAGACACTCCCCAACCCCTTTAAGCATACCAGAGTACTCAAGGGAAGGGTGAAATGTAACCTCCCTGGTGTTGGGGAGAGGGGCCACCATAGTCACTGGTACTTAGTCATCAATATTTTTTTAAAGCTCTCAGGCTCTAGTTAAGAGGCCCTGAAGGCCTTCCTTTGTTAAATCTATGAAATTTATCAACAAGTACAATCTGATTTGATTCTTCAGAAGAGACCATGCTATTTGTGAATCTTTTTCTCTCTTGAAATACTTGAAAAGCTCTATCTTGAAATTATTCATTATCTTAGTTTCCTTCTCTGTTAAGTATGAGTGGGAGATGGGGGCAATGGGTAAAGACAGGAAGTATAGGAGATGTTCTCTAGGGTAATTTCCAGCTTTTAATCAGTGATTCTATAATCAGAGTCACTTCACTCTGCGCATCAACTTTTTCCCATGTAAATTAGAGAGTTTAGTTGAATGAGGTTCCTGACAGCTTCCCTATGATCTCAAGACCTAAGTCACTTTGTGTTTAAGGGCCTCAGTTTCTCCATCTATAAAGTCAACAGCTTAGATAAATCAATCTCTAAAGTCTCTTCCAGCTTTAAAACGTGGGATCCTCTGACCTCCCCTCTAGCATTGACCGAAACTCCCATTGGATTCCACCAGGTGAGGGCAGTAAAAGGTAAAGTTCAGTGGGCTGCTGTACTCCCAGAAGGCCTGGCGGCTGCCAGCCCAACAAATGATTAACCATATACACAGCCTCACTCGTTTGACACCATTTTGATTGGTTGGTATTCAAAAAGAAAATATTCATCTACTCACTTTTTATTTTTAGTCTCGCTTTTTAGAAATGGCTCCTGCAAAGAAGAAATTTTTATTTGTTAGGGAGCTAAAATTAAACAACAACAACAACCAAAAAAAAACCTTTCACTTGTTCGTGCTGGTCCAAAAGCTATCACTTTGCAACTTTCCTCTCCTTCACAAACTCTTAGAATTAGGGAGAAAAAAAGAGCTGATTACATATGTTGCTTCCACTTCCATTTCCCCTTTTTTCACTTATCAGCCTCTTACAATCCGGCTTCTAGTCACATCACACCACTGAAGCAGTGCCCCTTCCACCCCCACCCCCACTTAGGGCTACCAGTGATCACATGGTGATTAGATTTTATGCCTTTCTTTAAGCTTCAGACTTTCTGACTCCTTACTACCTTGGATTCTGTCCCCTAATTTTCTTCTAGATGTTCTTTTCTCCCTCTTTTCCTTTCTCTCTCCTTCCTTTCTTTTCTTTCTCTCTCCCGCCTCTGTCTCTTTCTGTGAATCTCTGTCTCTGTCTGTCTCTCTCTGTGTCTCTGTCTCTCTTTCCCTCTCTTGTTTCCCCGCTTCCTCTTTTGCTCACTCCCTCCCTCTTTCACTCTCTCTCTCCTCTCTTTCTCTCTCCATCCCTCCCTTGCTTCCTCTCTCCCTCTTTTCCTCTCTCTTTCTTTCTCTCCCTCTCTCTCTGTCCCTGTCTCTGCCTCTCTTTCTCTCTCTCTCTCACTCCCCCCTTTCCCCTCTCCCCTATCTCCCTCTTGTCCCTCTCTTTATGTTTATGATGCAAGAAGGCATTGGGGCACATTGGAAAGATCTCAGATTTGGGTTCAAATTATCCTCCTTATATCTATTTCCTCATACCTGGGCATCTGTTTCTTTATCTACTAAATGAAGGGATTGGACTCAAAGGCGTCCCGGGTCCCTTTTCAGTCCAAGATCCTGTCCTTTCTCATGGTTCTCCCCCTACCCCTCTGACCATTTTTTCTCAGTGCCTTGTATTGGATCATTCTTATCATATTGCTAATCATCTACTGCTTGGTTCTAGCTTTCTTCTCTCCTCTGTATTATACCATAAGTTTTTGGATTTTTTTTTTAACTGTGAAGAGATTTCAGGACTATCCATGAATTTTGACAGGAAGAAAAACGAGAACTTTGTTTTCACTGATTTCTCACTGAAATTGAACATTTCCTTCAATTACTTTTTTAATTGGAAAAAACTGGAACAGTTTAATACATCCTTTGGCAGATGGGAAAGAGAAGGAACAGGAAGAAAATCTCATTTCAACAAGAAACTTTGTTGTTTTAAAATGTCTTGTTAAAAAAAATGATTTAAGTGATTTAAACGGAGACTATAGTATCAAACAGCAGAGTGGTTAAGATAACCTTATCAGAAACAGCAGCTTGGAATGCAGAAAAAAGCATATTTTAGACGGGAACTGGGAGGGAAAGGGGTAAGATAGGGGGAGGAACTCTAAGGCGGGGGGAGGGATACTAAAAAGGGAGGGCTGTGAGAAGCAAGGGGTGCTCACAAGCTTAATACTTGGAAGGGGGGGAAAGGGGAAAGAAGGGAGGAAAGCATAAACCGGGGTTAACAAGATGGCAAGTAATACAGAATTGGTCATTCTAACCATAAACGTGAACGGGGTAAACTCCCCCATAAAGAGGAAGCGGTTAGCAGAATGGATTAAAAGCCAGAATCCTACAATATGTTGTTTACAGGAAACACACCTGAAGCGGGGAGATACATGCAGGTTAAAGGTAAAAGGTTGGAGCAAAATCTACTATGCTTCAGGTGAAGTCAAAAAAGCAGGGGTAGCCATCCTGATCTCAGACCAAGCTAAAGCAAAAATTGACCTAATTAAAAGAGATAAGGAAGGACACTATATCTTGCTAAAGGGTAGCATGGATAATGAAGCACTATCTATATTAAACATATATGCACCAAGTGGGGTAGCATCTAAATTCTTAAAAGAGAAACTAAGAGAGCTGCAAGAAGAAATAGACAGTAAAACTATAATAGTGGGAGATCTTAACCTTGCACTCTCAGAATTAGATAAATCAAACCAAAAAATAAATAAGAAAGAAGTCAAAGAGGTAAATAGAATACTAGAAAAGTTAGATATGATAGATCTCTGGAGAAAATGTAATGGAGACAGAAAGGAATACACTTTCTTTTCAGCAGTTCATGGAACCTATACAAAAATTGACCATATATTAGGACATAAAAACCTCAAACTCAAATGTAGTAAGGCAGAAATAGTAAATGCATCCTTTTCAGACCACGATGCAATGAAAATTACATTCAACAAAAAAGCAGGGGGAAGTAGACCAAAAAATAATTGGAAACTAAATAATCTCATACTAAAGAATGATTGGGTGAAACAGCAAATCATAGACATAATTAATAACTTCACCCAAGAAAACGATAATAATGAGACATCATACCAAAATGTATGGGATGCAGCCAAAGCGGTAATAAGGGGAAATTTCATATCTCTAGAGGCCTATTTGTATAAAATAGAGAAAGAGAAGGTCAATGAATTGGGTTTGCAATTAAAAATGCTAGAAAAGGAACAAATTAAAAACCCCCAGTCAAACACAAAACTTGAAATTCTAAAAGTAAAAGGTGAGATCAATAAAATTGAAAGTAAAAAAACTATTGAATTGATTAATAAAACTAAGAGTTGGTTCTATGAAAAAACCAACAAAATAGACAAACCCTTAGTAAATCTGATTAAAAAAAGGAAAGAGGAAAATCAAATTGTTAGTCTTAAAAATGAAAAGGGAGAACTCACCACTAACGAAGAGGAAATTAGAGCAATAATTAGGAGTTACTTTGCCCAACTTTATGCCAATAAATTCGACAACTTAAATGAAATAGAAAAATATCTCCAAAAATACAGCTTGCCCAAACTAACAGAGGAAGAAGTAAATATCCTAAACAGTCCCATCTCAGAAAAAGAAATAGAACAAACTATCAATCAACTCCCTAAGAAAAAATCCCCAGGACCAGATGGATTTACAGGTGAATTCTACCAAACATTTAAAGAACAATTAACTCCAATGTTATATAAACTATTTGAAAAAATAGGGATTGAAGGAGTCCTACCAAACTCCTTTTATGACACAGATATGGTACTGATACCTAAACCAGGTAGGCTGAAAACAGAGAAAGAAAATTATAGACCAATCTCCCTAATGAATATTGATGCTAAAATCTTAAATAAAATATTAGCAAAAAGATTACAGAAAATTGTCACCAGGATAATACACTATGACCAAGTAGGATTTATACCAGGAATGCAGGGCTGGTTCAATATTAGGAAAACTATTAGCATAATTGACTATATCAATAACCAAACAAACAAAAACCACATGATCATCTCAATAGATGCAGAAAAAGCATTTGATAAAATCCAACATCCATTCCTAATAAAAACACTTGAGAGCATAGGAATAAATGGACTTTTCCTTAAAATAGTCAGGAGCATATATTTAAAACCATCAGTAAGCATCATATGCAATGGGGAAAAACTGGAACCTTTCCCAGTAAGATCTGGAGTGAAGCAAGGTTGCCCACTATCACCATTATTATTTAATATCGTATTAGAAACACTAGCCTCGGCAATAAGAGTCGAGAAAGATATAAAAGGAATTAGAGTAGGCAATGAGGAAACCAAACTATCACTCTTTGCAGATGATATGATGGTATACCTAGAGAACCCCAGAGATTCTACCAAAAAGCTATTGGAAATAATTCATAATTTTAGCAAAGTAGCTGGCTACAAAATAAATCCCCATAAATCCTCAGCATTTTTATACATCACCAACAAAACCCAACAGCAAGAGATACAAAGAGAAATCCCATTCAGAATAACTGTTGATACCATAAAATATTTGGGAATCTATCTACCAAAGCAAAGTCAGGAATTATATGAGCAAAATTATAAAAAAGTCTCCACACAAATAAAGTCAGACTTAAATAATTGGAAAAATATTAAGTGCTCTTGGATCGGCCGAGCGAACATAATAAAGATGACAATACTCCCTAAACTAATCTATTTATTTAGTGCTATACCAATCAGACTTCCAAGAAAATATTTTATTGATCTAGAAAAAATAACAACAAAATTCATATGGAACAATAAAAAGTCGAGAATCTCAAGGGAATTAATGAAAAAAAAAATCAAATGAAGGTGGCCTAGCTGTACCTGATCTAAAATTATATTATAAAGCAGCAGTCACCAAAACCATCTGGTATTGGCTAAGAAATAGATTAGTGGATCAGTGGAAAAGGCTAGGCTCACAAGACAGAATAGTCAATTATAGCAATCTAGTGTTTGACAAACCCAAAGCCCCTAACTTCTGGGAAAATAATTCATTATTTGATAAAAACTGCTGGGATAATTGGAAATTAGTATGGCAGAAATTAGGCATGGACCCACACTTAACACCATATACCAAGATAAGATCAAAATGGGTCTATGACCTAGGCATAAAGAACGAGATTATAAATAAATTAGAGGAACATAGAATAGTTTATCTCTCAGACTTGTGGAGGAGAAAGAAATTTGTGACCAAAGATGAACTAGAGACCATTACTGATCACAGAATAGAAAATTTCGATTACATCAAATTAAAAAGCCTTTGTACAAATAAAACTAATGCAAACAAGATTAGAAGGGAAGCAACAAACTGGGAAAACATTTTCACAGTTAAAGGTTCTGATAAAGGCCTCATTTCCAAAATATATAGAGAACTGACTCAAATTTATAAGAAATCAAGCCATTCTCCAATTGATAAATGGTCAAAGGATATGAACAGACAATTTTCAGAGGATGAGATTGAAACTATTACCACTCATATGAAAGAGTGTTCCAAATCATTATTGATCAGAGAAATTCAAATTAAGACAACTCTGAGATACCACTACACACCTGTCAGATTGGCTAAGATGACAGGAAAAAATAATGATGAATGTTGGAGGGGATGCGGGAAAACTGGGACACTAATGCATTGTTGGTGGAGTTGTGAACGAATCCAACCATTCTGGAGAGCAATCTGGAATTATGCCCAAAAAATTATCAAATTGTGCATACCCTTTGATCCAGCAGTGTTTCTATTGGGCTTATATCCCAAAGAAATACTAAAGAAGGGAAAGGGACCTGTATGTGCCAAAATGTTTGTAGTGGCTAGAAACTGGAAAATGAATGGATGCCCATCAATTGGAGAATGGCTGGGTAAATTGTGGTATATGAATGTTATGGAATATTATTGTTCTGTAAGAAATGACCAGCAGGATGAATACAGAGAAGACTGGCGAGACTTACATGAACTGATGCTAAGTGAAATGAGCAGAACCAGGAGATCATTATACACTTCGACAACGATATTGTATGAGGACATATTTTGATGGAAGTGGATTTCTTTGACAAAGAGACCTGAGTTTCAATTGCTAAATGACGGACAAAAGCAGCTACACCCAAAGAAAGAACACTGGGAAACGAATGTAAACTATCTGCATTTTTGTTTTTCTTCCCGGATTATTTATACCTTCTGAATCCAATTCTCCCTACGCAACAAGAGAACTGTTCGGTTCTGCAAACATATATTGTATCTAGGATATACTGCAACATATCCAACATATAAAGGACTGCTTGCCATCTAGGGGAGGGGGTGGAGGGAGGGAGGGGAAAAAAAATCGGAACAGAAACGAGTGTCAATATAATGTAATTATTAAATAAAAAATTTAAAAAAAAAAAAAAAACAGAAACAGCAGCTCCGCAAGACTGAAGTGTGAGTTGCTCTTCCATGCTACTTTCTGCATATACGTTTTCTTGTGGATAAAATGTCTCTGGATGAATGCTTTTGTCCTCATGTGTAAATGCCCCATGTTTGGATGCTCAGTGATTTACTATTACCTTTAATGGAATACTAGAATGTGGGAAATAAATTTAAGGTTTATAGTTAAAAAAAAAAAACTCTCTTGTAGGGATCTGATTCTCTAGATCAAGCTTTTCTTGGGCTTCCACTTCACCTGTTAGGCAACAAACTTAGAGGACATTTGGCTTCTATCAATCCAGCTGTCATTTCAACTCCTCCATTTAGGGCATCAACTAAATAGGATTCTGAGGCTCGATTGGTAAGTGATTTTGAGATTCTGAAGATCGTTCTTTTCATTTTCAAACATCGAATCACAATGGGAACTATTTTAAACGAAGATCCCTGCTAAGTTTCTTTGCATTCTGGAATTGATGCTTAGTACCTCCCAAGGATCCAAATCACCACTAGGAAATAGGATTTTTCTGCCAGTCTTGAATAAGAGCTTGTAGAACTATTTGTTGGTATCCTTAACAGATTCAACCACAAATTAACATCAAATCTCAAGTCAAATACTTTTTTTTCACACTTATCAAAATCATAACTCATAAGTTATCCTTAGAAGGGCTGATGTTTTGAATCAGGAAATAATCCATATTCTGTGCAAGTTGGATAAAAACATTGCCTTGATCCTTTTGCATCTTCTCCATCTCATTTAGGGCTTCTCAGTATGCAATGTGATTACTATAGCTTATATCAAGGCAAGAGAGGTCATTGATTTTAAGATCTTCATATAAAAATGTATATATTCTCATATGGCGGCCCAACTCACTCGGCAGTCATTTATTTCTCCGCAGAAATAATTAAGAGTGATCATGGATTTTGTCACCTTTTGGTCAAAATTGTAATTCATTTGTTCCTGATTCAAAGATGTTGCTCTGCTGAATTGGACAAGAAAACCAATATTGTCTATTAAAATCTTCATGAAATGGGATATTTTCTCTTCTGTGTCAATCCAGAAATCTTCACATTATCTAAAATCAATTGCAATGCTAGAGTGGTATTCCTCTTGTTTAAGCATATACATCAGAACTTGTGAAGAATTTCACGTTGCATCTACACATCCAGAATGACCATATCTAACCAAAGCATTTTGGATGACTTTCAGGTATCCAAAAAAATTAGCCTTTACATGGACAGATGCACTATTGGCTACTGCTCGATAAAACCTCCTAGGATGTTTGAATCGCAACCAGGCAGCAAGGGATCCTGTATATGAACCACCAAAAACAATCCATGTTTTTAGAGTCTTAATTTATTTATAAGAAATTTCCAGAAGTGAATAGCATCTTTCAAGGCTTGCCTGCTGCTAAGGAAGCAAAGGTTGTTTGTAGAAATATCTTTGGTTGGTTGGTTTTTACCATAATATCTATGTTCCAGCAAAACATATAAGGCTCTCATTCTTTTAGAGTATCTTAACATGGAAGTTCTAGTGTTCCATAACTGAATGACAGAACTTTGTTCTCCAAGTAGAAAGAAAATGGGGTTACTCAGTGTATAGATCCTATGATTTATTTTTAAAAATCCACCCTCTCCAGAATTCTTTGGACTCCAAATCAAAACCATCCAGTTTTTTAAATATATTTTATTTTATAATAACTTTACATTGACAGAATCCATGCCAGGATAATTTTTTTTACAACATTATCCCTTGCACTCGTTTCTGTTCCGATTTTTCCCCTCCCTCCCTCCACCCCCTCCCCTAGATGGCAAACAGTCCTATATATGTTAGATATGTTGCAGTATATCCTAGATACAATATACGTTTGCAGAACCGAACAGTTCTCTTGTTGCACAGGGAGAATTGGATTCAGAAGGTAAAAATAACCTGTGAAGAAAAACAAAAATGCAAATAGTTCACATTCGTTTCCCAGTGTTCTTTCTTTGGGTGTAGCTGCTTCTGTCCATCATTTATCAATTGAAACTCAGTTAGGTCTCTTTGTCATAGAAATCAACTTCCATCAGAATACATCCTCATACAATATCGTTGTCGAAGTGTATAATGATCTCCTGGTTCTGCTCATTTCACTCAGCATCAGTTCATGTAAGTCTCTCCAAGCCTCTCTGTATTCATCCTGCTGGTCATTTCTTACAGAACAATAATATTCCATAACATTCATATACCACATTTTACCTAGCCATTCTCCAATTGCTGGGCATCCATTCAATTTCCAAAAACCATCCAGTTTTTGCAAAAAATATTTCTGGTCATCATGATCTATTGTTTGAAAAAAGGTCCCACATTAGAAACTCCAGAGCATGTCCTCTGCATAGGTACCACAGAACAGAAGCACCACTAGCAGCAGCCACCAATTCCAGGAAAGCACTAGGAGCATGGTCACTTCATCAAGGAGCCCTGGAGCTCTTGAAGGATACTTCTGAGGTCTTGAGACCTGTCTCTTCTGGCCAATTATTTTTTAAATGAGAATTCTTAGAAGAAAGATGGGAAAGTGGTCCATAAGCATTACCAGACTGTCCCAGGAGTCCATGGCCCCAAAAAGTGAAGCTCACTTAATTTTCACTCTTCCCAATCTGGCCCCAATTAACTGTCCTTCCCACCATCTTTTAGCAAATAGTGTTTTCTGAATCCCCAGTAATGTTAGTCCTTTCCTCGAACATTATCTCTAATTAGTTAAGCCTCTATTCATTTTGCTTTTACATATTCTTTATATGTCATTTCCATGGAAGCTCCTTAAAGAGAAGGAACTATTTTTTGCTTTTTTTATATCCCTAGAGTTTAGCACAGTGCTTGGCACATATAAATAAATGCTCATTGGCTGACTGGCTGTAATCATGGTTCATGGATCACAGTTCTAGAGCTAAAGGACCCAGAAGCTTCATTGGATCAGAGGGGCTCTAGGTAGAAGCTCAGATGAAAGAAGGAAGAGACAGATCTCCCTATAGATATTCTTAGTAGGAGAGGTAGGAGAAGATTGAGCCTAGAGATCTACAAATTGACCACCATATAGGTTGTTCATTGATTTCCAGTGTAAGGCAGTCACTATGGATTTCAAACTCTACATTTAACAGGCAGGCAACAGGTATTTATTAAGCACTTAATATCTACCAAGGCACTATGTTAAATGTTAGACATCCAAATATAGTACAGTCATTTTTTTAAAACATGTTTCCTTATGAATCATGATGGGAGAGAAAAATCAGAACAACAGAGAAAAACCATGAGAGAAAAAAAAAAGAAAAAAGGGGGAAAAATGAACATAACATGTGTTCATTTGCATTCAGTCTCCATAGTTCTCTGTGAATGGCATTTTCCATCCAAAGTTTATTGGGACTGTCTTGGATCACTTAATTGCTGAGAACCAAGTGCGTCATAGTTGTTCATCACAAAATCTTGTTTTCCTGGCTCTGCTTGTTTTGCTCGGCATCAGTTCGTGTAAATCTTCCCAAGTCTTTCTAAGATCAATTTGTTCATTTTTTTATAGAATAATAATATTCCATTACTTTCATATATCATAACTTATTCAGCCATTCCCCAATTGATGAACATTTACTCATTTTCCAATTCTTTGCCACCACAAAAAAAGCTACTACAAACATTTTCGCACATGTGGATCCCTTTCCCTCTTTTATGATCTCTTTGGGATATAGACCCAATAGCAGCTATAACAGATCCCAGTATCTGGACTGAAGAGTATACATAGTTTTATAGTCTTTTGCGTATAGTTCCAAATTGTTCTGTAGAACTCATGCCCTCTTAATGATAGGAAAAAGGGAATGTTGGGCAGCTCCCCCTGGTGAGTTCATGAGAAGACATGGACAGAGGTTGCTGACATGGATATAAAATGCATCTTTGTGGAGAACTCCCCATTTATATCATAGATCCATTAGAGAATTGAGACCCACCAACCTTTCCCCACATTTGACATGTAGAGAAGTTACAGATGGATAGGGGAGACTAATGAAAAAAAAATCAAATGAAGGTGGCCTAGCTGTACCTGATCTAAAATTATATTATAAAGCAGCAGTCACCAAAACCATCTGGTATTGGCTAAGAAATAGATTAGTGGATCAGTGGAAAAGGCTAGGCTCACAAGACAGAATAGTCAATTATAGCAATCTAGTGTTTGACAAACCCAAAGCCCCTAACTTCTGGGAAAATAATTCATTATTTGATAAAAACTGCTGGGATAATTGGAAATTAGTATGGCAGAAATTAGGCATGGACCCACACTTAACACCATATACCAAGATAAGATCAAAATGGGTCTATGACCTAGGCATAAAGAACGAGATTATAAATAAATTAGAGGAACATAGAATAGTTTATCTCTCAGACTTGTGGAGGAGAAAGAAATTTGTGACCAAAGATGAACTAGAGACCATTACTGATCACAGAATAGAAAATTTCGATTACATCAAATTAAAAAGCCTTTGTACAAATAAAACTAATGCAAACAAGATTAGAAGGGAAGCAACAAACTGGGAAAACATTTTCACAGTTAAAGGTTCTGATAAAGGCCTCATTTCCAAAATATATAGAGAACTGACTCAAATTTATAAGAAATCAAGCCATTCTCCAATTGATAAATGGTCAAAGGATATGAACAGACAATTTTCAGAGGATGAGATTGAAACTATTACCACTCATATGAAAGAGTGTTCCAAATCATTATTGATCAGAGAAATTCAAATTAAGACAACTCTGAGATACCACTACACACCTGTCAGATTGGCTAAGATGACAGGAAAAATAATGATGAATGTTGGAGGGGATGCGGGAAAACTGGGACACTAATGCATTGTTGGTGGAGTTGTGAACGAATCCAACCATTCTGGAGAGCAATCTGGAATTATGCCCAAAAAATTATCAAATTGTGCATACCCTTTGATCCAGCAGTGTTTCTATTGGGCTTATATCCCAAAGAAATACTAAAGAAGGGAAAGGGACCTGTATGTGCCAAAATGTTTGTAGTGGCTAGAAACTGGAAAATGAATGGATGCCCATCAATTGGAGAATGGCTGGGTAAATTGTGGTATATGAATGTTATGGAATATTATTGTTCTGTAAGAAATGACCAGCAGGATGAATACAGAGAAGACTGGCGAGACTTACATGAACTGATGCTAAGTGAAATGAGCAGAACCAGGAGATCATTATACACTTCGACAACGATATTGTATGAGGACATATTTTGATGGAAGTGGATTTCTTTGACAAAGAGACCTGAGTTTCAATTGCTAAATGACGGACAAAAGCAGCTACACCCAAAGAAAGAACACTGGGAAACGAATGTAAACTATCTGCATTTTTGTTTTTCTTCCCGGATTATTTATACCTTCTGAATCCAATTCTCCCTACGCAACAAGAGAACTGTTCGGTTCTGCAAACATATATTGTATCTAGGATATACTGCAACATATCCAACATATAAAGGACTGCTTGCCATCTAGGGGAGGGGGTGGAGGGAGGGAGGGGAAAAAAAATCGGAACAGAAACGAGTGTCAATATAATGTAATTATTAAATAAAAAATTTAAAAAAAAAAAAAAAAACAGAAACAGCAGCTCCGCAAGACTGAAGTGTGAGTTGCTCTTCCATGCTACTTTCTGCTTATACGTTTTCTTGTGGATAAAATGTCTCTGGATGAATGCTTTTGTCCTCATGTGTAAATGCCCCATGTTTGGATGCTCAGTGATTTACTATTACCTTTAATGGAATACTAGAATGTGGGAAATAAATTCAAGGTTTATAGTAAAAAAAAAAAAAAACTCTTGTAGGGATCTGATTCTCTAGATCAAGCTTTTCTTGGGCTTCCACTTCACCTGTTAGGCAACAAACTTAGAGGACATTTGGCTTCTATCAATCCAGCTGTCATTTCAACTCCTCCATTTAGGGCATCAACTAAATAAGATTCTGAGGATTGATTGGTAAGGGATTTTGAGATTCTGAAGATCGTTCTTTTCATTTTCAAACATCAAATCACAATGGGAACTATTTTAAACGAAGATCCCTGCTAAGTTTCTTTGCATTCTGGAATTGATGCTTAGTACCTCCCAAGGATCCAAATCACCACTAGGAAATAGGATTTTTCTGCCAGTCTTGAATAAGAGCTTGTAGAACTATTTGTTGGTATCTTTAACAGATTCAACCACAAATTAACAACAAATCTCAAGTCAAATACTTTTTTTCACACTTATCAAAATCATAACTCACAAGTTATCCTTAGAAAGGCTGATGTTTTGAATCAGTGGTCTGGAATAAACTATATTCTGTGCAAGTCAGAGAAAACCATTACCTTGATCCTTTTGCATGTTCTCCATCTCATTTAGGGCTTCTCAGTATTCAATGTGATTATTATAGCTTATATCAAGGCAAGAGAGTTCATTGATTTTAAGATCTTCATATAAAAATGTATGTATTCTCATATGGTGGCCCAACTCACTCAGCAGTCATTTATTTCTCCACAGAAATAATTAAGAGTGATCATGGATTTTGCCACCTTTTGGTCAAAATTGTAATTCATTTGTTCCTGATCCAAAGATGTTGCTCTGCTGAATTGGACAAGAAAAACAATATTGTCTATTAAAATCTTCATGAAATGGGATATTTTCTCTTCTGGGTCAATCCAGAAATCTTCACATTATTTAAAATCACTTGCAATGCTAGAGTGGTATTCCTCTTGTTTAAGCATATACATCAGAACTTGTGAAGAATTTCACATTGCATCTACACATCCAGAATGACCATATCTAACCAAAGCATTTTGGATGACTTCCAGGTATCCAAAAAAATTAGCCTTTACATGGACAGATGCACTATTGGCTACTGCTCGATAAAACCTCCTAGGATGTTTGAATTGCAACCAGGCAGCAAGGGATCCTGTATATGAACCACCAAAAACAATCCATGTTTTTAGAGTCTTAATTTATTTATAAGAAATTTCCAGAAGTGAATAGCATCTTTCAAGGCTTGCCTGCTGCTAAGGAAGCAAAGGTTGTTTATAGAAATATCTTTGGTTGGTTGGTTTTTACCATAATATCTATGTTCCAGCAAAACATATAAGGCTCTCATTCTTTTAGAGTATCTTAACATGGAAGTTCTAGTGCTCCATAACTGAATGACAGAACTTTGTTCTCCAAGTAGAAAGAAAATGGGGTTACTCAGTGTATAGACCCTATGATTTATGTTTAAAAATCCACCCTCTCCAGAATTCCTTGGACTCCAAATCAAAACCATCCAGTTTTTGCAAAAAATATTTCTGGTCATCATGATTTATTATTTGAAAAAAGGTCCCACATTAGAAATTCCAGAGTATGTCCTCTACATAGGTACCACAGAGCAGGAGAACCACTAGCAGTAGCCACCAACTCCAGGAAAGCACTAGCAGTGTGGTCACTTCACCAAGGAGCCCTAGAGCTCTTGAAGGATACTTCTGAGGTCCTGAGACCTATCTCTTCTGGCCAATTATTTTTTAAATGAGAATTCTTAGAAGAAAGATGGGAAAGTGGTCCATAAGCATTACCAGACTGTCCAGGAGTCCATGGCCCCAAAAAGTGAAGCTCACTTAATTTTCACTCTTCCCAATCTGGCCCCAATTAACTGTCCTTCCCACCATCTTTTAGCAAATAGTGTTTTCTGAATCCCCAGTAATGTTAGTCCTTTCCTCGAACATTATCTCTAATTAGTTAAGCCTCTATTCATTTTGCTTTTACATATTCTTTATATGTCATTTCCATGGAAGCTCCTTAAAGAGAAGGAACTATTTTTTGCTTTTTTTATATCCCTAGAGTTTAGCACAGTGCTTGGCACATATAAATAAATGCTCATTGGCTGACTGGCTGTAATCATGGTTCATGGATCACAGTTCTAGAGCTAAAGGACCCAGAAGCTTCATTGGATCAGAGGGGCTCTAGGTAGAAGCTCAGATGAAAGAAGGAAGAGACAGATCTCCCTATAGATATTCTTAGTAGGAGAGGTAGGAGAAGATTGAGCCTAGAGATCTACAAATTGACCACCATATATGTTGTTCATTGATTTCCATAGTCTAAGGCAGTCACTATGGATTTCAGACTCTACATTTAACAGGCAGGCAACAGGTATTTATTAAGCACTTAATATCTATCAAGGCACCATATTAAATGTTAGATATCTAAATACAGTACATTCATTTTTTAAAAAACATGTTTCCTTATGAATCATGGTGGTAGAGAAAAATCAGAACAGAGAAAAACCATGAGAGAAAAGAAAAAGAAAAAAGGGGGAAAAATGAACATAACGTGTTCATTTGCATTCAGTCTCCATAGTTCTCTGTGAATGGCATTTTCCATCCAAAGTTTATTGGGACAGTCTTGGATCACTTAATTGCTGAGAACCAAGTGCGTCATAGTTGTTCATCACATAATCTTGTTTTCCTGGCTCTGCTTGTATCGCTTGGCATCAGTTTGTGTAAATCTTCCCAGGTCTTTCTAAGATCAATTTGTTCATTTTTTTATAGAATAATACTATTCCATTACTTTCATATATCATAACTTATTCAGCCATTCCCCAATCGATGAACATTTACTCATTTTCCAATTCTTTGCCACCATCAAAAAAGCTACTACAAACATTTTCGCACATGTGGATCCCTTTCCCTCTTTTATGATCTCTTTGGGATATAGACCCAATAGCAGCTATAACAGATCCCAGTCTCTGGACTGAAGGGTATACATAGTTTTATAGTCTTTTGCATATAGTTCCAAATTGTTCTCTAGAACTCATGCCCTCTTAATGATATGAAAAAGTGAATGTTGGGCGGCTTTCCCTGGTGAGTTCTTGAAAAGACATGGACAGAGGTTGCTGACATGGATATAAAATGCATCTTTGTGGAGAACTCCCCATTTATATCATAGATCCATTAGAGAACTGAGATCCACCAACCTTTCCCCACATTTGACATGTAGAGAAGTTACAGATGGATAGGGGAGACTAATGTCTATTCAGTTCACATCATATCTACTTACTCAAACAGATGGACCACTTGCAAAGACTTCTAGGATATGGAAGAGTAGGGGTCCAAAAGTCCAAGTCCAGTATTCTAAGACTATAATTCCTCCCACATATACACATATACTTTCATACCCAGATGGAATTTCCCAGCAGCAACATTTCAAGGAAAG
Organism: Antechinus flavipes; assembly: GCF_016432865.1. Lineage (NCBI taxonomy): Eukaryota > Metazoa > Chordata > Mammalia > Dasyuromorphia > Dasyuridae > Antechinus > Antechinus flavipes. The sequence continues at coordinate 9,032,189 of NC_067401.1, forward strand.
TATTTCCTTCCCATTATCAAGGTGAATTTTATACTCTCCCGAGTGACTTCCTAGTAATTCTTGCCAAAATTCTCGAAGGTATCTAATAAAGAATCATGAGTCACTGATTACCACAAGCCTCAAACCTAACTGGAGTGGGCAGGTGGGGCTGTGGTAACTTCTGAATTATTTCTAGTTTCTACCTCTTCCTACCATAATATGCCATCTTGGAATTTGTAATTAGCATGCCATGCCACACTAACCTCATTTTCCTTTTTGGAGAGGATTAGTAGAGGACTCGGCAAAGTCTTTGCACACTTTGCTCTTATGCAAGATGGAGATATGTGACTGGATGAAAGAAGTTTGACAGCTTCAAGACTACAGAACTAGACAGAAGGAGAGAACCACAGGTGACTCATGAATTGGGGTCAGCTCGATGGAGGAAGATCCCTTGTGGAGATTTACTGGATGCTTACACGGTTAATCAAGCTTTCTTATGACATCAAACTGGGAGAGGTGGTTCACACTAAGCTGGGTTCCAATTCTGCTTACTACCTATGTGACCTTCAGCATTTTTTTCTATTCCCACATGGAATTTCCCCAGCAACCCAAAAAGCAACATTTCAAGTAAAGTATTTCCTTGCAATTATGAGATATCTTAACTTTATACTTTCCAGAGAAACTTCCTCTAAAATGAATGTCCTCTAAGAACTTTTGCAGCTCTGGATCTATGATTCAAGTTTCTTTTTCTTCTTTGGGCCACAATTTCTCTTTATGTAAAATGAAAAGGTCAGAATAAATTTCCTGTGGGACCTTTTTCCATTTTAAATCTATGATCTATGTCATCTCTCCTCTCAGAGGCTCAATTTAATCATCTCTTGAAATGAAAATTGATAAAATACACTGAGTGATGCATGTCTTTTGATCACTCATGATTAGGTTGAATATCATGATTAGATTGAAACCCCAAAAGATGAAATAAAGAAAAAAAGGTCTCAAATATGCAAAAATATCCAGCAGCTCTTTTGATAGTAGCAAAAAAAAAATAATAAATGGAAAGGGACGGGACACAGGGGATAGAGTGCCAGTCCTAAAATCAGGAAAACTTTTCTCCCTGAGCTCAAATCTGGACATTTACCTCAGTTTTCTCATCTGTAAAATGAGCTGGAGGAGGAAATGGCAAATCATTCCATTATCTACCAAGAAAATCTCAAATTGGGTCCCAAGGAATAGACATAACTAAAAAATGCCTTAACAACAACAAAAGGGGGATGTCTATTTATTTAATGGCTAAACAAATTATAATATGTGGATATAATGGATATTACTGCGTTGTAAGAACTGCTGAAAGGAATAGTTTTAGACAAACCTGAGAAGTCTTGGATGAATGGACGCAGAGTGGGGTGAGCAGAATTAGGAGAACAATGATGCAATAACAACAGCCTTGGTAACACAAACAAGACTTTGAATAGCTTTGAAACTGATCGATGCAATGACCAACTGTGATTCCAAAGGACCCAGGAAGAAGCCTCTCCCCACCTCCTGACAGGGGATAGGCTCATGAGACAAAAGTAGACATATTTTTGGATAGAGGTAATGTGAAAATTTGTTTCACTCGATGATGAACATTTATTATATTGGGCTTTCTTCACAATAAAGGAGGAAACAGGAGAAAGGAAAGTAGATTTTTATTAAACTAAAAAAAAATGTAAAGATTTGAACTAGATGGCCTTTGGCTCTTTTTGTTCTAGGCCAATGATCCAAATCAACTTTCCTCATTGGGTGTCAGTTTACCTACCTATGAAATGAAAAGATTGGACTAAATAACTTCAGAGGCACCTTGGGGGTGCAATGGATAGAGCTCTGGACCTGAGTTCAATTTCAGCCTCAGACATTCACTAATTCTATGACTTTGTTCAAGCCACTTAACCTCTGTCTGCCTTAATTTATTCAAATATACAAGTGAAGGTGATAATAGAACCCACCTCTTGGGATTATTCTGATGATTAAACAAGTCAATAGTTGTAAAACACTTAGCACAGTGTCTGGCACCTACTAGGTGCTCATCGATATTTATTCTTTTCCTTTCCCTTCTTCTCAGCTCTAGATCCTCTGAAAATACTCTTGTTATTTCAAAGTGTCAATGTTTGTGTTGATAGTGTACATTTAAAGGATTTTGAACTTGTGGTTGATCTTTATTAAGAGACTGAAAAGAAGCTCAGCCCAGGGGAAGAATGGAACCCAAGCCCCACAACCCATTGTTGTGAGACTCTCCTCATTGAGAATATCAATGACCAGAGCCTGAAGAAGGGATTTCCCAGGATGGGGTGTGCATGATCAGTAGATGGTATGGTGGCTTGGGCATTGACTTCTGCATCAGAGGGCCTAGGTTCCTCTTCTATCTACTAGCTGTATGATCTTACACAATTCATTTCTCCCTCTCTGGGCTTATTTTCTCAGTTCTAAAATGAAGTGACTGGACTAGATATTTCTAAGGTTCCTTTTAGGAAGGGTTATTTTTAGGAATGTGTGGTTTCAGACTTAATTTTGTTTGTAGGTAGAAGGGAAGGAAACTTTGAAGGTCTATGAAAAAGAAGAGAAGATGCAAAGGGAGGCAGGATTGGGTGGAGATTGCCAGTGGGACAGGAAGGCAGCAAATACATGATGAGATGGCCTGGCTAAGTAGCTCAATAGAAGGTGGAGCTAAAATGTGTTCTATGATCAGCTAGGAGATAGGGCAGACTATTGAATATTCCTTCAGCCACTAATCAGTTGGGTTGGGACCTGGGAAGTGGGTAGAGAAGTAGTCCAACAACTGTGAGTTTCATATTGAACAAATTAGTAAATCCACCATTAATGTGTACTCTGCCTTCTTCTAGATTCTAGAGATGCTAGAGTATTATTCCCACCTTCACAAGGTTCTTGGTCTACTAGAATACATGTGCATTTGCACCAACACACTCAGAGAATCCAAAACACACAAAGAGCATCTCTTTGGGGCTCCTTGGGCCCCTCCTCATTTGCAAATCCCTTCTGGTCCCTAGTGATCTCTACTCCTTTTGCATTCATGGTGCCCACAAGCAGTTCCTTCCTTCACGTTTAGGTGTGCACAACTGATAACAGAAGAAAGCATGGCCCGGAAAGCTTGAGATTGAGAACAGATTAAAGTTTGCTGCAGAATGTACAAACTCTAACTGGGAGATAAAAGTGATTTGTCACAGGGGACTCACATTGCATCACAGCCAGACCTTTAGCCCAACACAATCTACCCAACGGTTGATTCAATTCAATAAACTGTTAGTCAAGAGTATAGTCTGCAGTTAGTAAGGGTTCTGGGTCCTTGGGATTATCACACCGAGTTAAAAATAGTCCCTGCTCTTGTGAGGTCAGGATCAGGAAAGGCTTCCCATAAGTGGCGGTGCTGGGTGGCAAGAGGAATAGGCTGTGGTTAAGGGAAGAGGTAGGGTGGTCCCGAATCTATGCCCTATGGGTAAAAAAGGTGACTCTTCAGTGGGTTGGGTATAGATGTAAATGTGGGAGTGGAGGCGCGGGCACACAGGTGCATGTGGGCGTGTATACAGTGAGAATGGGTGTTGGTCCCTTCCTTTTAACTCTAGTGTATAACCTAGCCTCTGCTCAGGGCATCTGGGCAGCCTGGGAGGAAGCGGTGCTGAGGACGTGAAAACCTGATGTCAGTTGTCAGAGCAGGGTGGGTGGGGAGAGGGAAAGGGGCAGGGGTTTCTGCTGTGGCTAGCATCCACTCCAGAAAGGAGCCTGCGGGCGGAGCTGGGCAGGATGTTTGAAACCCTCCCGCTCACCTAGCAGCTCACTTATTCCTGGCGGAGGCGAGAGCAGCAGCTGGCCAGCACAAGGCAGAGGGCCCGCCAGGGGCCATCTGGGGGAGTGGGGAAGCCAGAGGAGACAAGGCCCCGGAGCTGGTGATCCCTGCCTGAGGAGAACCTCATTCTTCTCAGCTGGAGACTTCAGCAGTTTAAGGTAAGGGGGCCCCTTCCTCTGGAGGCGTGAAGGTGTGAAAATCTCAGGAACCGCCCCCATCATTGAGGAAGACGGTGCTGCTGAGGCAGTGCAGCAGGCCAGGGAGAGCCTGGAGCTGCTCTGGGAAAGGGCCTATCTCGGGGAGCCAGGAAAACCTACTTGTGGTGCGGTTCTGTGACTCACAAGCTATGAGCTATTGGGTAAGTTCCTTCACAAATCTGCACTTCTGTTCCCTTACCTGCATAGTAAGGAGGTCAAATTCAACTACCTTCAAGATCCCTGCCAGCTCTAGATTCTGTGTTCTCACTTGCTGCCGGGAGATCTTGGCCAACTCCTTTCATCTGGATGGACCTCAGTTTCTCCATCTGGAAAATAGAAGTGGGGTGGGCTAGAGGACTCACAAATTGGCTCTTTCTATGACTCAATTCCCTCCGACTCTGACCAAGCAGGGCTGATTTCTCCACTGCTAACTCAGGTCTTCCTCTTCCCTCTGCCTGCCTTATCCTTTCTCTCTGAGTAACTTTCCTTGTCAATTGGTCAAAAAGAAATACTGCTATCACTTTTACTATACCAGATATTTCTCTGGACTTGAGAAATAAGAAGAAACAGGAAGAGGGAAGGGAATAAGTGGGTAAAAATGATTAATCATAAACAAAACAAACTCTGATCTTGCAAGGAAGATCTCGAAGAGAGATTTAAAAGAAAAGAAAGAAAAGGTAAGAATCTGTCATTGGGATCACTGGAGAAAATATAGATTGTATCAAGCATAGAATTCAGAAGCTAAAAACAATCTTCTCTTACCACTTTCTTTATAAAAATGGGGCAAAGAGCAGAGAGAGGAAGAAGTTAAAGAGAATAAGATGGGAGGAAACACAGTTAATAATCATAATTGAAAATGTGAATGGGATGAACTCACCCATAAAACAGAAGAGGATATCATCATGGATTTCAAAGCAAAATACAACATTTACAAGGAACATTTATAAGGAACAGAGTTAAAATAAGGGGCTAGAGCAAACTTTCATATTTCAACCAAAGTAAAAAATGTTGTATATATATATATACATATGGCAATACCTCTTAGCAAGATGTAGTTTTCTTCTCTATCTCCTTTGATGAGATCTATTTTTACTTTTGTTTTGTATATGACCATGATTCCTACTTCTGCTTTTTTTTTCTTACTTCAGCTGAAACTTAATAGATTCTGCTCTACCTTCTTATCTTTAATTTTTGTGTGTCTCTCTGCTTCAAATGTGTAAACAACACATTGTAGAAGTCTGTTTTGAAAATTCACTCTATTATCTGTTTTTATTTTATGGGTAAATTCAGTTCATTCACATTGACACTACTACTGTATCTCCCTCCATTTTCTTTTCCCCTTGTTTATCCTTCTCTATATCTCTTTCTTCTCACCCTGTCCCTCTGAGTGTTTTGCTTCTGATCACAATTCTATTAGAAGAATTAAAAAACAGGTAATATGAATAACTCAAGATCAGAAGAATAAATTGAACAAGCCATATATAAATTACCAAAGAGGGAAAAACCTCACAAGCAGATAAATTTACTAGTGAATTCCTTCAAACACAATTAAGTACAGTATCACATAAATTGTTTGCAAAAATAATCAAAGGGGTCCTACTAAATCTCTTCTATGAGAAAAATATGGTCTTAATATTTGATATTTGAATATTGAATATCTTTAATATTTAAAACTGGAGAGAGACATAGAGAAAGAAAATTATAGAACAATCTCCCAACTGAAAATAGATGCAAAATTTTAAGTCAAACATTAGCAAATAAGCCACAGCAACATATAATAAAAATTATATGCTATCCCAAAGATGGATTTTTTAAACCAGGAATACAAGGTTGGTTCAATATTAGGAAAACTATAAACATAATGGATGATATTAAAATAAAAATATCAAAAATCACATATCAACAAATGCATAAAAAGTTTTGACACTGCAATATCTATTTCTATCAAAACATTAGAAAACAGGAATAGATGAATCTTTCTTTAATATGATAAGTGGTATCTATATATAATTTGGAGCTAGCTTTATACATAATAAAGATAAATAATAGGCCTTCCTAATAATAAGATCTGGTTGAAAACAGGGATATCCATTATCACCATTACTATTTACCATAGTGCTATCAATGCTAAAAAAAAAAAAAAAAAAAGAATGAAAGGAATAACCATAAAGAACTAACAAATTTATCACTTTTTAGATAATATGATGATCTGGTAAGAGAACACTAAAGAGTTAACTTAAAAAATTAAACTGATAACTTCATTAAAATTGAAAGAATAAATTCACTTAAGTTGTCAGCATTTCTGTATATTACCAACAAAACACAGCAGGAAGAGAAAAAAAGACCAATTCCATTTAAAATAACTATAAAAAATATAAAATACATGAAAGTCTATTTACCATATACACACATTTCTCACACTATATAATAATTAAGTTCCAAGTGAATACATGACTAAACATAAAGTTCACATTATAAAATAGAGAAGTGAGAAAAGAATTGCTTTTCAGATTTATAGATCGGGGGAAAGTTTATGACTAAATGGAAATACAGAAGATAAAATGGGCAATTTAGATTACATAAAATTTAAATATTTTTGCAAAAATAAAACCATTGTAATTAAAAATCAGGAGGAAAAACTTAACTGGGGAAAAAAATGTTTTCATTGTTTCTCTGATAAAGATTTCTTTTCCAAAACACCTAAGTAGCTGATGTATATTTATAAGCACAAGTGCTGCTCCCCAACTGATGAGTTCAAAGGATATAAGCAAGTAGTTTTAGAAGGAAGAAATATAAGTTAACAATATATGAGAAAGATACTCCAAATCAGTGATATCAAAATCAAATAAAAAGAGGGGCCACTAAACTATACATAAAGATTCTTGCAGGCTGAATGTTAATTTAGAAGGCCTTATATTAACATTATCTATGTTCTAATGTATTTTTATTTATTTATTAAACATTTTCTCAATACATTTTAATCTGGTTCAAACTAAATGAGCTGCTGGGTGTAGGCTCATGTGTTTAATACTTCTGCTCAGGAAACCCACACCTAACACCATTTTCCAAGATAAGGTTGAAATGGGTTCATGATTTAGACATAAAGAACAATATTATGAGCAAATTAGAAGAATAAAGGATAGTTTACCTCTCAGATCTGTGGACAAGGAAGGAATTTGTGGGCAGAGAAGAACTAGGGTTCATTATTGAATACAAAAGAGATAATTTCGATTATATTAAGTTAAAAAGTTTTTGTACCCGATGTGAACAAGATTAGAAGGGAAGCAATAAACTGGGGAAAAATACATTTAAAGGTTTTGATAAAGGGCTCATTTCTAAAATACATAGAGAATCAACTCAAATTTATAAGAATTCAAGCCATTCTCTAATTGATAAATGGTCAAAGGATATGAACAGACAATTTTCAGATGAAGAAATTCAAATCATTTTTAGCCATAAGAAAAGGTGCTCTAAATTTCCCTCTCTTCTCGCCCCCCCCCATTAGATGGCAAGTAATACAATAATGTTAAACATATACAATTCTTCTATACATATTTCTACAAATAATGCTGTACAAGATAAATCAGATCAAAAAGGGGAAAATGAGAAATAAAATAACAAACAAACAACAAAAATAGTGAAAATACTATATTGTAATCCACACTCAGTTCCCATAGTCTCTCTCTGGGTATAGAAGGTTCTCTTCATCATGAGATTTTTGGAATTGGCCTGAATCATCTCAATGTTGAAAAGAGCCACAGCCATCAGAATTAATCCTTGTATAATCTTCCTGTTGCTCTGTATAATGTTGTCTATTCACTTCCCTCAGCATCAGCTCATGCAAATCTCTCCAGGCCTCTCTGAAGTATCCTGCTGATTGTTTATTATAGAACAATAATATTCCATAACATTCATATGCCATAACTCAATCAGTCACTCTCCAATTGATGGGCATCCACTCAGTTTCCAGTTTCTTGTGACTACAAAAAGAGCTGCTACAAACATTTTTGCATACGTGGGTCCCTTGCTGTCCTTTAAGATCTCGTTGGGTTACAGGTCCAACAGAGACACTGCTGGATCAAAGGGCACACACAATTTAATAGCCCTTTTGACATAATTCCATATTGCTCTCCGGCATAGTTGGATCAGTCCACAACTCCACCAACCATGTATTAATGTCCCAGTTTTCCCACATTTCTTTCAACATTCATCATTATTTTTTCCTGTCATCTTAGCCAATCTTAACCACTTGTATAGTGATATCTCAGAGTTGTCTTAATCTGTATGAGAATGATAATTAAAAGTGGCAGGAATATAGGAGTCAATAAAGAGAGAATAAATCATGGTATATGTATGGGATGGAATACTACTGTGCTTTAAGAAGTGATGAAGGGGATGGTTTCAATGTAACTTTGGAAGACTTGCTTGAACTGATGCAGAGTGAAGTGAACAGATCCAGGCGACCAATTTATATAACAATAACACATTGTAAAGGCAAATAACATTAAATGACTTTAAAACTCCGATCAAAATTAAACAAGTTCCCAGGGAACCAATGATGAAGCCTGTTATCCCTTTCCTGACAGAGAATTGATGGGTTGAGGGCGGAGGATGAGATATAGATCTCAGGAAATGGCCATTACGAGAAGTTGTGTTAATTATGTGGGTTTGTTACAAGGGTTTTGGATTTGTTTTTTTTTTTCTTCATATAATGGTAATGGTCTTAGATTGTAATGGGAGTAAAGGGGGATGTGGAGGGCAGGGAGAGAGTTTCAAAGGAGAGACATGCTATGGAAAGCAAAGCTCTTCTAAAAGAAGAGTTAAATAGATAATACAAGGCGGAAGGCAATTGGGAAAGAGAATTTGTGGTTTGTGGTCACTTGTTTGTTCCATTACATTGTATCCGACTCTAGGGTATGCTTTTTCTTCCTTAATTGTTTTCTGGGTATAGGGATGGGTTCTCTCTCAGATCCCTGAGTGCTTTAGCTCCTATCTCCCCATAGTTTTTCAATCCCTAAGGGCAGAGAGTTTAGTGGATTGGATCAGACTGGAGACTTTTAGGAAACCTCTGCCATTAAGGGTTGAAGCAACTCAACTCTGAATTTGCAACAGAAAAAGATTCTGAGATTTGTATCTGAAGGAAGAGAGGGAAGTCTGAAGACTGAGGTGAAGAAAAGCTTTCCAGACTTGGAAGTCAGTGCAAAGGCATGGAGACTGGAAATGACGGGTAGTATTTAATGAATAGTGAAAAGACCAGTATAGCTGTATCACAGAATGCTGTGGCTGTGTAATCTAAGGGATCTGGCTATGAAAGTTTTAAAGGCCAAACAACAGATTTTTAAGCTTGTTCCTAGAGGTGAGAAGTCCCTGAAGTTTATTGAGTAGAATGTGACGTGGCAAGACCTGTATTTGAAGATCCCTTTGGCAGCTGAGTGGGCAGGGAGACCCAGCATCAAGTGAGAGGGGTGTTAAGATGGTGAGAGTGTCAGGGGAGAGAAGAGGACATATTGGATAGATGTTACAATGGGAGGGCAATGATATTTGTAGATTTGTTATTGGAAGGACAAGAGGAAGAAGAGGCAAGGATGAAACTGAGGTCGTGAGCTGAGGGGAAAGGGAAGGGAAGTTTGAAAATGTGGGCAATCCCCGGGAAAGATGGTGAATTCTGTTCCCCAGGCAGTAGACTTGGACACCCCTCTCCCAAGTCCTCAGTCTCCACCCTATGACCTTTCTGTCCTGGTGACCAACCGCCTTTAATCAATCTCTGGCTGGAGAGGATCTGCTCATGCACACATTACTCAGAGGGTGAGATTTTAAGAAGAAAGACCAATAAGCATAGCTGAAGTTCCTCCTCTGTACCAGGGGCTTAGAAACACAAAACTCTCAATGAGCTAATCTCTCCCAGATCTTTTAGCCAGAAAAGGCTCTAGGAGAGGGCAGAACGTGTGGCTCCTGGAAGTCTTTACTAGGGGACAGAGATGTCTTAAAGAGAGGCCCATGATCCATAGGACTAGGAAGACAAATGAAGCCCTGATGGTACCACCCAACCTGGGACTTCCTCAATTGGATTTTTAAGGCACAATGCTTTGCTCAGTGTAGACCTTTAACAATGCCTGTTGAATCCAGGGGAATCAAATTTGCCACTGTCCAGGATACCATCATTCTCCTAGTCACCCAAGTTCCCAAGCTATGTGCCATCCAAGGCTCCTCACTCTCTCTCTTGCTCTGTGTCCCATCAGTTGCTATTCTTTTCTCACCCTGGTCCATCCATTCAGATGACAAAGGCACCTTCCAAAAGGGCAGATTTGATCCGGTCACACCACTAGCCAATAAATGGATTCCATGAAGGCAGACTGTGTTTTTGCCTTTCTTTGCATCTCCAATGGTGCTATTATATTTGTTGACTGACTGATCAGTGGAGGGTCTGGATAAATTAAAAGAGAGGAATTTAGCTCTATTTGTGGGAATATACCTCTTTCTCTTTTCTCCCAATCTCCATGAGTCCTGGGCTGAGGCTGCAGCCCCTGGGGTTTGGAAATGATCTTTGCATTTCATTAGTGAGTTTTTCACTATAAGTAGAATCACTGAGCTTGGACCTTATTCTCACTGGTGGCTCCAATCAATCAATCAATCAGGCAAGCACGTATTAACTGAACACCCACTATGTGCCAGACAGTTTTAATTCTCAAAACTGACCTATAAATGGACCAATCAATCCATTGACAAGCATTTAAGGCTTCTTGTGGGTTGACAATGAAACTGTAAAATCTATTGGCTTTGGGGGAGGGGCAGACCATTCAGCTTTAGGGAAGGTCTGATTCACCCATGCATACAAGGTAAGTCTCTTAAGAAGAGGGTCTATAATGGATTTATCTTTGTATCCCCATTCCTTGAACATAATAGGAACCGCATTTTGAGAAAAAAGCTTATTGCAAAATTTTTAAATCACTTTCATTTCCTGATATATCTATCCCCTATGCCACGTAGAAAACAATCTTATAGCAAATAAAAGAGGAAGAGAAAAAAAGCATTTCAACAAAACTAACCAACATATCAACCAAATTGGACATTGTAGGCAGAGCTTCACAGTCATGATCCTACTCTTCTGCCTGGAAGGTATAGAGGCTTAGCAGTAACTTCTGGGTGAATGCCCACTTACGTAATTGAATAGAACAATAAGAATGTATGGTATAAAAGTGGTTTGGTAGGACAGTGGATAAAGCCTTGAACTTGAAGTTCAGAAAACTTGGGATCAAATCTGGATGCAGACAATTGTAACCCAAGTCATTTTATCCCTGACTTCTTTAGTTTTCTCATCTGTAAAATTGGGATAATAAGAGCATCTGCTCTCCCAGATTGCTGAGTGAGTCTATGTAAAGTGCTCTGTAAATCTTACAACACAATAATAACATTTGGTATTGTTATTATTAAGAACACTGGGTCTGGAATCAGAGGATCTGAGTTCAGCTCTCTCATGTGCTCTTACTACATGTGTCATTTTAGAAAACTCATTTAATTTCATTATTCTTAGTTTTCTCAACTGGAAAATGAAGATGTGATGCTAGATAACCTATTGGAGCCTTTCCTGACTTAGATTCATTATGTAAAGTAATTGTGGGACCCCTGGATAAGTCACTTCATCTTTCTCAGCCTCAGTTTCCCCACCATTTAAATATGGTAGTTTTAGTGAATCTTCTTGAACCCTGCACCCAGGGGCAGGGGAGACCAAGGAAAGATAAGAATTACGGAATAGATACATCCTCTTTTGAGCTCAGGTTCTGATCGAAGAATCCAGGCTCACCTTCAGGAAATAAGGAATGAATAAAAAAGTAAAAAAAAAAAAGCCTAATTTAAGATTATGGGCAGTGGTCATACACCTCCCTCACATGGTCTTCCTCTTTTCCAAATGGCTTCCGACTCCTCAGTCCTTACTCCAGACACTGTTTTTGGACCCTTCATAATAATAGTAGTATGTACTCATGGTTTTTTCCCACTCCCACCACCTTTCCTCATGGTCACACACATCATAGGATCATAGGATTAGACTTGGAGCAGTACATTATTGTCATCCTCACCATCCTCATCTTCCTCCTCACCATCATCATCCTTACTCTCATAACTAGCATTTGTCTGCTACTTTTAGGTTTACAAAATGCTTTAGAAACACTTATTCCTAGATATAATATATGAACGCTGTGGAATATTATTGTTCTATAAGAAACAATCAGCAGGATGATTTCAGAAAGGCCTGGGGAAACTTACATGAACTGATGCTGAGTGAAATGAGCAGAATCAGGAGATCATGGTACATGGCAACAAGAAGATTATGTGATGATCAATTCTGATGGGTGTGGTTCTCATCAACAATGAGATGATTCAGGCCAGTTCCAAAGATCTTGTGATGAAAAGAGCCAACTGCACCCAGAGAGAGGAATATGAGGATTGGGTGTGGATCACAACATAGAATTTTCACTTTTTTGTTGTTTGCATTTTGTTTTCTTTCTCATTTTTTCCCCTTTTTGAGCTGATTTTTCTTGTGCAGCATGATAAATGTGGACATATGTATAGGAGAATTGTACATGTTTAACATATATTGGATTACTTGCTATCTAAGGGAGGGGGAGCAAATTTAGAGCACAAGGTTTTGTAAGGATGGATGATGAAAATTATTCATGTATATATTTTGAAAGTAAAAAGCTTTAATTGAAAAAAAGAAATACTTATTGCTTTTATTCTCACATACTAGGAAGCCTATGCTATTATTATCTTCTTTTGAATAGATAAGGAAAGTGAGTTAGACAGAGGCAAAGTAACTTTCCAAGGGTCAGATGCTAAGTATCTGAAACTGGATTTGAATTCACATCTTTCCTGACTCCAGGTCCACGCCAGCATGTAAACAACTAGGCAAATGCCAGGTGTATGTAAGGTAGATGCGGAGCATTCTGGGGAAGAAGGGTACTAGCAGGGATGGGGCTGGGGTGTTTTGAGGATAAAGGCCTCTCAGAGGAGCTGAGTCTTGAAGAAAGCCCAAGAATGAAGGACAGCTAGGACAAAGGCCCAGGGGAGAGATGAGGAGCCTCCTTCAAGTCACTGCAAGTGGGCCAATGTCACTGAAACAATTGTAGTGGGGATGAAAGTGCAACAAAACTAGAAAGATGAAAAGGAGTCATGTTGTGAAGAGCTTTAGATACCAAATGTCTAAGGAAACTGAGGGCTGCATCATCATCAATCATCCTCATCCTCAACATTATCTTCATCATCATCATCAAAGTTATCATCATCATCAAAGTTATCATCATCAGCATCATCAGTGTCATCATCATCATTCTTATCATCATCATCGTTATCACCATAAGCATCATCATCATCATCATCATCATTATCAATGTTATCATCATCAGCATCATCAGTGTCATCATCATCAATGTTATCACCATAAGCATCATCATCATCATCATCATCAATGTTATCATCATCATCATCAAAATTACCATCATCATCATGTGTCAATATCATCATAAATATCATCATAATCAATGTCACTATCATCAATGCCCATCATCAACATCATCATCAATTTTATCACCATCAGCAATTATCATCATCATCATCATCATCATCATCATCATCATCAATATCATCATCATCAATATCATCATTATCAATATCATCATGATCAATGTCACCATCATCAATGTTATCATTATCATCATCAGTGTCAACATCATTATGTCTTCATCAATGTTATCACCATCAGTATCATCAGTGTCATCATCAATATCACCATCGTCATCATCATCGTCATCATCAACAACATCATCATCATTCATGTCATCATCATCAACGTCATCATTGCTGCCATCAGCTCCATAGTGGAAATTTTACAAAGCACTTTATAGACACAAGCTCAGTGTCTCTGGGAGTCTTGTTATACCCAGTTTTTCAGATACAAAGACATTAAGAGGGATGGTGACTTGTCCACGATCACACACTTAGTCAATATGGGAGGATTCAAACTGAGGTCCCCGCTGACATGAAGTCTGAAGTCACTTTGTCCCCCACCTCTGCCTCTGTCTCTGTCTCTGTCTCTGTCTTTATCTCCCTGTCCTTGTTTATCTCAGTCTCTGTGTGTCTCTCTTTCTCCGTGTCTCTCAATCTATCTCTGTCTCTAACTTTATATTTCTGTCTCTGCCTCTGTCTCTCTCTGTCTCTGTCTCTCTCTTTCACACACACACACACACACACACACACACACAGAGTTCATGAGAGCACTAAGTCTCCTGCCTCATTCTCGCCGCTTCCTGCAATAACAGCTTTCTCATGTTCTCTCTCGTACAGGCACCTTTCCTACCTGGGTTTCCGTGGATCCCTGGTGGTCCAGATGACTCCGCCCAACTGCAGCACCACAAGGGGTGACCTCTTCCAGACGGTCACCATGGTGTATTTGTCCATCATCCTGATCCTAGGGACTGTCCTCAATGCCCTGGCCCTGTGGGTGTTCTGCTGCCGGATGAGGAGGTGGACAGAGACCCGGGTGTACATGGCCAACCTGGCCGGGGCTGACTGCTGCCTGCTGCTGAGCCTGCCCATGGTCCTGTACACAATGGGCAAAGAGCAGTCCGAGGGCTTCCTGTGTACGGTCTCCCAGAGCATTTACCTGATCAACAGTTACATGAGCATCTGCATCACCACCGCCATTGCTGTGGATCGGTTTGCGGCCATCCAGTACCCTCTGCGGGCCAGGGTGTGGCGCTGCCCGCGTCAGGCGGCTGGAACCTGTGCCCTTCTCTGGCTGCTGGTCATATGCCTGGTCTCTTTAACTGCTTGGAAGCAAAATGGCCAGAACTTTTGTTTTGGCAAGAGTAAGACACGAGGCTTCTGGGCCATTGTTTTCTCCTTGGCCCTCTTCTTCATTCCTCTCATGATCCTTGTTTTCTGTTCCATGCGGGTGCTCCAGAAACTGATGAGGAAAAAGGCCCAGGCCCTGGCCCAGGACAGGAGGCTGATCCACAAAACGGTCTGCGTGGTCTCGGCTAACCTGGTCATCTTCCTAGTCTGTTTCCTGCCCCAGCATGCGGCTCTGCTGGCCAAGCTCATAACGGACTACGTGGGGGCCTCCTGCCCCGTTGTCCAGCGCGTGATCATTTCCGTCAGGGTGGCCTCCCGCCTTGCCAATGCCAACTGCTGCTTGGACGCCCTGGGCTATTATTTTGTGACCCAGGAGTTCCAGGAAGAAGTGGGGGTGGTTTTAGGTCTGCCCAAGATCTTCCAGAATCAGACTCAAGGCAGCCCCGGAGCTGAGCAGCCAAGCCTCCTTGGGGGAAGAAATGAGGAGAAGGCATTAGTGAGCTCCAAAGCATTGTGTTCCTATTAAGGAGACCTGTGGGGGATCTTGGCACACAAGACAATCCTCTGAATTTGATGAGCCCAGCCCCGTGATCCCTGGCTCTCTCCCTCAGCGGGGTCTTCTGGGCCAGTGGTGATAACTCAGAGATTTGGCCAAGATATGAGACAGGGAGGGCCAACTCCCCCTATGTGCATAATTCCTTCTGGGGAGCCCCACTCGTATTTGGAACTCGACTGAGTTCCTTCCATTTCTTTCTAAACTAGCTTGCTTATTCTAGTCGGGAGTGAAGTCAGACATCCTTTTTGGAGTATCTCACGCCCGGTGGACAGAGTATGGCCATGAAAGCAGGAGAAACTTGGCTTTTGTTCCATCCCTTGTACTTCCTAGTTATGATATTGGGCACACGTTCCCCCTTGAGGACATAGCTTCTTCATCAGGAAAATAGCAGGGTTGGATTTAAGAGTGTCCCTCCCCGCTCGGATGCTCCAGGGTTCTGGGGGATGCTGTGATCGAGTGCTCTGCTCTCTCCCAGCTGTTTTTAAGTATAGTTTGGAGAGAGTAATGTTTAATATAGAGAAACAGGGCAGTGAGCCACCATGGACAGAGCCGGAGTTTAGGTTGTCCTTCCTATCTGTGTGACATCCAGCAAATCATTGGACTTCTCTGGGACTAGGTTTCCTGATCTGAGGGGCTGGACTAAATGACCCTAAATCGATTATTCTTTGAAGGTTTGATGGGGAGGGGAGGCATAATAAGTCATTACGGGTAGAGCAAGAACCTTGAGGAAGGGAGCTAAGGGAGAGGAAACATGCCCCCCTCCTCTTCTCAGAATTACTGTGAATTGGGAAGATCATTTAATTGAACTGACCAAGGCATTGGGACTTAATGTAATAATGTAATGTAATGTAATCAAAACTGAGATTTCCAGGGCAGCTAGGTTATGCAATGGCTAGAGCACCAGCCCTGAAGTCAGGAGGACCTGAGTTCAAATCTGACCTCAGACACTTAACACTTCCTAGCTGTGTGACCCTGGGCAAGTCACTTAACCCCAATTGCCTCAGCAAAAATAAAACAACTGAGATTTCTATGAAGTGTTATAGACATCCCCTGTCCAGTCCTCACAGTGGCCTGGGAGGCAGGTGCTATTGCTAGCCCTAGGGCAATACAGCTGGAAGTGTCAAAGACAATCATCAAACCCGGTTCTTTCCTGTTGCCAAGTCAGTTAAGCAAGGATAACTTGCAGAGTGTCTGCCGTATGTTCATGTTTGTGTTCTGTGTGACTGGGCAGTTCCTCCAACAGAGCCGAATGAAGACATAAGACAACAGAGGCCCCGGTGAGGAGAAACCTCTCTGGGGGCCTCTGAAGCATGCAGGGATAGAGGTGGCGATGGGAACTAGAATTTTTCATTGGTATAGGGAACTTTCAGGTGAGGCAGCCCCCTCTCCTAGGCCAGCCTTTCCGTCAACTTAGAGCCTTAGGGTTGCTGAGGCAGGAAGTTAGTGAGTGACTTGTCCGGTCAGTATGTGTCAGAGGCAGCCCACAATTTCCTTCGTGGATTCCTGTAAAACGTAGGGTGATCTAAATAGAACCTGAAATTGCCCCAAGATACAACAGGCAGCATCACTGGGGCTCCCAAAAAGGGATTAAAAAAGTATTTGGTATATATCGAAAATACCCCCTCGCATCCTGGCCAAGCCTCCAAGGTATCATCAGTAGTCCAAGGGGACCCATCAAGAGAGGAAATTGGGCTGAAGTGAGGGACCCAGTTGGGTTCTTTCTTTGCCTCTGCGCTGCATTAAGCTCATGCATAACTAATGTCAAGAATCTACCCAAAATGAGGGCAAGATGTTTGTAGTGGCTAGAAACTGGAAAATGAATGGATGCCCATCCATTGGAGAATGGCTGGGTAAATTGTGGTATATGAACGTTATGGAATAGTATTGTTCTGTAAGAAATGACCAGCAGGATGAATACAGAGAGGCCTGGAGAGACTTACATGAACTGATGCTGAGTGAAATGAGCAGAACCAGGAGATCATTATACACTTTGACAATGATACTGTATGAGGACATATTCTGATGGAAGTGGATTTCTTTGACAAAGAGACCTAATTGAGTTTCAATTGATAAATGATGGACAGAAGCAGCTACACCCAAAGAAAGAACACTGGGAAACAAATGTGAACTATCTGCATTTTTGTTTTTCTTCCCGGGTTATTTTTACCTTCTGAATCCAATTCTCCCTGTGCAACAAGAGAACTGTTCAGTTCTGCAAACATATATTGTATCTAGGATATACTGCAACATATCTAACATATATAGGACTGCTTGCCATCTGGGGGAGAGGGTGGAGAGAGGGAGGAGAAAAATTGGAACAGAAACGAGTGCAAGGGATAATGTTGTAAAAAAAATTACCCTGGCATGGATTCTGTCAATATAAAGTAATTATTAAATAAAATAAAATAAAATATTAAAAAAACAAAAACAAAAAAACAAAATGAGGGCAAGAAACTCCCTTTTAAAAGAGATGCTGACTGTACAACATGGGCACTATGCATAGAAAACTATTTATTTTCCCTTCCTAGCACAAAAACTATGTAAGAAGCAAAGGACCCACAACCAAGGATGATTAAACACAGGGAATACCTAACATTTTGCCCAGAAACTCAAGATCTTCTTTGGGATCTGAATCAATATTTTGTAATTATCTTACACCTGAAATGTCTTTGCTTTAGGATGTCTTAGCTGTGTGACATGCAGCAATTCCCTTAACCTCTTTAGGTCTCAATTTCTATAAATGGATAAGAGATTGGTTTGGATAACCTCTAAAATTCCTTCTTGAATTGTTTATCTATCAGATTTATAAGAAAGGACTAGAGAAGACACAGAGAACATTACAAAGTGCAAAATAGATCATTTTGATAATGTAAAATTAAAATATTTTTGAACAAGCAAAAGCAATGCAACCAAAATTATAAAGCAAGCAGAAAACTGAGGGAAACTTTTTTGCAACAAATATCTGTGATAAAGGCCTTATTCAGTGGTCCTCAAAGTGTAGTCCAAAGAATTGTTGGGGTCTCTGAAACCCTTTCAGAGAGTCTACAAATTCAAAATTATTTTTTATTTCTAATATAGTAAATAGCTATAAATATAACCCATGTGAACAAAAACTCTTTGAACAGATCCTCAATAGTTTTTTTTAACAACATGAAGATACTGAAAACCAAAGTTTGAGAACCACTGGTTATTTCTCAAATATATAGAGTACTGAGTCAAGTTTATAAAAATACAAGTTAGTCCTCAATTGATAAATGGTCAAAGAATAGGAACAGCCAGTTTTCAAGCAAAGAAATCAAAGCTATCTATAGTCATCTTTTAAAAATGTTCTAAATCACTATTGATCAGAGAAATGCAAATTAAAACAACTCTGAGGTACTACCTCATACCTATCAGAGTGGTTAATATGACAAGATGTTGGATGTTGGAAGGGATGGGGAAAAACTGGGACACTAATGCTCTGTTGGTAGAGTTGTGAACTTATCCAGCTATTTTGGGGAACAATTTGGAACTATACCTAAAATAAAACTGTGCATAATCTTTGATCCAGCAATATCACTTTAAGTCTATGTCCCAAAGACAGCAAAAAGGGGAGAAAGTACATATTTGTACAAAAATATTTATAGCAATTCTTTTTGTGGTGACTAAGGACTGGAAACCAAAGAGGTACCCAGCAATTGGAGAATGACTAAACAAACTGTGATTGTAATGGAATATTATTGCACTATAAAAAATGACAAATAGGATGATCTCAGAAAAACCTGGAAAGAATTACATGATGTACTTTACTGATGTAATGTGAAGTGAACAGAACCAAGAGAATGTTACCCACAATAATAGCAATATTGTTCGATGAAAGAACTGGGAATGACTTAGCCAATCTCAGCAATACAATGATACAAAACAATCCCAAAGGACTAGTGATGAAGCATTGTATCCGCTCCCAGAATTGCCTCAATATTGATGGAATATAAACGGAAACATGCTATTTTTATTTTCTATTTTCTATTTTTTATATTTTATTTGAGCCTTTTTGTACAAAATGACTAATATGGAACTAATCTTGCATAACTGCAAACAAAAATAAAGTCCCCTTTTGGTTCCAAATCTAGTTTTGATGGGAGATTTTTAGGCATTGCTGGTAGAACTATTTGGGGGGTAAGAGGCTCAGTGGAGATGGAAGGAAAGAGAGGGAATCTTCTCTTCCTCCTCTCTGATCTCCTGATCAGCCAGGACATGGATGACTTTAGTCCTTTAGGCAGAGAAGAATTCCAGTGGTGATGGTCTCTGGAAATTGTGATGTTGTGAAAATCTCCTCCCTTTGGTCAGTTGATTCCCCGAATCCCAAATTCAGGAACTCAAAATATGTGAGCTAAAAGTGAAGACTAAAGGCAATCATTTCTCAGAATTACTAATTACTGATCTGTGCCCAGAAAGGAAAAGAAAAAATCAGAAAGAGTCCACAAGTTGAGATCTCTAGAAAATACTAGCCCCAGATTATGAATTAACACATGTCTCCCATGACCATTTGCTTCTGCTGTTGCCACCTGCTGGTCTTCCTTACCTTGTTTTCCTCTGTCAGGAACTACAAGGAAGAGAAAGTACTTGGAAAGTGTCCAGAAGAGATTAAGGGAACTGTTTCTCCTCAGAACTATTAGAGACTAAGAGATCATTTTGATTATGTAAAATTAAAATATTTTTGAACAAGCAAAAGCAATGCAACCAAAATTATAAAGCAAGCAGAAAACTGGGGGAAACT
The DNA here is from genome assembly GCF_016432865.1 of Antechinus flavipes. Lineage (NCBI taxonomy): Eukaryota > Metazoa > Chordata > Mammalia > Dasyuromorphia > Dasyuridae > Antechinus > Antechinus flavipes. Next base: position 9,052,366 of record NC_067401.1, read on the forward strand.
TTCTAGATCTAGACCCAGTCAACCAATCAATATACGATTCCTCCACCACCAAGGACTCATCAAGGGAGCTCATGGTATCCTCTCGACTGGGTACACAGGCCTTGGCAAGGTGACAAGTGAACCCGTACAGTTCTATAAAAGATGCTCTGTGCTAACAAAAACATACACTGTTCTCTCAGGTGCATCGAATCTTCTTCCCACATGGAGAAAAGTGTAACCAAGCAGCATGATACAGTAGTCTTGGATTCAGAGGGATCTGAGTTCAAATATTTCCACTTCCAGATCTATGATCCTATAAAATTTTGACAGACTATTTCTAGCATCAGTGATAGAGGGAACATGAAAGGAAGGTGCTTGGAGAAATAGAAGTCTTCCCTCCTTCCTCTCCCACTGTGGAATATTTTGGATAATCTGCTCATTGTGGAAGAATCCATTTTTTTTTTTGCCCTGTCACCATAGTACTGACTCTGTGAGGTCACATGGGAGCCGAGTCCGAATCTTGGCTCTGCTGATCTTGCCTGTGTAACCTTGGACACGTCCACTCCCCTCTCTGAGTGTCCCTCATTTCATCTGTAAGATGGAGCAGTTGGGCTACATGATGTCTGAAGTCCCTTCCACTTTTAGATCTTAATCAGGAATCAATAAGCATTGATTGAGCATTTGCTGTATACCAGACTGGAGATTCAAGGACAAAAATGACACATCTCACATTGAGAAACTAATCTTCTGTTAAGGGAGGAGAGCTGCCCTTTTATGATCATACACAGAATAAATGCAAACGATGTGTTTCTTTTATAACAAGTGATCACTGATTGATTTGGGCTGGACCTGGTTGGATTCCTGCCTCTGACCACTAGGCTGTGTGCTCCTCTGGCCACAGTCAGCAGAGGGCGTCCGCTCTTTCAGAAGGGCCGGCCCAAGCTGGGAAGAAGACCACAGACCTGGTTTACAAGATGAAGTCATGACAGCTTCTTCTTGGCGGGCTCTCCTCCCTGACTCTGACAGGCTGCCAAGCCACGAGACTTTACCTCTCAGCAGGGGCCCTTCTGCCTTCCCTGGCACCAGGAGCAAGGACCCTGATCCTTGGGGGAAGCAGGAGAGGGAAAAGCCTCTCTGAGCACTTCTGTCTCCCCCCCCCCCACCAGATTTGTAGCCATCAATGATCTCATAGGTGATAGAGAGGAAACCACCCCCATCAGCCCTTGGAGGCGTGAGAGCTCGGGCTTTGCTGAGTATTGTTGGCCCAGTTTCTTCGGGCTCCAGTCATCCCTGGGCGTTATCTGAGTTATCTGAGTGAGAACAGCTGTCCCATCCTGGGAGGAGCTCCCTGCCACCGGCCCCTCTCTCTCAGGATTCCCACAGTCAAACCCCAGGTGAGTTGCCTGCTTTCTTGTATGTGAACCCCAGAGGAAAGGGGGCAGAAGGGAGAGCTGTAAAGAGAGTCAGCCATTGCTTTTCCTAATTTTAGTTAGAGGTCAAGCGGAAGGAGTTCAGGAGGTAGAAGGTGTGTGTGGGTCCCTAGCCAGGTCCTAGAGTCAGTGGTCTCTAGATTCAGAGCCCCCTCACTCTTTCTTCCCTCGAAGGAGTCTGAGAGGTCATCTTGTCACTCACCCTCTCAAGTCAGGGTCTTCTGCCTCCTTTCCTGCCAAGATTCTGGAGAGGACGAGGACCTGAGAAGGTCTAGGATGGAACAGAATTTAAGAGAGACTCTGAAATGCCTTCAGAGGCAGAAGCTATTCACCAGTGTCTCCAGTGGCTGCAGTCAGAGGCCCCGAGTTCTAATCCTGTCTCTGGAGGCCACTTAATACCTGGATACTTACCTTAGTACCTTAGGAACCCTGGATAAGTCACTGAGCTGGCCCTTTCTAAAGGGGGAAAGGTCAGACTGAGCCCCTGCTTCTCCACCTGGGATCCCATCCCTGAGATCATTGAGATCATTCAGTCCTCTACCAGGGACACGCTGAGGCTCAGGGGGTGGGGACCAGAGCAAGGGAGACAAGCTACAGGGATAAGGTGCGTGGGACGGAGCGGGAGAGGGAACTTTGAGGTGTTTTTCAGTTCAGCCGTTCGGTGGCGTTCAGATTGAAATGGTCCCGGGAAAGTCTGCTGCGTTGCTGTTATTCTTCTATCCTGGGAACTCCCCCACAGGGGAACAAGATGCTCCCGTCGTGACTTTTCCCTTTACAATGAACGATGGCACTTTTCTCTCCTCGGGTAGGTTTCTGCGTGAATGAACGTATCCGACACCTGCAACTCGGCACTCAGCTCCCCGGCAGAGGCGTACATCTACATGACTTTCTACGGCCTCCTCTTCCTCTCTGGGCTCACCCTCAACGTCCTGGCCCTCTGGGTCTTCTGCTGCCGGATGAAGAAGTGGACAGAGACACGGGTGTACATGGTCAACCTGGCCGTGGCGGACAGCGGCCTGGTCCTGCTCTTCCCCGTGGTCATCTACTTTGCCCGGGCCGGCTGCCTCGAGTCCCTCTCCTGTCAGGTGCCCCAGGGCATCTACCTGGTCAACGCGTACATGAGCATCAGCATCCCCACGGCCATCGGCGTGGACCGCTACTTGGCCATCAGGCACCCGCTGAAGGCCAAGGTCCTCCGAACCCCGGGCCGGGCGGCCATCGTCTGCGTCTTCCTCTGGGTCGGGGTCATCGGCATGTTGAGTTTCCGGGTCATGTGGCAGCTCCATGACGACGCCTTCTGCTTTTGGAAGATGTCGAAGATCCACGTGTCCATGGTGGTCTTCTCCCTGCTGGGCTTCTTTCTCCCCCTGGGGATCCTGGTCTTCTGTACGTTCCAGATCGTGGGCAGCCTCTGGAGGGCGCAGAGAAGAGAGCTGTCCAGGGTCAGGCAGGTCCGCAAGAGCGTGTACATGGTGCTGGCCAGCCTGCTGGTGTTTGTCGTCTGCTTCCTGCCCCTGCATGTGACGGTCCTGCTGAACTTCTTCCTGGGGCCCATCGACAAGTTCCGAAAGGTTTTCGTGATCGTCACTTTTCTTGCCAACACCAACTGCTGCCTGGACGCCGTCTGCTACTACTTTGTGGCCGAGGAGTTCCAGGAAATGACTCCTTTCTTCTGCCTCCGGTGGAAGCGACCCAGAGCTGGGGCCCCCCAGGACCGGACCACGTGCACGACCCTGATGTAAGCCAGGTCTGCCGCCCCCTGGCTCGGCGATGACGGAGGCTGGATTTCCCTCCCGTGGCTCCCCAGCCCCTTCAGCCCTTAGTATCACGGCCCTCCCCTCTCCAGGTGGAAACCCTGACTCCTGGCTGGTCAGGGAACCCCTGCTGCAAGGGGGACCCTAAGGCAGCAGCTGCCACAAATCTGTCTAGAAGGATGGACTCCAGAGCCTGAGAACCTGGGATTCTTCTCCTAAGCTGAATGGGGGAAGGATGCTACGGAGCAGCCGTCAGGGGCCGGGGCCAGGTAATGGGTGACAGGCTGGACTAGCATGTGCACGGAGACTCTACTCTTAGCTTGGCTTTTATCTGATTGGTCTGCAGGAAGGGGGAAGAGCACAGTGGACCCCAGAAGGGGGCGGCTCCACCCACAGCAGTCTGGGGGGACCCCCCATGTCCGTGTATCTTCCTCCTATCCCACCCTCTGGCCACTGCTCCGGTCTCTCCCATGGCTCTGGAGCCGGGCTGATCAGCCAGCGCTCACTATGTCTCCCCAACACCAGCCACTTCCCTGCCATCTTCCTGGTTTATCTGGCCCTGCCCCCTGTCGACTTTGCTGCAGGATCAGTAAGTAAATCAACACTACTGTCCCTTCCAGAAGGAGTTTGTCACTGGCTATCCCATATCACCTTCCATGTTTTTGTTTTTAAATAATTATTTCCCCAGTAATGAACACAGTGGCTAGCTCATAGTAAATGCTTAATAAATGCTTCTAGTTTGTTCATTCATTCACTCATTTATTCACATAGTAAATGCTTAATAAATGCTTCGAGTTCATTCATTCATTCACATAGTAAATGTTTAATAAATGCTTCGAGTTCATTCATTCATTCACTCACTTATTCACATAGTAAATGCTTAATAAATGCTTCTAGTTCGTTCATTCATTCACTCATTTATTCACATAGTCAATGCTTAATAAATGCTTCGAGTTCATTCATTCATTCACTCACTTATTCACAATAGTAAATGCTTAATAAATGCTTCTAGTTCGTTCATTCATTCACTCATTTATTCACATAGTCAATGCTTAATAAGTGCTTCGAGTTCATTCATTCATTCACTCATTTATTCACATAATAAATGCTTAATAAATGCTTCAAGTTCATTCATTCATTCACTCACTTATTCACATAATAAATGCTTAATAAATGCTTTTAGGTCATTCATTCACTCACTCATTTATTCACATAGTAAATGCTTAATAAATGCTTCAAGTTCATTCATTCACTCACTTATTCACATAATAAATGCTTTTAGGTCATTCATCATTCATTCACTCACTCGTTTATTCACATAGTAAATGCTTAATAAATGCTCCTAGTTCATTCATTCATTCACTCACTCATTTATTCACATAGTAAATGCTTAATAAATGCTCCTAGTTCATTCATTCATTCACTCACTCATTTATTCATCTCTCCTGGTCCTGACATTCTTAGTTATAAGGTCCTTCTGCTCTACTATTCCAACCCAGACAGGCTGGATTCTTGGTTCTAAATCAATCACTAAGTATTTCTCACACACCAACTGTGTGCTTGGCGCTGTGTTAGAACAGTGAATGAGGTACATCACCTCCACAGTCCTTGAATGGTTTTTCTCTTAACTGAGAAGTTCTATGTTCTAGATTTCATTCATTCATTCAATGATATTGTATATTCTCTATTCTTTCTGGGACTTAATCGGAAGCCCTTCCCATTTCTAAAGTTCTCTGCTCAAAGCGTGGTTGGCCCAAGCTCAAGGACTGAGCCAGTGGTAAGTACAATTTTGGCTCCAATCCAAGGTGGGCTCATAGACTCGCATCCTTGCTGCTTGCCAAGTGTCTGCTTCGTTCCTTCACCTTCAGTGCCTAGCACAGTGCCAAGAACATAGTAGGTCCTTTATAAAACAGTTCTTAATTGATTGACTGACTTAGAACACCAAATACAACCTGGCTGAGTTGAAATATTAGAGCACTGAATGTCAGGGCAGGGAAAGAGCTTAGAACATAATACAGAATTTCGCAACTGGGGGAAACCGGAGCCTTATCTTGTCCGGAGCACCCCCACTTCTTCTACAGATGACGAGGGGAGACGACTGCCTTGTGGACACACAGTGGGGACTTGTGTGTGACTCCAGTCCCAGCCGAGGAAACAGAAATAGTGGGACAGGAAATCTCCAGGCGCCGCTGTGGGACTTCTTTGACTTTAACCATTAGGGGAAGAGAGTTAACCAGGTCTGAGATCCTAGGTTCAAATCCCGACTCTGCCCCAGCTTTGTGGGGTCACCTTAGCCAAGTCATTCACTTTATTTCCTTGATTCTTACATGTGAAAAGGGGGTAATAACACCACAGGTCCTTCCCTCCCAGCACTGTCATGACAGACAGATAAGACAATGTCTGCGAGGTGCTCATAAAGAGTCGAGGGCAGCACTGTTTGCTTTAGTTCAAAATCGAGACTTCTGCCATCCTGTAGTAGGATGAACCCCCAGCTCCCTACTTGAAGCTGTGTGACTTTTGGCAAGTCAAAAACCTCTCCGAGCCTCACTTTCCCTACTTGCAAATGGGAAGGTTGAATGAGTTGCCTCTTAAGTTCCTTCTAGCTCTAAATCTAGACTCCTCTGGTTCTACCTGTGACATTGAGGGGAAGCCACTTAATTTGTCAGAGTCTCAGTTTACTCGTTTCTCTCAGTATGGCCAATGTGGTCATTTGGGGCTTGACCTCACATGTATAATGCTGCCTTCTCGGTGGAGAGGAGACAGGCAAAAAGGAGGGAGGGAATCTGGGGCTCAAAATTCTGAAAACTGCATGTCTACAACGAATTAATTTAAAAATATATTCTTAAAACCCCACTGAAATTTTGTGGGAAGCAGATAAGAGAAAAGAGGAAGTTGGCTCTGGCTAAGGGGTTGGGGGGAGGCAGGCCTGGGGGGGCCAGACAAGAGGGACTTCCAGTTCCTTCCCCAGCCCCCTGCCCCCCGAGCATGGGAAAGCTCTTCCCAGAAAGCACTTCAGCTTTGTTGGGTTCAGTCCAATTCAGCTCATTTATTGTGTCCATGAGGACGTGCTCTGAGAGGCAGGAAGAGATATTGAGGATATCCAGGAACACACACACATAGTCACACTCACACACACAGTGACACTCACACACACACACTTACAGACACACACACACACACACATGCACTCTCCTCACACACACACTCACACTCACACACACACTCACTCACACTCACATACACATTCACACACACTCTCACACCCAGTCACACTCACACACACACACTCACACACACTCACTCACACATACACATTCACACACACACTCTCACACCCAGTCACACTCACACACACTCTCACACACAGTCACACTCACACTCACACACACACACACACTCACACACACACTCTCACACACACACTCTCACACTCACACACATGTTCACACACACACTCTTACACCCAGTCACACTCACACACAGTCACACTCACACTCACACACACACACACTCACACACCCGCGCAGAGTGTGTGTTTCCTTGGGCCAGATGATGAATAAATGGAGGCTGGAAAATTAGGGGAGAACAGAGGAGGAGTTTCTGTGGTGGCTGCCAGGGATGGGAAAGAGAAAGAGGAAGAAGAGGAGGGGAAGGAGACAAAGGGAGGAGGAAGAGAAAGAGGGAGAGGAAGGTGGGGGGGAGAAGCAAGGCAGGTGGTCACAAATAGAGCGCGGAGATTTTGTCCAGGCTGGGAAGGCAACCAGGAGGAGGAGGAGAAGGAGGAAGAAGGAGATGACAGTTGAGTACTGTCCCATCACTTTGGGTACCACGGTTTGGCCACCGGTTCCCCACTTCCTCCATTTCTGGCGCTCTGCTGCACCAAAGAGAGCCCAGCTTGGGAGGAGGGAGCCCTGTCCCTCTGCTCTGCCTCTTGTGGGGCCGTGTCTCCTGGTGCTTCTGAGCCCAGAGGGACTCACACTTTGGTGTATCTGAATAACACTTTCCCGGACTCCAAACACTTTCCGGGGCTTGCTCTGATTCTCCTTCACATGCCCCTGATCCAGCCCCAAAGGGCCTTCTGGCCACTCCTCAGATCTGGCTCCCCGTCTCCTGCCTCCACACTTTGTACAGACCGGTGTCCAAGCCCACCTGCCCTAATTCCCCTGGGCAACCAGTTGCCCAGTGGTTAGAGCACCAAACCTAACATCGGGATCCGAGTTCAAATTTAGCCTCGGCCACTTCCCAACTGGGCAGGTCACCTTCCCTGCTGGCCTCTGTTCCCTTCTCTGTAAATGAGCTGGGGAAGGGAATGGCCAGTCCCTCAGTTTCTCTGCCAAGAAAACCCCAGGTGGGACCAGCTGAAGACGCCGAACTACGACATTTCCCTGGTTCAGACGTGACTCCCGGCGTGAACTTTTCTGCCCCCCATCAGCAGCATCCTGACCCCAGAAATCTCTATGCACTTACCAGCCCCTCTCTGCCCCCTCCCCGAAAGGCAGCCCTTGGTTTTGGTCTCTGTATCCCCAGAACTTAGTGCAGCTCTTGGTCTGTAGTCGACAACGTTTGGCGACTGGAGGGATGAGCGTGAGGCGCAGGGTGGAGCAGTGGCGAGTGCTGGGGAAAGAGCCGCGTTCAAATCCCTCCTTGGGGCGCCCAGTGACTGGACCAGCCACATGGTCCTTCTGAGGCCTCCCTTATCCCATCTGTAAAATGGGGGGCTCTTTTCATGGAGACGACCCCCGCCCCCATGCTCTCCGAGCTCCCGTCTCCAGGCCTAGGGCTCTGAATAATTCTTGTGGACCATCTCTCTTGGGCTCCAGCCAAACCCACACCCCAAGAGCACGTGGAAAACCGGCCTCGCCGCCCAAACCCAAAGCTGAGGCCCTGCTTGGTTCCCTGTTCCCCGTGGGACACCATCGCTGCTCCTGGTAACGGTCGGAGACCTGTGGGGCTGTGCAGGTCAGCAAGCATTTATTAAGCACCTGCTCTGCGCTCAGCGTCATACTAAGGGAACGTGGGTAGGAAAGACACAACGGCCCCTGCCCTCGAGGAGCTTCCGGTCTGACAGGGAAAGACAAAGCTTAAAGAGAAGGGGGGCAAGAAAGGCCCCGAGGGGATGTCAGTCCCAGAAGTCCAGCGGATGGTGGGGAGGACACATGGCACTGATGACCATTAGAGGCTCTACTTTCCCAGTCACGCTCTCGCCATCTCTCCCTCATCCCCTCTCCTTTTTTTTTTTTAAATTTAATTTTATTTAATAATAACTTTGTATTGACAGAATCCATGCCAGGATAATTTTTACACAGCATTATCCCTTGCAATCACTTATGTTTCATTTTTTCCCCTCCTTCCCTCCCCCCCCCCAAGATGGCAAGCAGTCCTATATATGTTAAATATGTTGCAGTATATCCTAGATACAATACATATTTGCAGAACCGAACAGTTCTCCCGCTGCACAGGGAGAATTGACATCCCCTCTCCGTGCCCAGCCTCATTCCCCTGGAGATTTTGCACTTTACTTGCACTGTGGCCCACTCCCAGCCACCCCCATTCCTCCCCCCCCCCCCCCCCGCCCCCCCGCCCAGGAAATGGCTGGATTTGAGCAGCCGTGAAAGAGCTCCTCTGTCCCTGGGAAACAGACTCCAAATTGTTCAGCCCGGCCTTCGAGGGCCTCCACGGTGGGATTCCCACCTGCCCCTCCTCCACATTCCCAACACTCTGACTCTCCTGGCCACGCCCCCATTCAGCTTAATTTTTCCAGTTTCTTTAGTGGGGAGCTGCCCGGGGTCTTCCGGACTTCCTGTCCACTCTGCGACCCCTGCCCCCGCTGCCTCGCCCCTGATAGGCCCACTTCATTGGGTGCCCAATGGCCTGGCTTTGGACTTGGCTGGCAGACCCAGTACCTCTCCAGGATTGTTAGTTTGCTTTAGGCTGAGTGTTCATCCCTGTTGGAGGCTGGGTCTCAGGGACTATGAGCTCCTCACCCCCAGGTGCCTAACACAGTGTTATTTCCCTAGTGCATTCTAAATAAAGGAGTGACCTTGGATTTGTCACCTGTTTCACTGACAGTCAGTACCTACCCTGCTTTCTCAAAGTTTGTCCCAGACCTCGATGGTCAATCGGGACAATATAGTCGTGATAACTGGAGGGGAGAAAAGCCCCCCCATCCCAGGTCCTGTCTGGCAGAGGGGGATGCGCCGGCCCACCACAGCCCCCCACAGTCCAAGAAGTTCATGGCCACGTGACCCTGTACAGAAAAAAATAGAAGAACTCACCTGGATTTGAATCCTCCCTCTGATTCCCATTCCCTGTGTGGCTGCCCTCAGTGGGTCTCAGTTTCCTCAAGTGGTAAAATGAGGCATCCAGGCCAGATCATGGATCCCACAATTCTGTCACAGGTGAGGTCAAGGTCTGGAGTTCAAAGACATCTGGTCCAACTCTTTCATAGTCAGTATGGGAAACTGAGCCTGGGGGGGAGGGATAAAGAGACTTCCTCAAGACCACATGGGACAGAGCAGAGTCAAACACCCATCTTCTCTCTTGGATGTAAACTACTTTTCTTTATTGATTTTTTTTCATTTAAATGTATTTTCTTCCCTTTTTACCTTGCCTTATCTCCTCCACTAGGGGAGAAAAAGGACAAATAAACCTTTTGTTAATAAGTATGCAAAATCAAGCAAAATAAGTTCCTATGTTGGCTCCATTCAAAAATGTGTATTTTATTTTGTACCAGTAGCCCATCCCCTCTCTGCCGAGCGGTTAGCATGCTTTCCCATGCTACCTCAGGTGCTGTTAAATGTTTAACAATCAGTTTCTTGGGATGAAGCTGAATCTTTATCTCCATCACTTTCTAAATCAATCAAACAAACAAACAAACAAATAAATAAATACAGAATAGTAAGTTAAGCCCTGGTTTATACAATTTTGTCAATTTGGAGGCACAATTCTTACACTGAAAATTTAACAACCGGCTCTCACAACCTGTGGGAACTTGCCCCAGCACACCCCCAACGGTACCACACTGCTGAGGAAACTGAGTCCAGACTTGCCCAAATTAGCCAGGCAACCCTACTCAGCAGCCCGTCAACTGGTCCACAGTCTGCTTCCTGAATGCTTGTAGATTGACTCGTTGACTGAGGGGAATGGGATGTGATGGGGAGCGACAGGAGAAGAGCCTACAAACTGTCGCCTGCGTCACTCCTCACAGTCACCTTGGAGGGAGGCCCCTCACGTGAGACGGTCTGTCCAGGGGCCAAGGCCGGCCGCATAGTGGCCAGTGCTGAGTTGGCGTGTGGAATCCAGGGATCGGCCTCCATCTCTGGGACTCAGCGGCCTCATCTCTGAAAAGAAGGGCTCGACTCGATGGTCCTGGAGGCCTTTCCCAGGCAGATACTCTGTGCAGCGGCAGTTCACGGGATCGTCTTCCAGGAGCCCCAAGCCCTTGTAGAGGTCACTAGGTCCATCCTTATTTGACAGGTGACATATAGATTGTTTCCCTTTTAGAATCTAAGTGCCTTGAGGACAAATGCTCTCTTCCTTTATCAAAGTTCATCCCCAGCACTTAACACCGACTAAGAACTCAACAAATGCTTAATAGTAATAGTTTAATAAAATAAACTTAATAAATAAAGTATAAATCAATATTAATAAATTCCACTTAGTCATTCATAAATGGGAAACTGAGGCTCAGATATTTAAGTGACTTGCCTAGGATCACACGGCTAGTAATCACCTGAGATGAGACTCATGTTCAAATGCCCCAACTAAGCTGTGATTCACAAGTGCTGCTGATGGGCTGGGGGATGTCCACGCAGTGCCCCAAGTTGTATTGGTGGGTAATTTGGATGGAGGCTTGTGAAGAGGCAGGTTTCCATCATCCGATAGGTGACTGATAACAGCACAAAGGGGACTAATCGTAGGACATTTCTGGGAGTATCACTTCCTACTTGACCTCAGTCTGTCCATCAATAAACATTTATGCAGTCCCTTCTGTGTGCAGGCTAAACATTTCTTTTTTTATTTTTTAATAATTCGTTTATTTGATAATGATTTACAAAGCATTTGCGTGGGTAATTTCTCCAACACTGGCCCTTGCATAACCTTTTGTTCCAAAATTTCTCCTCCTTCCCCCACTCCCTCCCCCAGCTGGCAGGTAATCCCATACATGTTACATGTGTTGAAATACATGTTAAATCCAATATATGTTTACATGTTTATACAGTGATCTTGCTCAGCTGAACATTTCAAATAACCGAGGCCGCTGCAGGAGCTCACAAAATCCACCCACTTCAGGGTTTATTGCCTAGCACGCCAGCCAAGTGGACGTGGTCACTCAGACAGGAAGGGTTTTGTTCAATTTTCGTGCTTGAAGAAGACCAAATACCTCTCATGATGTTGGGGTCAAGCACCGGGGTATCTGACTGGCTGATCAGAACAAGGCAAATAGACGATCTCTTATGCAGAACAGAAACTGCCCATTGACGGTTGAGGGGAGCTGTCTCTAGATTGAGCTACTGAAGCTCTGCTTCCTCCCGGAGCACGGCTCCTTCTTTGGCCCGGCACGCCCACGCCGGGTGGTCCTGTGCCAGGGTCTCCCATAATTGATACTAAAGTTCTGCAGCGAGATCCCGAGAGTGCCCCTGTGTCCCTTCTTCTGACCTTGGAGAGGTTTCTTTGAGACTACGGGGTCAGCCCGTCAGACTTGCACTCTCTGAGGTAAAGTTTGAATCCTGGCAGTTTAGTTTGAGAAAGGACTTCACTATCTGGTATCTTTTCTTGCCGGGTGATCTCCAGAATCTTCCTAAGTGACTCAGTTTCCTGGCAAGGAGCTGTCCAGATTTCACGGACCACAGCACCGAGGTCAGCAAGATGGTTCTGGAGCTCTCCATGGTGGTGCTCAGTCCAATAGCTCTCCTTCCCCGCACTTTCCTGCAGTTTCCCAGAGTGGTTCACTCTCATCACCCACGTACACATCCCTAGAAAGCATATCCTTAATTGGCTGCCCCCTCACCTGGTGGTGGTCACCTCCCTGAGAGCCAGGCCGGCTTCTGAAAAAGCTGAGGAACAGCAGTGTTTGCTGCCCCACAACTCCAGGGGAAATGCCGGGGGCACAAGAGCACTCCGTCCACAAAGTTCATCAGGCTGCCCGAGCTCTTTGGTGCCGTCACTTGGGAGGTTTGAGGAAGAACCTGGTAAAACTCGGTGCTGGAGAAGTCTGTCGATGTTGTGTGCCAGTCCCCCAGCGGCCCGCTTGCCTGGATGGTGGCTGATGCCCTCCTGGTCACCCACGTCATGCAGCGAGGCTGTGGGCTTGCTCCCACGCAGGGGGTGCTTTCCCGTGTTGTCAGGCCCTTCAAAAAGGACAAAAACCCGCAGCAGCAGCAGCTACTCCTCCGACAGTAAATATTCAACTTGAAAAAGCTACAAGCCAAGACTAAAGTGGAAGGAGAGGCGATGCTCGACTTTTGTGTCCTCAGTGGGACTCATGGGGCTGAGAAGCCGCGAAGGACAGACTGATTCTCTGCTGCTTGTGCTCATTTTGGCCCGACAATTAGCACCGAGAAAACACAAGTTCTCCTCCACCAGTGCCGTGCTGTTCTGATATGGAACCGTGGCTTAGCATGGATGGAGAAATTCTGAATGCTGTGGATAAATTCACTTACACTGACAGGAAGGTACAAGGGGACACAATCCCCTTCTTCGCCTTTCTGCCGCATTCTGGCTCAGGCAAATGGGACTACCCACACACTGCTCCCAGAAAATGGGATAGCCAGGCGTCCCCAAGCACTGCAGGTGGCCCACAGATCTTAGGGGCCATGAAACTGAGCACAGGACTGGACTCCATCTTAAGTGGATCACAGACATGGGAGTGAGCAGAATTCCTCATCAGTTCGCCATATTCTCTACTTTTCTTCATCTGTATGTTCTTCATCATCCTATGAACAAAAGGGTCTAAATAAATCAGTCTGTGTGGGCAGGATGCAGCAGTTTCTGAACTTCCCACCTACAGTGTCCAGGACCCAATTATCTAGGCCATGAAATGCCCCAACCAGACGCCTCCTTGTGACCTCTTAATCACACAGTGGTTTGATTGATGTCAGCTGCACCTTTGGAAACGGTGACTGGGATGTGCACGGCGGTGACGAGGGGCGTTTATATCTCACCATCTCTGGTTTTCTCTTCTCGAGTCCCTCAGCTCAGTGCCATCGTCAGGTTTTACACTTCACTTTTATGTTCACATTTTCTCTGTTCGGTACAATGCAATGGCTTTGGGGGTGATGGCCTGGTTTACGCTTATGTTTTTTGTTTATTTTCAACACACATCGCTTTATGAACCATGTTGGAAGAGAAAAATCAGAACAAAAGGAAAAAACCATGGGAGAGAGAAAAAGAAAACAAAACAGAAAAAGAAGTGAGCGCAGTGTGTCTTGATTTATGTTCAGTCTCCTTGGGTCTTTTTCTGGCTGCAAATGCATTTTCTGTCCAAAGTTTATTGGGATTGCTTTGGATCACTGAATCTCTGAGAAGAACCAAGTCTTTCATAATTGATCATCGCACATTGTTACTATTATTGTTCTCGGTTCTTGCGCTTAACTTTGATCGTCAAAGTTTGCCTCTGAAGGCTCTTTCGTCTGCTGGGTAAAGGTAACTGGCTCGATGTCTCGCCCCATACATGATCTCAGAGCGTTAAACAGACTCCTTTGTTGCTGTGGTCATTTTCATCATTATGTCTTCAGAGAGACAAAGGGTTGGCTCAATTGCACTTGAGTCTTTGAGGTCTGGTGGATGCTAAGGGTCGAAGGGCTGGGGACCAGGGAGTCTGAGGATGAGCATAACAACCTTTTGTCTGCATACCCCTGTGTCTCAATCAGCAAATGTGTGAAGTCTAAGATGAGTCTGAGCTCGAGGTGCAATAAGGCTATTTTGGGCCTAACATATTCTCCTGGCCAATTTCTCACTTCCTTTAAGACTTTCCTCAAATGTCACCTCCCCCTGGAGGCCTTCTCTGATCCCCTTGACACCCATCCCCACCCCCAGCCCTGCTTTCAAGTAGGATTCTTTGGGATTTTTGTGTATCCTAGATCCTAGATTCCTTTGGCAGACTGGCGAAGTTTATTAGCCCCTGTCCCTGAAAAAAAAAGTTTTTTGAGCACATAAAATATAGCACATGAAACCAAGAAGGAAAAAATCGACTGAAATACAGATATTATCTCTACGTATGTTTGTATATATGATACACACATATATACATAGTTAGTCAATAAGATTTATTAAGTGCCTCCCATATGCCAGGCTCTCTGCTAAACACAAGAAAGGCAAAAGGCAGTTTCTGCCTTCATGGACATGACGGAGTGTGACAACGTGCAAATAACTGATTAAATGAGCTCTCTGTGAGATCAATTAAAGAGAAAGCTCCAGAAGGAAGGGGATCAGGGAAGGCTTCCTGTAAAAGGGGGATTTAGATGAGGCTTGAAGGAAACACAGAGAAGTTCACAGACTGAAGATAAGCATTCCTTCTCTAAGGCTTCCTTTGATCTATTCTGTATTTGTTTTCTATGTTCTGATTTTTTTATAAGCTGTCTCCACCATTCGATGGTGGGCTCCTTGAGGTAGGAGCTCTTGTGGTTTTCTTTGTTTTCCCAGAGGTTAGAAGCACAGTGTCTGGCACACAGCAAGTACTTAAATTCATGTTGATTGGCAGACTCTAGAAAGTCACTTGACCTTTTAATTCCCCTGGGTAACTCTTCAAGACTATCAGGTGCTGATCATCACGAATAAAAGTTTACCTCTGAAGGCTCTTTTGTCTGCTGGGTGAAGGTAACCGGCTCAATGTCTCGCCCCATACATAATCTCAGAACATTAAACAGGCTCTTTTGTTGCTGTGGTTATTATTTTCATCATTGTGTCTTGAGAGAGACAAAGGGTTGACTCCTTTTTTTCTCCTTACATCCTTACATCTTCATCACAGATGCAGACCCAATTTCCTCCACATCCCCCACCACCAGTAGAATAACACAATTGACTAAGAACTGGGAACGCACCCACAAAATGAAAAATGGTTCCTGCCCTTCAGAAGCTTACATTCTACTGAAGGAAAGATTGATGCAGCAAGTACACTGATGTAGGCAGAGTAAATACAATGTCACTGGAGGAAGGGAGAATCATTTATGATTTGAAGAACTAAAAGAATCATGAAATGCTAAAGAACTTTCAAAGAAGGGCGTGCACTCCCAGATGGGGGACAAAGCCCCATTTACCCATCCTTACTTCTGACTGCTTAATAAGATGCCTTTCTCCCTCCCAATCGAATCAGTATTTCATTTTTGAAAAATCATTTTTAATACTTTTTACTAATTTAGCAGGTATAAGAGGGAAGCTTATAATTTCTTTTAAAATATTTTATTTTTTCTAGTTAAATACTAAAACAATTTTTAAAAATTGAGTTTTTAATTCTTTCCTTCTTCTTCCCTCTCTTCCCCCTTCATTGAGAAGGCAAGCAATTTGATATAGGTTATATCTGGATTGTGCTCCACTTTCACCCCAGTGAGACAGACCTTTCCGGCAAATCTTCCAAGTTGTTCTATATTGGAAAATTGTTTCAGCCCCATTTTCTGTTATAGAACTTCTAGAACTCCTTTAGAGGCATTTTTTAAATTAAAGCTTTTTATTTTTCAGAACATATGCATGGATAATTCTTTGACATTCACCCTTGCAAAACCTTGTGTTCCAATTTCCTCTCCTTCCTCCCATACCTTCCCCTAGATGGCAAGTAGTCCAATATATGTTATACATGATAAAAAATATGTTAAATCTAATCTATGCATACATATTTCTACAATTTTCTTGCTGCACAAGAAAAATCAAATCAGACTGGAAAAAATGAGAAAGAAAATAAAATGCAAGTAAACAACAAAAAGAGTGAAAATAATTGTTGTGATCCCCACTCAGTTACCATAGTCCTCTCTCTGCATATAGAGGGTTCTCTTTATTATAAGATCATTGGAACTGGCCTGAATCATCTCATTGTAGAAGAGAGCCACGGTCATCATATGTAATCTTGCTGTTGCTGTGTACAATGATTTCCTGATTCTGCTCAATTCACTCAGCATCAGTTCCTGTAAGTTTCTCCAGGCCTCTCTGAGATCCTCCTGCTGATTTCTTATAGAACAAAAATATTCCATAACATTCATTTACTATCACTTATTTATCCATTCCCCAGCTGATGAGCATCCACTCAGTTTCCACTTTCTTGCCACTACACAAAGGGCTGCCACAAACATTTTTGCACATATGGGTCCCTTTCCTGGAGGCATTATTTTAAAGTTGTTTGGAGGAAAATTTGGGAGAGCTCAGGCAAGTCCCTGCCTTTACTCTTCTACGTTGGTTTTGCCCTTGTAGAATCAATCTTAGCGTTTCAACTCACATTTGCCAATTCACTGTCGGGCATTGAAGAGGAAAAAGATCTTGTTGCAAAAATAGACACCTGATAGATGGTTTTTTTTTATTTTAAAAAACTTTTTCTGATAGGTGTTTTAAAGGAAGCTAGAGATTTCACACTTAAAGGTGGCACCCCTAAGTCAAGAATCTTTGACATAGTTTAGGAATTTTTTTTAAATTGTATAATCACTTCCTAAATAAATCACACCTATTCCTAGCTCCACCAGCCTTCTGAGAGAAGAACCACAGCCAGATACCTATGGAGCACAACAGGAAGATAATAAAAGTGAGGATCTTAAGGCATCAGGTACTATCAGAAGTGGAGGATTAGAGACGTCAGGAGAGGTTATTCCTCCTTGGCAGGAAGCAGGCTGATGGCAGATCAAAGCAGGGCTCATCCAGCATGAGTCCAGATCTTGGAATATTGCTCCATTTAGCAGTGACCAGCCTTCACATTCACTGTAACATGAGTGATTTCACCTAAGCCATTCAAGTCAACTGTCATCATACTGGGGAAGAGGCAGCCCGACCTCCAGGAAACCAATCTGGTGACCTCAAGTTGCCTCCGAAGATAATAAGGCGTGCTAACCCCCCTGGGGGAGGCAGGAGTAGTACTGTTATCATGGAATCCAGGATGTGGCTGACAAAGTGTCAGTATTTTGACAACCATCAAGTGTAGAAACCCAAGTGTAGAAAAGTGTGAAATGAAGGTAAAACCATTAAGAGGAGGAAGCACGCCCCCAGATGCAAAATCTTATTTTGCCACCCTGACTTATGGCTCTGTTTAATAGTATACCTGTTTTCTCACAGTCTGATCAGATTTGAATTTTATCATCATCTTTAACATTCTGTCACTTTATCAGGTATAATGTGGGATTTTAGAATTTTAATAAACACTTACTAGATGTTGCCAACAAGATGTTACTAGGTGTTCTCTTCAGCAAGACACAGAGGGGGAAAAACCTTAGTCCATTCCCTGGAAAAGCTTGTAGACTAGTGAAGGAGAAAAAACTAGGAAGGGGAAAAGAACACATACGGGAAGTAAAGAATGAGACGGGACGTTACAACAGGAAAGAAAAGAAGCGGTGTGTTTCTCTTTTTCTCTCTCTTCTCTTCTCTTCTCTTCTCTTCTCTTCTCTTCTCTTCTCTTCTCTTCTCTTCTCTTCTCTCTCTCTCTCTGTTATATTTTTCCAATTTAAGCAGTAACCACCGCCCCGCCCCTGGAGACACCTGCTAAATTTCAGCAGAGGAGAAGTCGGTCTTTATCAGAATGTGTTGCTTTGGTTTTTGTTGAGAACTACCTGATTTCACTTATGTCAGACATTACAGCTTTCAACGTGAAGCTGTAATGAGAAGAGTAACAACTGAGGGAAAAATCAAACCAGAGAGCAGTGATGTTGGCGGCAAGCCAGTGGGTGACGTGGGCTCACTAGTTAGATGGCTTCTTTACCCAAGAGTATTCTTTCCATTTTACAGATGAGAAAACTGATTCTGACAAATAAAGTAATTTGCACATGTCACCTGGTTAGTAAGTGTTACAGACCGGATTTGACTTCAGACTGAGCACTCTACCATATTCTACGGCATCAACTAAAAGTCATGACTTTTTGAAAATGATAAACTAAAGAAAAAAGTGGAGTTTCATTGCTTATTGACTGTGTGACATTGGGCAAGTCAGTGAGTCAAGAGGTGTTTATTAAACACTTTTTTTTCTATTAGGCACTGTGCTATGCTTAAATCCTACCCTCTACAAGAAGCTTCTCTCCATCCCCCTTAATGCCAGTGTCTTCTCTCTATTTATTATTTCTTTTTCATTCTGTTTATAACTTTTTTATACATAGGTGTTTCCCTGATTTAACAAGTAACTTCCTGCAGAAAAGAAAGTGGTAAATTGTACCCATAACACAGTCCCAGAAAACTAGAAAAGACTAAACAGAAAGCAGTGACTCTATAGAACATCAAGGCATTAGAAAATAATCAAAATATTGAAAAAATAGAAAAAATTTAAGTATTTGACATAATAAAACAACAATAATAACAACACAAAAACAGGCCAAGGAGAGAGGATTTGAGAATATTCAGACTCCCTGAAAACCATTATTTAAAAAAGCTTAAGCATTACAATAAAAAAAAAAACATAAGTGAAAACTAACCAGATCTTTTAGAACCAGAGAGCAAAGTAAAGATAAAAAGAATACAATGAACACCTCCTGAAAGAAACACCAAAAGGAACAATCCTAGAAATGTTACAGCCAAAATCCAGAAATCTTATATCCCAGAAAAATATTGGAAGCATCCAGGAAGAAACTAGGAAGTTCAAATGTCATGGAACTACAGTCAGGAATGTACAAGATCTGACAACTTTCACTAAAAAACAGAGGAGATCTTGGAATATGATGGACCAAAGGCAAAATATACAGAATTACAATTCTGAATAATTTACCCTGAAAATCTGGGTATAATTTTACAGAAGAAGAAAAAATAGATGTCTGATAAAACAGAAGACTTCAAGCATTTTTGATGAAAAGACTGCTACTGATTAGAGAGGCCTACATGAACTGATACTAAGTGAAATGATCAGAACCAAGAGATCATTATACACGGCAACAACAATACTATATGATGATCAATTCTGATGGACATGGCTCTCTTCAACAATGAGATGATTCAAACCAGTTCCAATTGTTCGGTGATAAAGAGAGCCATCTACACCCAGAGAGAGGACTGCGGGTATTGAGTGTGGAGCACAACATAGCATTCTCACTTTCTCTGTTGTTATTTGCTTGCATTTTGTTTTTTTTCTCAGTTTTCCTTTTCCTTCCTTCTTGATCTGATTTTTCTTGTGCAGCAAGATAACTGTATAAATATATATATATATATTGGATTTAACATGTATTTCAACAGATTTAATATGTAATGGACTGCCTGCCAGCTGGGGGAGAGGGTGGGGAGAAGGGGAAAATTTGGAATAAAAGGTTTTGCAAGTGTTGGAAAGATTACCCATCCATATGCTTTATAAATAAATTTTTAAAAAAGAAAGAAAAGACTATAGCTGAGTAAGAATTTAGAAATACAAACACAAAGAGTTCAGAGAATTGTAGAAAGATAAAATTATTTGCAGAATTTAGCATTTGTGTGGTGATACAGGCCAACAGCCTGATGATGGAAAAGAAATAAGTATCCTTTTAGAACCTTAAGGCAGTCAAAAGATATTAAGTTTTTTCATTGGCTGGGAGGGATTGGTTTTGTTCTGAGATTCTGAGAAAGGAAAAAAAGGGAGAATAAAAGGAATACAATCGTATTAAAAACAGGAAGAGGAGAACAGGACTTAAATTGGGTGCGGAGAGGAGGAAATAGAAAGAATCAGAATCTAGGAATGTGCCTTAGAGTGCCTCTTATGATTGAACAAATTGTATATAGACATAATGGATTATTGTTGGGCTTTTAAAAAAAGGATAAGAGAGACAACTTCAGAGAATCCTGAACTGACAGCAAGGGACGTGAACTAACCAGAAGAAAAATACATTCAAGTACAACAACATTGTAATAAGAAAACAAGTGAAAAGTTGAAAAATCACTCTGATCAAAGCAATGACAACCATATTTCCAGAGGACCTATGATGGTGTGTTGTCCATCTTTTGACTGGATGATGGACACAAGGTGCAAAGATAAACCTTTTTGTATGTGACACTGGATTTTTTGCTGTTGTTGATTGACTGTTCTTATTCGTTATATGGATGAATTTTTTTTTCTTCCTACTTTTTCTGCATTAATCAGTGGGTAGTGTTTAGATTGTGGGAAGGGAGGGAGGGAAGGAATAGTGATGCTAGAAAAAATAGGACCATGGAAATATTTTCTGGAAATGCACAGAAGAAAATGGAAGGAAGTTCAGAAGAAGGCACAGACAAGTAGAGTTTTAAAAGTAATTATCTACTTTGAAATTTAATTTGCAATTATTTATTTTGAAAAAGTGCATCATGAAGAGTCACATACTATTTATGGGTTCTGCTGTTCTGTGGGTAAGGAAATACTTGTTTTATGATGTTTAAGTTCAAAGTTCTTCAAAATGCCAAGCAAAAGAGTTTATAATTGACCCTAGAAATAGCAGGAAACCCTTGGATTTCACTGTGCAGGAGAATAACATAGTCAGACGTATGCATAAGTAAAATCACCTTGATAGCTGGGTAGAAGCAAGGAGATCAATCAAGAGCTTTTGTAATTGTCAAGTCAAGAGCTAATGAAGGGCTGGACTAGAGATGGCCCTGTCAGTAGAGAGAAGGAAACCTATCCAAGAATATCCAAGAAATAACAGATAAGATGAAGGGCGTGTGAGAGAGTGAGGAATGGAGAATGGTTTGAGTTTGGGTGACTGGAAGGAGGCTGGTGGCATCTATAGAAACTGGGAAGGTCGGAAGTTGTGTGCTGGAGGGTGGGAAGGGAGAAATAGGCAAATCTTAAATCTCTCTGGGGTTCTGGAAAATGAGCGGGTTGGGGGGATGATCTCTATCATTCCCAATTCTCTTCCTTTTCTATTTCCTTCTCCTCTTTCTCCTCCTCCCTCTTTCTCCTCTTCTCCTTATGTCCTTGACTCACTATTTTTCCCAGCATCTTGCTCGGTGATGTTGAGAGATCTGGGAAACGTCTCCATTTAGACTTCAAGTTCTCAGAAGGCAGGAACCGTACACTCCGGTGGCAGAGGGCAGGGGAGTGCCGAGCAATCATTGGGGGTTTGGGGGACTTTCTACCTCCAAAGGCCTTGCCCTTTCCCACAGACCACATTCTTTCACCTTCATCAGCACTACAATATGGAAACCAAAAAAAGGTACTGCGACTTGGGCTGCATCAGCTCAGGGTCATAGCTTTGTAGCTGGAAGGGACCCGAGAGGCCTTCTAGTGTAACTAACCCTCTCATTTTTCAGAAAAAGGAAACTGAGGTTCAGAGAGGTCACTCAACTGTTCCAAGACCTCATAGGGGATAAGTATTTTAGGCAAGATTTGGGTCCAGGGGCTCTGCCCCACTTCTAGCACAGCTTCCAGGAATAAAGGTGACACACTCTGAGCTCTGCCCTGGTCAGAGTTTATCTGGTCAGAGTTTAGTTCTGGGCAGCACTTTGTAAGAAGGACATTGGCAAGTGGAAGAACAATCCGGTCCATGTCATCTGAGGATCATCACAAGGGAATAGGGATGTCCAGTCTGTGACGACTCGGGCCACGCTCCGGCTGTCTTCAAGTACTTGGAAGGCAGCGGTACAGACAAGGGATTGTCCAGCCTGGCCCCCGAGAGCAGAGCCAAGCATCATGGGGAAAGTTAGAAAGACGCTAGTTTAGGCTGGAGGTCAGAACAAGCCCCTGAGCGCCAGAACCCTCCCCAAGGGTCCTCCGTGTCTCGGGAGGTGAGGGACCTCCCAGGGAATCTCTGTCCAACCACTCTGAGCTAGCCCAGCTGGCCCAAGCCTCCATCCACCTCTGTGACATCACCATCTTCACCTCCCTGGGAGTCCTTGATGGGAGCCAAGGGTATCGGGGGAAATTCCCTCAATGGTCCCTCCCATTGCTTTGCTGCTGACTCAAATGCCTTTTCTGCTGTGGTCTGAGAGCTGACTTGGTGACAACTTGTGAAAGTCCTATCAGGAAATGGTTTATTTTTTGGACTTGCCCAACAGCTAGTGGGTGGGGAAGTCTGCTCTTTGCACGCAGGCTCCAGGGGGTCAACTTCCCTAGTCCCCCAGTTTAGTGATCTGTCTGTGAGGAGGTTTATGGAACTGGGGGAGATGGGCGGCTGTTCCTGAGTAAAGGAACTGCCCTTTAGGTACACATTAGGGGAACTATCATCCAGGAACTTACCCAAACTCTTCAGGAACCAGTGTGAATCATCAAATTTCCTCCTCACCTAATGAGCACAGGGTCATAGAATTTAGTTGGAAAAGAGCTGAGAAATCATTGCCTCCATTTCTTGGTTTGTGAAAGAAGGGGGTTAGATGAAATGATCTTTGAGATCCCTTCCAGAGCAGGGATCAGGAAGATCTAACTCAAATCCTGCCTGAGACGCTTATACTGTGTGACTCTGGCTAAGTCATTTAACTCTGCTGGCCTCAGTTTCCCTATAGGTAAAATAGCATTCAGGACTGTGAGAAAAAATAAGATCGTTTCTGTAACGATAGAAATACCAGCTATCATAAGCCTTCATCGGTCAGCTGAGAAGACTGAAGCGAGGGCAGAGAAATACTCTGCTCTGAGTCACCCAGTGAGGACCAGAGCCAGAACTGCAAGGCAGGCCTTCCATTGCAGAGCTAAGGCTCTAACTCCTGCCCTTCCCTCCACCCTAAATGACAATCTTCCTCTCTAGAAACGTAGCGTACGGACCCTCGCCGAAGGAAGAACTGTTCTGGGTTCCGGGGCAGGCCGTGGGCTTTGCCCACCTGATCCGCGAATGTCCAGGAGAGATGTGTCTCTTTAAAAGAAAGGTTGAAACAAATCCTTATTTTTCTACTGTTATTTCCCCACTTTTTATTCTGAACCTAACAAACATGGCAAAATGGGTTTTTACGGAAGCTCGGTCAGAGAGAAGGCTGCACGTGGGACTGCGAACCTCTCGTGTCCAGCCTGCGGTGCTTGTAGAACAAGAGGGCAAAGGGTACCTGGCGGAGGGGCCTGGGCGGCCGCTGGGGCCCACAAACCAGCCAGTCGGGGGGCGGGGCAGTGAATATGGTTCCTGGGCACAGAGGCTACTGCATTGGATTTCCATCTCCCCATATCCCAGCGTAGTATAATGCGGGTGCCTAGGATCCCGCTGGGAAAACTGAGGCCCTCCCTCCTGAAAAACTGGAATGGAGGTGCCTTGGAGACACCCCCAAACGGGCTCTGCTCGGCTGATCATGTGGTACCTGGGAGGCTCCTTGATTGGCCGGGTGTTGGGAGGCCATGGTTACCTTCCCACTTCTGTTTCAGGAGCTCCTCTCAGGGTAGGGCTCCTTTTCTCACAGCAGCCAGTGACCGTAAAGAGCCTCAGCTCTCAGCCTCTTGTCTTTTTTTTTCCTTTTTAGGCAAAGCAAATTGGTTCCTCCAACCTGGCAAGTTGGACTCTAGCATGCTGCTCTTTCACTGGGCATACAGTAGGTGCTTCATAAATGCTTGTTCGAGTAGAAGGGATGGTCCAAGGTAGTACTGCAGATGGATAGAGGACTGGGACCCACTGGTTATGGAGAAGGAAGGTCTCCAACAGAGGGGACAGTTTGCGGGAGACCAAGAATTAGAGAGGAACCCGATGAGACATCCAGGAGGGGGGGTCACACTCTGCCCCCACCTTTGGGGTTGGGGATCCAGTGACTTGTGAGGATGCACTGGGGGCAAAAAGGGAAGAAGCAGCCAAAGTATAATTTGAGGAGGGGGAGAACACTGTTCCAGACCCCAGACAAGGTCAGGGCTGGGTGTCCGCTCTTGGTCTTGTCACCTTACAGAGGACATCTGCTCGTGCTGTGCACCCGATCTGGGTCCTGCAAGACTGTGGAGGGAGGGGAGAACACATCTCCTGCCCCCAGGGAGCTTTCTCCCCTGCTGGGAGGGAGCCACCCACCCGTCTCATCCCGCCTCTGAATGGGGGGGAGCGCGGCTTGTGTTGGGGGATTCTGGGAGATTCCTTCCATCATGAAGATCTCGGTCTAAAAGATCATGGCAGATCACGAGAATGCAAGCGGTCCAAGAGGACGCCAAAGCCAGCGTCTGTTCCCCGCAGCCCCAGGAGGAAGGTTCTCCCTCTCCTTCCTCCTCCCCTCACCATCCGTGGTGTCCTCTTGGCCAAGGCCACCAGGAGGTCCTCTGCTGCCCTCAGGTGGTGATGTATCTGCATGGTTGCTCTGTCCATGAAGAAATCAAGGTGCCGAGAGTTCATAGGGTCTTCAATGAAGGGCCCAATCCCCTCATTTTACTAACGGGGAAACTGAGGCCCACCCCGTTTTAATCTCTTCACTCCTACAACATGAACAGTAGCTCTCGCAAAACAGCGGCCATTTCTCAAGTGTGTTTACGGGGTTCTGCTCAACGCCAGGAATGGGAAGGACATGACCTCCCCCCCCTTCCCCGGAGCCTGAGGACGGTTTTGTTGTTGTTCCTCCTTCGTTGTCCCCACCAACGGCAGCTGCAGCAGGTGCTTCACTTGTGTGTAAACTGGCTTCGGGTGAGTCCCAGGATCACCGGCCTTGCTCTCTCCTTCAGTCACTGATTTAGGGTTTCACACATGAAAGTGTCCTGAAATTAGAAAGGAGAGAAAGGGCGAGGGGGACGTCCTAACCAAAGTCTTCTTGAGCTTCAAGCGAATTATGGGTTCCTCTGTTTGATGTCCTCCTGACTAGCGTGACCGTGACCGGGATCATGAGGCTGGAGTGGGTTTCACTACATAGCCCAGTTATGGAAAAAGCAGATTTAGGGGAGTTCTGAGATCTGTTAACAAGTCACCCAGGACTCTGCAGCCCCTTGGAGGCGGAAAAGCGAGGGCGCTGCCTGAGGAGGAGGAGCCCGATCTGGGGGAGCTGCTCCCAGGGGCCCAACGGCTTCGTGGGACAGCGGAGGCTCAGGGTGAAACGTGCCCGTTAACCAGCCACAGGGAGAGGATCACGGCTCAGGTGGGGACTCCCGTTTGATGGCGATCCCCGTCCTTGTATCACTCTTGTCTCATTTCTCGGCCTTATGGTTCCTGGGTTTTCTTGACGGCTTTGCTGACGTGGACTCTCTTGTCTCCCTTAGTTCATAGCCACTAATTTGGCCCAAGCAGCAGCAGAGACTAGGATGGGGAAGTTGGGGATAAAGGTGCAATGGGAGATTAAAGGTGGCGCTGAACCATGGACGTTTACATCTGGGCCCAGACATTTCTATACATGGGCTAGCTCCAAGGCAGGAATTGCTGGGCTGTTTGTCAAATATTGCGGGGGGAGGTTCTGCTGGGGAAGGCGCCCAGTCGGCAGCTTTCTCTGTCACCAGCTCTTACTCCCACCTGCAAGTGGTCCTGTTCTTGCTGCTTTGGGGAAGCACCAAGGATGCAAAGGCCCAGCCTTTACCACGGAGACGGCCCATCTGGATGGCCTTAAAGTTACCTCTGAAAGCCGGCCCCTCCTTGAAGCCATCGCCCAGTCAGTGTAATTGCCTCCACTCATAAAATCCTTCTAATTCTCTCTGTCTTGAGCATTGTCTCCTTAATCAGGGTGAAAGCCCGAGTGAATTTTCCTTTTGTTATGATCAAAGCACTTCCCGGTTCAATTGGCAGCTTGGGTCTCCTATTCCTCTCAGATAATATGGTCAAAACCATTCATACAAAGCTTTCTTACAGGAACCTGGTTTACTCTTTTTATTTTTTTATTAATGAATCGAATAATTATTTTTGACACCCATTGCTTTATGAATCATGTTGGGAGAGAAAAATCAGAGCAAAAGAGAAAACCATGAGAGAGGGGGAAAAAACCGGAAAAAAGTGAACTGAGCATGTGCCGATTGACATTCAGTCTCCTTAGTTCTCTCTCTGTATGTACGAACATTTTCTGTCCAAAGTCTACTGGGATTGCTTCTGTCACTGAACCGCTGAAAACAACCGAGTCTTGATCATCGCACACTTTGGCAGTTACCGTGTACACTCTATTCCTGGTTCTGTTTCTTTCACTCGGCATCAGTTTGTATAAATCTTTCCAGGCTTTTCTAAAATCAGCTTAGAACCTGATTCACTCTTTTTCAAAAGTATACACAGCACCCCGGGAGTTTGGGGGGGTACTATTTAGAACAGTAGTAAGGTGCACACGTGACAAATGTTTGACAAGGTTCGGCTCACATCCCCTGCTCTGGAAACCGCTCAGTTGATTGCCTTCTTTCTCAATAAAGAGACAAACTCAGACCTAGTAGCAAAATGGAGGGGAGGACTCCCTAACATAGGGAGCTGTCCGGATGTGACACCTGTTACATGCCTATAAATGTGCCGATCGCTTTACAAATTTAACATGCAGAGCCCTTTGCAAATATCAGTTAATCTTTACAACAACCTGTGAAGTCGCTGCTATTATAATCCTCACTTTACAATTGGGGAAACTAAAGCAGACAGTGGGAGGAGGCCATGGGGGAGGATGATAGAATCTCAGATCTACTGTTAGAAGGCACCTCAGAGGCTCTCTCTCTCTGTTTCTCTCTCTCTCTTTCTTCCTTCCTTCCTTCCTTCCTTCCTTCCTTTCTTTCTTTCTGTATCACTCTGTCTCTGTCTCTTTGTCTCTCTCTCTCTCTCTCTCTCTCTCTTCTCTCTCTCTCTCTCTCTTCTCTCTCTCTCTCTCTGTCTCTGTCTCTCTGTCTTTGTCTCTCTGTCTCTCTCTCTTTGTCTCTGTCTCTCTCTGTCTCACTCTCTGTTTCTCTCTCTCTTTCTTTCTTTCTGGGTCTCTCTGTCTCTGTCTCTCTCTCTCTCTCTGTCTCTGTCTCTCTATGTGTGTCTCTCTCGCTCTCTTTTTTCTCTCCCCTCTCTGTCTCTTTCTTCTCATCTCTCTCCTCATTTCTGTCTGTCTGTCTCTCTCCCATCCCATCTCTGTCTCTGTTTCTGACTCTCTCTCTCTCTTCCCATATGTTTGTTTGTTTCTTCCCATTGTTGTCTGCCTCTATCTCTCTCTTCCCATCACTCTCTGTCTCTGTCTCCACTCCTACCCTTCATAGCTAAGCTAGCTTTCTGCTCCACGGTGGACACAATTCTGGGAACACATTTCACCATCAGAGGGCAGAATGAGCCCCTTTTTAGAGTCAATGCAAAACCCGCTAATACGGAGGTCAGCCAATCCAACCTCCCACCTGATACAGAAATCCCTCGATAGCGCCCCTGGGGGAGGTCAGTAACATTACCTTAGAGGAGAGACCATCTCATTGCTGAACGAGATTATTTTCATTCATATGAATATTAATAAAGAAGATGTGGATTTAAAAGCATGAAACAAAACCTCAGACACTTAAGTTCTGCTTGCCTCAGTTTCTTCATCCGTTTAACGGGGATAGTACCAGTATCTACCTCCCAGGTTGTTGTGAAGCTCAAATGAGATAATAATTGTAAAGCACCGTGGCTGGATCTAGCAAGTACCAAACAACTGTTAACTATTATCCTTTCGTATGGTAGGGGATAAGAGACAGCGTCCAGGTGTGGAGTCAGGAAGATTCCTCTTAGTGGATTCACATCTGCCCTCAGACACTTACTAGATGCATGATCCTCGTTACATTTCCTGTTTGCCTCAGTTTCCTCATCTGAAAAATAAGCTAGAGCAGGAAATGACAAATGACTCAACTACCTTTGCCAAGAAAACCCCAAATAACGTTAAAAAGAATCAGACACAACTGGAAAATGACTGAATGACAACAAAAATGATTATCACTGTTATGATGATATTTAATTATAATAGTTTACTGGGGAATATTCCCAACTCCTAGGCCAACACTCTATGCAAAGAAAATACTTAGTGAATACTGCTGAAATAAACAGGATTTCTTGAAGTCCTCATTTTTAAAAGAGGGGAAGGAACGCTTTAAGACATAAGAAAGGACCAGAGCCCAGCCTCCTGCCCACATTTCCAAGTTGTTGTGAGTGGCCACCTTGAACTCTTAGTTTACAAAATATTTTCACGTGGATTATTTCATGTAATGCTCACTAGAACTTTGTGATGAGCAGAACCAACATGATTTTCTCCATTTTACATAGGAAGAATCAAACCAGGAGAGGTTGGTGGCTTGCCCAGGGTCACACAGCTAAAAATATGATAGACTGAGTCTGAAGCCAGGTCTTCGGACTCCAGTGACAAGGTTCTTTTCACGACCTTTCTGCCTAATTGTCAAAGAATTCTCCCTGATTTTTTAAAAAAAGCTGGAATCTACCTTCTTGCCAATGGGACCTAACTCTGCCTTGGGGTGGAGGCACCCAGAACAAATCTACTTCCTTTCTCCCAGGCATCACTCCAGGTGACTCAAAAGACCATGGGACAATGATGTAGAGCCAGAACGAAATTTAGAGGCCATTAGACCCAAATCCTTCACTGGAAAACCAGTGGATTCCCACTGCCACTCACTCTAAGGATGTCTCCAATGTTTTGCCATCAATTGTCTTGTTGTGGTTCTCTCTTCAGTGAGTGAGCTGAAGAAGTTGTGGTTCATGAAGGCAATGGAATATTATTGTTCTATTAAAAAAATGATGAACAAGCTGATTTGAGAAAGGCCTGGAAAGATTTACATGAACTGATGCTGAGTGAAACAAGCAGGGCCAGGAATACATTGTGCACAGTAATAGCAAAATTGTGTGATGATAAACTGTATAAGACTCGGTTCTTCTCAGTGATTCAATGATCCAAGGCAATCCCAATAGACTTTGGACAGAAGATGCCACCTGCATCCAGAAAAAGAACTATGAAGATTGAATATAAATCAATACAAGCTATGTTCCCTTTTTTCCATTTTCTGTTTTTTCTTTTGTGGTTTTTCCTTTTTGTTCTGATTTTTCCTTCCCAACATAATTCATATTTGTGTAGTTTAAAATTAATATACATGTATAACCATAAAATTAAAACAATAATGATTTTGGGGAGGAAAAAGGGAAGGGAAGGGAAGGAAAGGGAAGGAAAAGAAGCATAATTGTTGACTTTGGAGAGTTGGCAGAAGTAGTGTGGGGTCACCACAAAGGAGATAGAAACCTAGATTCTTGTTCTTGACCTGACACTTGTTCTGTGACCCTGGAATTTAACCCTTCTGAGCCTTGATTTCCTCATTTATAAAACAGAGGGAATAATTGACATTTATATAGAGTTTTAAACTTTGAAAACTGATCCCCATTGTCTCACTTAAGCCTCATTGTATCCCCCTGCTTAGAAACCAGTTGTTATCATTCCTGATTTATAGATCAAGACATGGAGGTTGAGAGACATTTAGCGACTTGGCCGTGAGCACACAAAGGTAGCTTTGAAGCTACAACTGGACTTCTTGACTTGGAGTCCAAACAATTGTGCCATCCATCTCATGAAGTTATTAGGAAGAGACATTTCTGGGGCTCTGATCACGGTCATCATACATTAATATTGGGCATTTCTGCTTCTTGATTTATTCTATCAATCCAACCTTGCATTGAAGGATTCCTCTGAGTCCTGGGGGCATCTTCTCTCCTACTGTGGCTCCCAAGTCCCCACATGGTGCATTAGTTCCAATATTATTTGATCAGTGCTCCTCTCTCCAAGATCCAGTGTCCAGTTGGTCTCCTCAAAATCACCTACATCATTTAATTTATCAATACCTCCTTAATATCAGTTAGCCAATCAGCATCAATTAGCTTTCACCCAGAGATATTTACTGAGAAAGCTGAGCTAGACAGAGGACCACAGCCAAACAAGTCAGCTTGCCGTTCCCTAGATACAACATCCAATGTCCATCTTCTCAGTAGTTTTTTCTTTATTAAAGCTCTTTATTTTTCAGAATGTATGCATGGACAATTCTTCAACATTAGCCCTTGTAAAACCCTGTATTCCAATTTTCTGTCCCCTTAAAAAAAAAGCCCTCTCCTAGATGTCAAGTAATCCTTAAACATAGTAGAGATATATGTTAATCCAACATATGCATACAGATTTATACAATTATTGTGCCACATAAGAAAAATCAAATCAAACTAGTAAAAAAAGAAGAAGAAAATGCAAGCAAATGACAACAAAAAGAGTGAGAATGCTATTTTGTGGTCCACATTCAGTTCCCACAGTCCTCTCTCTGGGTGTAGATGGCTATCTTCATCACTGAAAATTTGGTACTCTCTCTGTATGTCTCTCTGTGTCTGTCTCTCTCTCTCTCTCTCTCTCTCTCTCTCTCTCTCTCTCTCTCTCTCTCTCTCTCTCTCTCTCTCTCCAT
This sequence comes from Antechinus flavipes, assembly GCF_016432865.1. NCBI lineage: Eukaryota > Metazoa > Chordata > Mammalia > Dasyuromorphia > Dasyuridae > Antechinus > Antechinus flavipes. Next base: position 9,082,842 of record NC_067401.1, read on the forward strand.
CCCTCTGCTTTGACCATCCTTGGCATCTTTCAAAGCTAAGTTCAAGTGCCTCGTCCTATTCACATTTTCTCCATTGTAAGAACTTATCCAACCCCTAACTAAAGTACTTTATTTTCATGGGGTTGTATATGAGTTGTTTCCTCCCTGCAGAAAATAAAACTCTTTAGATCAGGGATTGTTTTCTAGGTTGTTCCACAGTGCCTAGGACAGTGCCCAACACATTTTTTTACATGGCCTGTGATTTTTTCCATTTGGGGAATTCCCAGAGAGAAAAGTCCCTCAAGTGCAGATCAGCACACTAGTGATTTCCCAGGGAGACACCATCAGTAGATGTCAGCAGACATCTTGCTCATCTTCCTGATCCCAAAGGTGAAGCTCTGCTTCTGACTGCCCTGCCATCCTGACACTTAGTAGGGACTTCATAAATGCTTATGGAGCTGGGCGTGGCTGTGCACAAGGCTGAGGCTCCAGAGCTCTGAGCTGCAGTGGAACTAAAGTCAATGGAGTGTCCATACTCAGTCCCTGGAAGCAGGGGACCCCATGGCAGCCCAGATTGGGGAAATGGAGCAGATTAGAGCTCCCTAGTGCTCAATATTGGGATCCAGGCCACGGAAACCCAGGCTCAAAAAAAGTTGGAGTTGGGTGGTTCAGCAGCACATTGGCTCAGGAACTGGGTCCGGCTCACGAGAAGAAGTGTCATTATGAGTATCTTGTACCACAGGAAGCTCATTCTTAGTCAATGGGGAGGATGCTCAGCCTTTAATTATCACTCTTTTCCCAACATCAAAGTAACATCACTGTTATAGACAAATAAACCCAGCCGTTTCATGCAAATACATAGGACTCCACCGTGCCCAGATACAGAGAACAAAGAAGACTCCCGGAAAGCAGCACGGCATTAAGCAGAACACCCCGGCTTCAAATCCCCCTTCAGATGTCAGCTACGCGACCTTTGCTAAATCATTCAACATCGCTGTTCCTCGGTTTCCTAATCTGTAAAATGAAGGGGATTGACCCAATGACCTTGATGGAGTTGGTTCTCCATATATAATGCCATGATCCTATCACAGCTCTGACATGCAGAATCTTAGTAATGGTATGGGACCCCCTTTCTACTGTGGGCTGGCACTTGATTGCTGTGTGTCTCATTTTCCCTCCTTTGGTGCAAGTTCTCCAGTTCAAAAAATGGAACCCACTTGCCATTCCATAACTCTATGGAAGGGCTTTAGGTCAGAGACAGAGAAATGATGTATTTTGTACAGGATTAGTTATATTAGACAGGAGGGCATCTAGGTTGCAAAGTGGATAGAGCACCAACCCTGAAGTCAGGAGGACCTGAGTTCAAATCTGGCCTCAGACACTAATCACTCCCTACCTGTATGACCCTGGGAAAGTCACCTAACCCCAATTGCCTTAGTAAAAAAAAATATAGAGATTGTCCCACATCAGCCATTTAATTATTTTGCTGATTCATTTAACTTCCACTTTCCTCATTTGTAAAATGTGGACAATAAGTATTCTGCCTACAACAAAGAGTTGCCATGAGGGTAAAAATCCGGTAATGGTTGTGGAAACAATCTGAAAAGTTAAAAGGGAGGGACATTTTAATGACAGTATAATCCAGGAAATAAAGCAGGGAGCCATCGAATGGGACTAAATTAGTGGTATATGAACATAATAAAATCTTACAATTATAAGAAGCAATGGATGTGATGAATATAGTAAAGCCTGAGAAGACATATAGGATTGGAAAGTGAAATAAGAATCAGGAAAAACAATAAGACAACAATGATTAGGATGAGAATGATGATAAGGAAATATATATATATATATACACACACACACATACACACACACACACACATATATATATATGCAGAGAGGAAAGAGAGAGAGAGGGAGGGAGGGAAGGAGGGAGGGAGAGAGAGAGAGAGAGAGACAGAGACAGAGAGAGAGAGACAGAGACAGAGACAGAGACAGAGACAGAGAGAGAGAGAGAGAAAGAAAGAAAGAAAGAAAGAAAGAATATATATCTATATAGGATTTATAGTTTAATGGATGGCACTGTGGAGTGAGGGAGCATCTTGAACCTGTGGAATTAATTAGGAAGGAGGAGAAGCAAGGAGAGGATGTTCTATTTCTTCCTACCACATTTCATTTTATTTGACCCATTATTAGAGCCTAACAAGATCCTTGTGGACTCCTACTCTGTCATCCAATTTGTCAGCTGATTCTTCCAGCTTTATGTGCTGGGAAAATCTCCCAAGCCTACCAACTATGTCTTCATCATTGAAACTACTTTTAAAAAGCTTAACTAGTTCAGAGTCGAAGACAAATCCCCGAGGTATACCAGCTGAGACTTGCTCCCAAGCTGACATCGATTACTTATGGTGGCTGGTCTTTTACCCTGTGGCAAGATCATTTTACTACAGCGTGAAGATATTTGGAGCCATCCCTTTTCCCAGCAAGCCCAGCAAGCAGTCCGTGTCCTGATCTCAGGATAATAGCCTTTGCATCTACCTTCTGGATGATCTGGCAAAATGCAATGCTCTGAACAGAGCCGGGTATTCTCTGAGACTCTTCCCAGTTTGGCAGGGATCTGAGAACCAGAAGCAGCAGCAGGCCGCAGCAGGAAGCAGTTTCTTCTTTACTGTGTGTACTGCTAAGTGAACTGAACTAGGGACTGCGCTCGTGCTGACTCTGGTTGTGTACCCCGCTGAATGATCACAAGGCTCACCAACCCTAACGACTTGAAACAATCACAAGACTCAGTGATCCTAATAACTTAGGGACTGCTCCTATAGGACCAAGAGCACCTGTGGTCCCAAGAAATGCCAACCTGGAAACTGTTTTCCAAAACCTAAGGAAAGAAAAAGAAAGAACCTTAATGTGTCAGATCTGGATCTGGAATCAAGAAGATTTAAGTTTAAATCCAGCCCCAAACTTACCGTGTGACCTTGGGCAAGCACTTCACCTCTATCTGCCTCAGTTTCCTCAACTGTAAAAATGGAAATAATAAATCCCCCATCTCCCAGGATTGGTCTGAGTATACAATGAGATCTTTGTAAAATATTTTTCAATCCTCAGAGCACTGTATAAATGCTAACTAGCCGCAGCAGCAGTACCAGGAGCAACACTATTAAGGCTTGTCAAGTTTTAGTACTCATATTTTCCTTTCCTGAATGTTCACCCTTTGATAACTCATTCTAGAATGTCATCAAGAGTGGCTCCCCACAATAGCTTCTTTTACTTTTACAAAGACCTTTTGAGGATTCCTGTATTCACCACTAACCTCGTTCATCTTATTTTCTCAGAACCAGCTCACGCTTTGATAGTTACTCTCTATCGCTGGCTCTCATTTCCACCTTCTCCCCAAGTCTTTGTATATTATAAGTTTAAATACGTCTCCGTACGGTGACTCTGCTCCCATTATTCACGGCTCATTTGCTGGAAGCTTTTCTATTTGTGACTCGGATGTCCTTGCTGTCCATCTCAGGCTGGGCCCAGCCTCCTTCTCCTGACTTCTAAGAAGGAGGTGACACTTCCCCCGTCTCCATTGCTGCCACAGGTTCCTCCTCTCGAGTTAGACGCCAAATAGAAGAAGCTTCCCTTGTCATTTCCTCCATCTGTTGAAGAGGATAATGTTCACTAAAGCAGGCAAGAAGTGATGGACCAAGTGACTTTTAGCAGAGTCCCCACAGATGCCCAGACTAAGTCCTCCAGCCAGAAGTAATAATGATAGCTAGCACCTGTACCGTGCCTTGAGGCTTGCAAAGTGCTTTACAAATATTCTCACCATATCCCCACAAGGGCCTTAATCCCATTTAACAGATGAGAAAAGTAAAAGCCACTAAGTATTTGAAGATTCGCTCAGATTTTCCTAACACCAAATCCAGCTCTATCCATTGATTCATGCTCCTGGGACAGTATCCTATCTCTGCATTAGCTTTAATCACTTCCCCCAATTTCTCATCTATTACTTCCTTCCCTTCAGGCTGCTTAGAGTACAGCATATGCTTTGGACTCCCTCTCCCAACCCTCACTTGCACTGGTGGGCTGGGGCCCCAGAGAAAACCCACTTCTCTCTTCAGAGTTCTGGGAACATCCCTGAAAGGCTGTGGATGAGCTCCCCAAAGGTGAATTTCTCTTATATCATTTAATCAGATAATATCTCCCAAATTAGTCTCATTTGCATCAATTATCACAAAGGAATGTTGGATGAAAAAGTACATATTGCAAAGACTAACGTAAAAAAGTGACCACTCCTCTTATCCCCAAAGCAGAAGATGGATTTTCTTCTCTCTGCTCTCACCTGAAACTGCCATCAAGTTTGAATTTAATGTACTCAAACTTAAAATGTTTGCTACAAAACACCCATTCTCTCCATCTCCAACCTGGGAAGCATCCTTCCTGGCCCAGGGACCCCTTTTTCTCCCTCCCAGGAATCTTCATCCATTTCCCTTCTGGGTGCGGCGTCCCCCAGGATGAGAGGGTCTCCCCATTGCTCACTCCTTGTCAGGGCAGGTCAAGCGGGTCACTCCTCTGGTCTGCCATGGCTCCTGTTGTCAGCAGCCCCTGAATTCTGGCTGGAGGAAGGGGCTTTGATGCATCTCCGGGTCTCATTGATTACCCGGATGCTCCCATTGTGGCAAGATATTCATTCGTCCAAAATAAAGAAGAAACACGACGAGTGGCCATGCATTCGCAGACACGTGGCAGTCACATGGGAACGAGGACCTGATGTTGCCATCTTACCAGAAACCCACCACAATTCTCAGTTTTTCCTCACTTGAAAGAGCCCAGAAAAGCGACCTGGAGATCGTTATCGGCCTGAGGCTTTTCATGGTTACCCCCACCCCAAGTAGACCAACAGGAAACAGACCCAGAATACCTGAGAGTGCTTTGAAGTGGAGGGAGGAATCTCTCATTGCACATCCTCGGTAATAGGTTCCGTAAACCTCCTCCCGGCCTGGAACCAGGCAGGGCTTATTGAACAAGCTCTATGCACTGAGTCTCTATTGGCCAGCCCCAGTACAATAATAGACACCCACAGCAGCGCTATCTCAATTTCTTTCTCCACTGACTTTCACTCAACTGCTCTCCACCAGGGTTCTCTTGGCTTGTTTCTGAATTTCTTCACATTAATTCATATTGTCTTCCCCATCAGAATGCAAGCTCTGCGAGGGCAGCATCTTTCTGTATCTCCAGCACCTAGCACAGCCCTGACACATGGCAAGTACTTGAAAAATGCTTATTGGGGGTAGCTAGGTGGTGCAGCGGCTAGAGCAGTGGCTGCAGCCCTGAAGTCAGGAGGACCCGAGTTCAAATCTGGTCTCAGATATTTAACATTTAACAGTTTAGCTGTGTGACCCTGGGCAAGTCACTTAACCTCAATTGCTTCAGAAAAAAAAAAGAAAAGAAAAGAAAAATATCTATTAGCTGGCTGATTAACTCTTAATAACAAAATTATTCCCCGCCTTTATCTGTGAGGGAATGTTTGATGTAGCATATACAGTGATGGACTGAGGGTCACAGAATCCTCAACATTAATTCTAACATGACCTTAGGTAAATCACTTTTCTTATCTCAGCCTGTTTTATCATCAGCAAAATGAAGCCAATAAGACTTGTCACACTTACCTCAGAGGGATATTAGTAGGTTCAATTGAGAAATAGTATAGATAATAGATAGGAAAATCTATTTCAGCATTATTCTATTAGTTGTGAAAGGGGCATGGCCTTCCAGAACTATATTCCAAACATGGGTTTTATGTTCAAGAGTCAGTAAATCCCTCTGGTGAGTCTTTCCAGGGTCTAGACACCATTTGTCTCATGTGCTCGTCCTTCGGCTCGGCTCTCGACTCTTCTGTCAGCTCCCTTCTGGAAGCCTCTTGTTCCCTCTGATGTTGAAATCAGCTGGGAACTATGCTTCAAGAGCGAACGACACTGTGACCATCAGAACAATTAGAACCTCAGGCTTCTTCAATGTAAACAGGAGTGATAGATGTCCTAAATCCTGGAAAGATCATAGTGCCTAAGTCTGAAATTCAAGAACTGGCCAAGCTGTACAAGACAATTCCGGATGCCATTTTTGTCTTGGGATTCAGAATTCCTTTTGGTGATGGCAAAACAACAGGCTTTAGTATGATTTAGGATTCCCTTGACTATACAAAAAAATGAACCAAAACACAGACTTGCAAGGTATGGCCTATATGAGAAGAAAAAAGCATTCAAAAAGCAGCAAAAGGAATGCAAGAACAGAATGAAGACAGGGGTGCTGCAAAGGTAAATGTCTGTGCTGGCAAAAAGAAGGAATAAAAGACACTATGGATGATATTTATCATGATGATAATGATTCATCAGCATAAATAAACTAAACTTTTTAAAAAGTCAGGGACTCCTAACCTTCACCTCCAGGACCAGTTTAATGACTTTTTTTTTTTATTATTATTATTAGATTTATAAAGCCCCAGGAGAATGTATTTCACTAGCCCTTGTAAAAAGCTCTCTATCCTGGTCCAAAGCCTATCAGTTCTATTTTCTAAATAAGGCTCAGAAATACAAATCCTGTCTTGAATCCTATCATCAGGCCTCTTTCAGTTAATGAGTCCCATTATTCTATTATTAGGGAAAAGTGGAGGGAAGAATCAAGGAAAGGAGGGAAGAGAAAAGGAGACAATTAAAATACGATTTCCTTGGAAGTGGTCCCAGAATATGGAATTCCTCTCTCTGCTACAGGTTTCTTTGCCGTGTGCCTGATTGCTTTCTGATATTGCTGATTTGTGGAGCCAGTGGTGGACTGGCACCAAGTGAACAGGAATTGATTGCTAGATTTTCAATGTGAAGGCAAATGTTCCTAATCGGGCGTGGTTCATCATTTTGTTGATTGTCTAGACTTAAGAAAATGCTAATGATGCAGATTTGACTTAGAAATGTCACATATACTTTTTTTTTTTAAGAGAGCCTGTTATTAAATATTTATCAATACACTACTGTATTTAGAAGACAGGTTCAGGACATGGAATACCCAGGTTACCTTTCAGAAGTATCTAATTTCTTTCTTTTATTTTTTTTTCATTTTTTGGGAAGCAATTGGGATTAAGTGCCTTGCCCAGAGATACACAGCTAGTTAGTATCTGAGACCAGATTTTAACTCAGGCCCTCAACTCCAGGGCCAATCCATTATGGTACTTAGTTGTCCCAGAAGTATCTAATTTCAGTGGTGTCTTATCCTGAATCTCCCTCCTCTCCTCTCTTATCACTTCAGATCTCTTCTTCTCTCCTCCCCTCCCAATCCCTTTGCTTCCTCTTCTACTTTCCATTTTTTTCTTCTATCTCTCCCTTTCCTTCCCTCTTCTCTTCTGTTCCTCCTCTTCTCCTTCCCATACTCATAGAATGCTAGAGCCAAAAGGGACCTAAGGGATCACTTAGTAAAAACCTATTTTACAGAGAGGAATTGGGTTCAAGAGAGGTAAAAAAAAAAAAAAAAAAAAAATCAAGGTCACATATTCAGGAAAGACAAAGCTGGAACTTGATCTTTTCACTACCCTGCTACTTCTGTTACTCTCCAGGGTGCTGAAAAAACTCCTAGCTGGGATGGTTAACTTGGAATTAGAGAACTAGAGTTCAGATCCAATGTCTATACTTGGGAAACCTTGTACAAATTACACAATCTCCCTGGGTTTCAGGTTCCTCATTTGTGAAATTAAATGGTTAAACTAGATGGTCTCTTTAGTCCTTTCCAACTGTAACTGATGATCTTATCAACCTTTTAAGTGCCTATTATCTACCACTGTGCCAAGCTCTAGAATGGTAGAAAATTAAGAAAGACCAAAAACATCTGCAAAATGTTTTTCACTAAACTACTTATTAGGAGTAGCAGCTCTTTAGAGATGCATCTGGGTCATTTAAAAGCCTATAAAGCAAAATCTGGGCTTTGGAGAGGACTGAATTGATATTGGGAGGAATGGGAACATTTCCCTGCTGTGTAATTCACTGGACAGAAAAAAAGCCCAAAAAGAGTTCTTGTGAGAATGTAAAAAGGAATTCAAAAGTTAAATAAGAAAAACTGAGGAAATTTTTTGAAAAAAAAAAAGCAATCCAAAAAAATTATGAAAACAAAGTTTAACTAATTGGAAAAATAAATCCAAAATCTTGAGGAAGAAACTAATTTATTGAAAGCTAGCATTGGGTAAGAGGAATGGAATTACATATGAAACCAAGAAATAACAAAACTAAAAAAAATAGAAAAGAATCTGAAATATCTCATTAGAAAAACAACTGATTCTAGGGAACATATTGAGGAGAAACATAAGAATTATTGGATTAACTGGAAGTTATAATCTAAAAAGAATCTAGATACATTATTACAAGAATTGTCCTGAAGTTCTAAAACAAGAGGGTAAAGTAGAAATGGGGGAAAAAATCCACCATTCACCCAAAAAAGAAGAAAAATTTAGAGGAATATCATAGCCAACTTTTAAAATTCCCAGCAACAAGGGAGAAAAAAACCACAATTTTAATACTGCAGAAATACAGCCAGGATTTCACAAAATGTAGCAGCTTCTAATCTAAAAGACTGAAAGTCTTGAAATATTTTATTTCAAAGAGCAAAAGAGCTGGGGTTGTATCCAAGAATAACTTATCCAGAAAAGTTGGGTATAATTCTGAGTGAAAGAAAGGACATTTGATGAACTGAAAGACTTTCAGGTATTTGTAACAAAAGACCGAAACTCAATGGAGGTCCAAAAGATCCAAAAGACATTAAAGACTAATTATAGGGCACTAATTAATGCCAAACTATTTACTTATTATATATACATATGAAAACTTTATCACTATTCTTAAAATTGTTGTAATTACTAAGGTAGTTTGAAAGATTGGGGATGAGTTGTCTATAACAGGGTTATTTAAAAAAACAAAATTGAATAGGAAAAGGTGAAAGGGAGCAATTATATCATTAAAATGAAGTATGATAGTAACAACAAGATTATATGATGATCCATTATGATGGACGTGGCTCTTTTCAACAATGAGATGATTAAGGATAGTTCCAATGATCTTGTGATGAAGATCACTTCACCCAAAAAAGAAAAAAAATTTAGAGGACAATGGGAACTGGGTGTGGATCACAACATAGCATTTTCACTCTTTCTGTTGTTGTTTGCTTTCATTTATTTTTCTCATTTTTTTCTTTTTGATTTGATTTTTCTTGTGCAGCAAGGGAATTGTATAAATTATATGTGCATATATTGGATTTAATATATATATTTTAACATGTTTAACATATGTTGGATTGCTTGCCATCTGGGGAGGGATTGGAGTGAGGGGGGTGGAAATTTGGAACACAAGATTTTGCAAGAGTCAATATTGAAAAGTTATCCACACATATGTTTTGAAAATAAAAAGCCTTAATAAAAAATGAAATATGAAAGGAAGAAGTCACTGTTTCTGAATTAGGGAATTTCATCTGAGGGAAGGTCAGTGAGAAAATATTGGAAGGTTTGATCTCATTGATAAAACATGTCATCTGCAATTCAAAGCAATTCCAGTAGACTTGTGATGGAAAGTATCATCCACATCCAGAGAGAGAACTATGGAGACTAAACATGGATCAAAACAGAGTATTTTAGCCTTCTTTGTTGCTGGTGTTGTTTATTTGCTTGCTTTTTTTTCCCTTTTGATTTAAAAAAAATAGCTTTTTATTTTCAAAATACATGCAGACAGTTTTCAACATTTACACTTGCAAAAATCTTGTGTTCCAAATTTTCCCCCTCCTTTCCCCCATCTCTGTCCTCTAGACAGCAAGTGATCCAATATGGGTTAAACATTCTTCTATTACATATTGCCACTTTATCATGCTGCACAAGAAAGTAAACAAATAACGACAAAAAGTGTGAAAATACTATATTGTGATTGACATTCAGTCCCATAATCCTCTTTTTTTAATGCAGATGGCTTTGATCTGATTTTTTGCACAGCATGACGAGTATGGAAATATGTTCAGAAGAACTTCACATGTTTAACCTATATTGGATTACTTGCTATCTTGGGGAGAGGAAGGGAGGAAAAGAGGAAGAAAATTTTGAAACACAAGGTTTTGAAAAGATGAATGTTGAAAACTATCTTTGCATGTATTTGGAAAAATAAAATACTATTTAAAAGAAAATGTGAGAAGTAAAAAAAGAATACACATCATCTGAGAACTTCTCTCACACTTTGACCGTGAATTCTTTCCATCTAGAGTTGCAAAAGCTATTTTGATTTTTTTTGGTACTGCATAAATAGAAATATTTTTGCACAAAGCAAATTCAGCTAAAATAGTAACCTGGGTAAATCTCTACAGCAGTTTCTCTAATAAAAGTATCATTTTAGAAATATAAAGAACTGATTTGAATGTACAAGAATAAAGGACGTTTTCTAATTGGTAAATGATTGAACAATATGAACAGTCAGTTTTCAAACATCTGAAACAATACTTTAAATCACTAAGAATTGGAGAAATGTGAATTAGAGCAACCCCTGAAGTTTCATGTTTTGACCATCAGTTTGGCATAGATGATAGAAAATGAAAATAACATAGGTTGATGTGACTGTGGGAAAACAAGAACATTAATGCATTGTTGGTGGAGTTTGAATTGGTATAGTCATATTGGGAAGCAATTTAGAACTATGTCCCCAAAGTCATTAAACTGTGTCTACATTGGCTGAGCAAAAGCAATATTAGGCTAATCAGTCAATAAATATTTATTTTGTGTATGCTTCCAAAGAGATCAAAGAAAGAGGAAAAGGACTGATACATAGAAAAAAGTTATAGCAGGAATTATTATAAAAAAGTTATAGCAGTAGTATAGCAGTTAAAAGTAGCAGTAGTATTATAAAAAAGTTATAGTTAAACAACTGGAAACTAAGATGGTGCCCTTCGATTGGCAAATAGCTGAAAAATTATGGTGTATAAATTAATGGAATATTATTGTGCCATAAGAAATGATGAAAATTATGGTATTGGAGAAATTTGGGAAGACCTAGAAATCATTGTCACATGAGCAGAATGTGGATAAGAATTTACAAAATAATAATATTGTAATTATAAATAACCGAAGTATTTCTGAAATGTGATCAATGATCCAATGTAGGAATTTGTTTTGCTTGACTGTGAATACTTATTATAATGATTTAGTTTTTCTTTCTTTTTCAATGAAGTGTGCGTTATCTCTTTCTCTAGAGTTGGATAACATCTTCTTTCATAAATGCAATGAATACAAAAGATGCAATTGTGAATTGAAAGTAAAAGATGTAGGTATGTATACATATATATATATATGTTTTACGGCTCTAATTTTTTCACAGTGTGGCTTTTCATATCTAAGCCATGTATCAATTTGCACTTTATTTTGGTATACACTGTGAGGTATTATTCTAAGTCTAATTTCCAGTGAACTGTTTTCCAGTTACCCTCATAATTTTTGTCAAATAATGAATATTTACCCTAGTAGTTAGAGTCTTTTGGTTTATCAAATATCATGCTAATATATTCCTAAGCTTTTGTATGTTATATACCCAACATGCTAACTGGTTAACTTTTCTTTTTTTGTTAACCAATAACAAATACTTTTGATAATGATTACTTGTAATATGGTTTGAGATTTAGTATAGCTAAGCTTCCTTCTTTTTCATTTCCCCATTCCCATTATTTTGAGATCCTAGATATTTTGTTCCTCAAGATACATTTTGCTTTACTTTTCCTAATGTTATAAAGCAATCATCTGGTAGTTTGATTGGTGTGACCCTGAATGAGTAAATTGATTTGGTAATATCATAATTTTTATTACACTGGCATGGTGCAACCATAATTAATTACTATCCCTTCAATGTTTTGTAGTTATATTTAAATAGTTCCTTTTTGTGTTTTTTCCCCTAATTTATTTTATTGAAGAAACAGAATAAAAAAATAAAAAAACAGAAAAGCAATACAAAACAAAATGAAATAAAACAAAAGAGAACATTGTCATGTCTCTAAAGGCTACAATTAAACATGAACATACACACACATACATATACATAGATATCTATAAACACACATGTAAACATATACACTCACATATATGTACATAACTATGCATATTTCCACTTATTATCTCTTTCTCTAGAGGTGGATAACATCTTCTTTCATAAATACAAATATTTCCATGTTTTTATAAGTCAACCAACTCATCATTTCCTACGTCACAGCACACACATCCTATCCACAACCACATCCTATCGGGGAGATTGTCCATGAAAGATTTTTCTCCAGTTTTCTACATCCCTTCTATTCTTGGCCACATTGATTTATTTATACAAGAAGATTTTAATTTAAAATAGTTAGAGTTATCTATTTTATACTTCAACAATATTCTCACTTTATAGCATACTTTAAGACCTGACATTGCTGGATCTTTACTACTTTTTTCATAGTTTCTTTGAAATTCCTGCCAAATGAAATTTTATTGTTTTTTCTAACAGAGAATTTTTAGTAATTTAATTGGGGTGGCATTGAATAAATAAATTAAGTTAAATAGTCATTTTTTGTGATATTGATTTTATTTACCTGTGAACAATAAATGTTACTCCAATTATTTACATTCATTTGTTATATTGTATACAAATACAATTATTTATATAAAAGACTAACAATCTATTGGGAGCAGTTAGATGGTACAGTGACTAGACCATGAGTCCTAGAGTTAGAAGCCTCTGAGTTCAAATTCAGTCTGACACTTGACACTCACTAGCTGTGTGACCCTGGGAAACTCACTTAGTTTTGATTGCCTCTCACTAAAAAAATCAGATTGATAGTCTATTGATTTAAAATAAAAACTTTTAGCTAATCAAATCAATAGGGTTTTTGCTCTTCATTTTAAAAAATCTCTTCTTTGGTTTCATTTGGTAGTTCATTTGGGTTTTTAAATTTGATGATCTGAGGCTCTTTTTCATTTATTTTTAGTTGTGCATACAGTCCATTGATCTATTTCTTCTCTTGTTTGGTAATTCAAGTGGTTAAAGACACGTTTTTCTTCTGGGTTGCTTTGGAAATGTTTCAAAAGTTTCACTGTTTTGTCATTTTCTTTAAGGAAATTATCATGTTTATGATTTGTTCTTTAACCCATCAATTATTTGGATAATATAATTTAATCTTCAATTCATTTTAATCTTTTTTTCAAAAGTCTTTTGTTGATTATAACTTTGTTTTGTGGTCATTAAAATGTATATATGTGTGTGTGTATATACATATATATGTATATATATTTACATATATATATAAACATGCCTGCTTTTCTGCATTTGTTCATGAAGATTTTATGCTCTAATATGTAGTCATTTTTTGTAAAGGTGCCTATGAAATATGTAATGATTTTTTCTATTCAATTTCAGTACTTAGCAGAGATTTATCCTAACTTTTGTAAAACCCTATTTGGTTGTTTAATTTCTCTTACTTATCTGTTTGATTTGTCTAGATCTACTGAGAAGGGTGTTTTGAGGTTCCTAATTATTATTGTTTTGCTGTCTGTTTCTTCTTTTAAGCATTTAGATACTATAGCATTTAGTGTATTTGTGTATTTATGTATAAATATATATGTTATAATATATATTATGTATATATGTAGTATTAATCCATTATTTATCATGCTTTTAAGTATAACTTTGCTTCCAAATTTATTTTTTAATCAAGTCTAGTTTTACTGTTTCATTATCTGAAATCTTAATTGTTATTCTTCCTTTTTTTTTTAGTTTGCCTGATGCATAATAAATTTTGCTCTGACCTATTATTTTAATTCTGTTGAAATCTTTCCATTTTAAGTGTGTTTCTTAGAAATAAAAAACTACTGGAATCTGCTTTCCAATGCATTCTGCTATCCTTCATTTTATAGGTGAGTTTGTTCTACTCATGTTTAGAGTTATGATCAAGAGGGTGGGCAGAAAGGAAAAGTATTTCCAACAGCAGTGAGCTATAGTTGATGTCATCTATTTCTGTTCCACTGCCCTTCTCTTTCTTGGATTTCTCCTGGTTGGTGCACTGTAAGACCTCCAAGTACTGAGCTCCAAAACCAACCTTTGCTGGCTAGCCTCATTCCATAATACCTACAGCTTTCTGACTACCTCTTTGTGTGGGCTTTAGTTGGAAAAATGAATTTCGTGTGCTTTCTCTTTGGATTTCTTGAACTTTATTCTGTCCAGTGCTTTTTTCATCTCTGATGGAACAGTTGTTTTAGATTAAGATCATTTCGCTCCCAGATTTACATCTGATGATTGTTGGGCACTGGCCACTGTTTATTCAGTAGCTCAGAAAAGATGGTTAAATGGGTATATATACCTAATCAAGAATACTGTCCACAATATCCCTAAGAAGTGATTCTTGAATCTTTGTTCCAATGAGAGGAAAGTCATTATTTCAGAAGGAAATCCATTGGACTTTGGGTAGCTCCAATTATTTTTGGTTTTGCTTTAAATGTTAGATTTTCTTCCCCCTCCTCTGATAAATTATTTTTCTTCTAAACTTAGCAAACATATATACATACTGGAACAGAAAGAGGATTGTATGTGTAACTACAGAGTTATATAATATGCAGTCTATTTTCCTTTTCAAACATATGGCAAATTCAACCTGTAATTTTCAGAGCTATAGTACTTATGTTTGAGTCTTTCTGCACTTTTTCAGTCATTTTTGGTATAATATAATAATTATAATAAAAGTGACTTTTTATTTTATTTCCTTTCTTCTACTCTCTCTTTTCCTATCCTTCCTTCTTTTAAATCTTTCTCCCTTCTCCTTCTATTTGTTAAAAAAAAAAAAAAAGGAAGGAAGGGGGGCAGCTAGGTGGTATAGTGGTTAGAGCACCAGCCCTGAAGTCAGGAAGACCCAAGTTCAATCTGGTCTCAGACACTTAACACTTCCTAGCTGTATGACCTGGGCATGTCACTTAACCCCAATTGCCTCAGAAAAAAAAAAAAAAAAAGGAGGAAGGAAAGAATGAATGAATGAGAGAAAAAAGAAAGACCAAGTGATTGTTACAGATATTCCTAGTCAAACAAAACAAATTCTCACATGAACTAAGTTTGAAAATGTACTTCTCCTTCTGCACCGTGAGTCTACCACCTCTCTGTCAGGAGGTGGGTAGCAGACTTCATCACTGGTTCTCCAGAATCAGAGTTGATCATTGCCCTACTGAGTTCTAAAACCTTTCAAAGCTGTTGGCCTTTATAACGCTGTTGTTCTTATATAAATTGTTCTCCTGGTACTGTTCATTTCATTCATCAGTTTATACATGCTTTCCCAGATTCTTCAGAAACTATCCCCTTCATTATTTTACAAAATGATAGTATTTCTTGGTAAGGCAACCAAGGCTAAGTGATTTTCCCATGTCACAAAACAATAGTATTGCATCACGATCCTAGACCATGGTTTGGTCAGCCATTCCCAATTGGTGGGCATCTGCTTGGCTTCAAATTCTTTGCCACTTTTAAAAAGCTATTATAATTTAAAAGCTAAATTATTGGGCAGCTAGGTGGCTCAAGAGTAGAGCACCAGCCCTGAAGTCAGGAGGATCTAAGTTCAAATGTGATCTCAGACATTTAACACTTCCTAGCTGTGTGACCCTGGGCAAGTTACTTAACCCCAATTGCCTCAGTGGGGGGAAAAAAAAGGCCTCAAAAAGCTAAATTACAATTTAAAAGGCTATTTTTGTATAGATGATCAATTCTGATGGACGTAGCTCTTTTTAACAATGAGATGATTCAGGCTAGTTCCAAAAGACTTGTGGAGAGAGCCATCTGCACCCAGAGAGAGGACTATGGGGGCTAAATGTGGATCACACCATAGTATTTTCATCTTTGTTGTTATTTGCTTGCATTTTGGTTTTTCCCATTTTTTTCTTTTTGATCTGATTTTTTTTGGGCAGCAAGAGAGTTGTGGAAATAGGTATAGAAGAATTGCACATGCTTAACGTATATTGGATTACTTGCCATCTAGGGGAAGGGGTGAGGAGGAAGGGAGAGAAAAAATTTGGATCACAAGATTTTGCAAGGGTGAATGCTGAAAACTGTGCATATGTTTTGAAAATAAAAAGCTTTAATGAAAAAATTTTAAATGTAATTAGGAAAATTTAACAAAATAAATAAAAATTAAATTAAAAAAACAATATTTCTGTCCATATAAGCCCTTTTTTATTTTTAAACTGTGGGACATAGGCCTAAGAGTGGTGTACATCAATGCCAATCCAATGGAGTCGAGGTGGAGCCTCAGAGCTGCTTTAATTTCTGTTTCTCTAATGATGTGATTTGGAACTAAGCTAAGATTTGAACCCTTAATTTTTGAACCTAAATGCAGGGTCCTTTTCATTTCCTTCTTTGAATTTCTTTAAAATGCGTCTCAAAGAATTTTGTAACCAGTTCTTTAGGGCTCAGCGCTCAGGCCTGGAACTAGTAGTTCTCGGTATTTGTTTTCCCTTGTGGGAGGACAATTGCCCACATTATCTTTATCAGAACAAGTCACTTTTTTTTTTCTTTTTGCAAACAGGAAGCATTGCTTTCTTGCAAAATATACTTAACTTATTTTTCAGGAGCAGAATTTTTTTCGAGCAGAAAAGTTTCATTAAATTACTCTGTAAGGTGTTTGGACATAAGCAGCATCTTCCTGCTTAATCATTGACTTTAAACAGGTTACTAGGGATTTCCATGTTAAGCAAATCACCTATTTTTCTCAACAGTGAGGATTCAGGGGCCCGAGTTATTAAAATATCAGGGCCAGTCTCTGGTTAATGATGTCTTCCGGGGCCCAGCTTCACCTTTCCCTACCCTTTCCCTTTGTCTCCTTGATTTCCTCCCCTTCATCTCTGTCATAAAGATCGGGAAGGGTTCTGAGATCATAAGATCACAGACTTAGAGCAGGAAGGGAGCCATCAAATGCAAGTCCATCATGGTTGAAGATGGACTTAGAAGGAAGAAGGGCAGATTTACTCTTGTTGCCTCCGCTTCCTCTCTGCTCACCAACTTCTCAGTACTTTGTAGTCTGGCTTTTGACCTCATCACACAAATGAAACTCTTCTTTCCAAAGTCACCAGTGAGTCCCAGCAAGACCACTATTAGTTCTATTGATTAGGGGAATGATTAGGGGATGAATAGGGGGAAAGGAAAAGTATATATTGAAAATGTTTATAGCAGCTCTTTGTGGTGGCAAAGAACTGGAAATTTCCCATCTATTGGGACTGGTTGAACAAATTTTGTTATATAATTATGATGGAATACTACTGGGCTATAACAAATGATGAGCTCGATAATCTTACAAAAACATGGAAATATTTGTAGGAAATGATAAAGAGTAAAATGAGCAAAACCAAGAGGACACTGTATACAGTAACAGCAATATGGTTTCAAAGTCACCAGTGATCTCTAAATGGTCAAATCCAATGGCTTTTTCTCTTGTGACACGCATCTTTCCCCCTGTGGTCACTCCTCTGTCTGCATCATCCTTTATATTGCCTAATTCTGGAGTGTGTGATGATTCTCCTTTCCATAATCTCTGTCTCTGTCTCTCTGTCCCTCTTTGTGTGTCTCTCTGTGTATCTGTTTCTCTTTCTCCATCTCTCTGCCTTTTCATAGCCTCTCTCTGTCCCCTCTGTGTTTCTATCTCTGTGTATATTTCTTTTTTTCTGTCTCTTTGCCTTTTCATAGCCTCTCTCTGTCTCTGTCTCTCTGTGTATCTGTTTCTCTGTCTCTCTGTCTTTGTCTCTCTATCTCTCTTTCTCTCTGTCCCTCTCTGTGTCTATCTCTGTATCTGTTTCTCTGTCTCTCTTTGTCCCTCTATCTCTCTGTGTCTGTCATTCTGTGTATCTGTTTCTCTTTCTCTGTCTCTCTGTCTTTGTTTTTCTATCTCGATCTCTGTCTCTGTATATCTTTGTTTCTTTGTCTTTCTGTCTCTATGTATCTGTTTTTGTCTGTCTTTCTCTCTTTATATCTCATGAGTTTAATTATCTTCAGATTTAAATTTTAACTTTACTTATCCTGAGCTTCATTCCCAAAGCATTTCTACGAGTCATTTTTAAACGGATGCTCCCGTAAACAGCTCAAACTTCACAGCCTAAAAGAAATGCATCATCTTCCTCCCAAGTCCCTCCCTCTTCTAAAACCCCCATTACAACCAAAATAATTCCTTCCCTCCACCTGATCCATCAACACATATCTATTAAAGACCTACTATGTGCCAGGCACTGGACTAGGTGCTGGAAACATAATTATAAAGAAGAAAATAATCTGTATCCACCTTCTGATGGGGGAGACATTAAGTACCCATAGAAATACAAGCAGCACAAATACAAAACTACCCAGAGCACGTGAGGAAGGCCAGCAGGTTTTGCAGAGTTACATCAGGGGGCCAAAAGGACAGTTCGGGGTCAAGGCTGGGAAGGGACCAACCCCAGGAGTTTATTGTTTGCTCCCGAGGCCATCGGTGGCCATCACAGGGTTGGCTGTGCCTTTGGGGAAGAGCCCCTTGGCAGCAATGCGTGGCCTGGACTGGAGAGGGGAAGAGAACTGAGACCAATTGGAACCCAGCCAGAACAGTCTAGAGCAGAGAGATGAGCGTGTGAATGAAGGTGGGATTTGTGGTCACTGAAAGGTCCCCAGCAACTCAGAGAAGTGCTTCAGTTGGGTGATGAGTCACAGGCAGATGACGCAGGGCTGAGGACCGAGGGAGGGAAGGAGGGAAGAAAGTTGTGTAGACACAAGTGGTTCGGCTGGGAGCATAAGGAGCCATTTGTGTTGCTGGATCGGGGCGAGGAGGCTCCAGTGGGACCTTTTTTAAGCCTCAGGGAGACCTGGGCATTTTTGAAAGCAGAAGGGACATCGCCCAGATTGACCACTTGAGGCCCATGGGTCCTCACCCTTCCCACCCGTAGATCCCCACACCTGATGCCTTTTATCCTTTCGGTCTTCTCAGCATCCACCCCCTCCTCTCCACTCCCACAGACAACACCTGGGTCAGTACCTTGTTATCTCTCCTGTGGGCGATGGAGCCTCCCGGTCTCCTCTCTGGGCCTTCGGTCCTCTCCAGGCTCCTGCCTCCCAGCCTTTCTCTACCTCCTTGCTCCACCTCCTTTCAGTTTCCTTTAATGGTTCATCTTCCCGTGTAGATGAGCTTCCTGAGGACCGGGACGTCATTCTCTCTGCTCGTGCGTATCCCCGCAGCCCTCATGGTCGTGGCAGCCGCCTTAATTCTCTCTGCCACGTGGGAAGCACTTAATAAATGGCTGTTACCTCGAGTCTCTGCATGTCATCCCCCACAGAACTGCCAAAGCGTCTCCCCCCAAGTGCCTCACTGCCGGAACCCCTCCTCCCTGCAGGAAACTCCCATGACTCCCTGTTTCTTTTCAATCCAATACAAGCTCCGGTCTGGCCTATCAAGTCCTTGGTAACTCGGTCCCAGCTGACCTTGCCAGGTCCTTATGCAGGATTTCCTTGTACGATGAGCACAGTCCAGCCAAATCAGCCTCAGTTTTTACCTCATATGGGACCCTCCACTTCTCCCATGCTGCAATCCCTTTCTTCTCACCTCCATGTCTCAGAATCTCACTTCCTTTGTGACCTGATTTAAGCCCTGCCTTCCACACGGAGCTTTTCCTGATTTTTAGCAGCTGGTGGCTCCCCTCGTAGAAGGGCATTTGGAGGGAGAGGAGAGATAGATAGATAGATCTCTATATTATATATATGTGTGTGTGTGTGTGTGGGTATATATATCTCCCAGTAAATACTTTGAGAGGGCAGGGATACTTATTCTCCTAACCCAGGCCTCAGTGCATAAAGCTTCCCCACTGACTGCCCAAGATCACCCCAGTAAGAAGCATCTGAGGCTAAATTTGAACCCGGGCCTTGGGTCTCCAGAGCCAGGGCTTGTTCTTCGGTACCACGGGGCCTCCAGAGCGCCCCAAAGGCCTGGGCACTGCCCATAGTGACGGCTATGGTGGGACCACAGCGTTTCCCTCTTGGCTCGGGCGCACATCCTCTGGCTGCCGAGTTACCGAGTTACTAGAGATGGAGGCTCTCACTCAGAGGGGAAGGGACCTTCTCTGACTTTGTCTGGCCCAGAGGACAGCACTAGCACCCGTGGGTGGAAGGTACCCTGAGGTAGATCTGCTATTTTATTGTTTTGGTTCGGTCCTTTTTTGGTTCTGCCCAGCTCTTAGACAAAGTTCCAGGGTGATTCACCATGTCCTTCTCCAGCTCATTTTACAGAGGGAAACTGAGGCAGGGTGAAGTGCCTTGCCCGGGATCACACAGCCAGGAGGAGTCTGAGGCCAGATTTTAACTCAGGATTTTGACTTCAGAGCCGGTGCCCTGTGGCTAACATGGGACTTGTACCGAACTCTTGCCCCCGAAGGCACCAGGGGAAGGTGCCTCGGACCTTGTCTGGAAGGTTGTCAGGGAGGGTTCCACGGAGGGTCGGACCACATGGTGTCTGAGATCCATTGATTCTGGGATTGGGGATCTGCGCTGGGGCTGCCTCTAAGACATAAGAGTCCCCGGCCCCTTCAGGCCTACCCCCTCCAGCTTCCTTTTCCCTCCTCTAAGGTATGCTGAATTTGAACTTTATCCAGCGAGGGAAGCCCACCCAGACCAAGTCCTCTAATTCCCGAGTGAGGATCTGACGCGAGACCAGCCGGCTGGAGGACAAGCCGTCCCCGTCCGCTCAGAGATGGAAGCGGGACCGCCTGGGAAGTAGCCAGCCTGGTTCCCACGGGTCCCCCCTCTGTCCCTCAGGACAGCCTCGCAGCGCCCTCTGGACACATCCCACTCTCAGTGGGGCTTGGGCCTCCACTCTCAGGGGATCTCGGACGCTGCAGGGTCCTCCAGAACAATCCCTCCCCTTCCATGTTTTTCAGCCTTATTCGTCGTTATTCCCCTTCACAAATTCTAATGTCGGGCCCAGAGCCTGCTCCTCCCACCTGGCGCCCCATCTCTTCCCTCCCCACCTTTGCCCTCCCTCGGCACCTCGTCCCTTCTCAGCCCTGCTCAGTCACCATTTCTCCCATGCTTGCATCTACTGGACAATAAGAAGCCAGAAAGCACCTCCCGTGATGACGCCCCCCCCCAGCACTCTTGGCTGTTCCCCCCCTCCTTGGCAGCCCTTACCCTGGGTCTCCTTGGGTGGGGGGCTCCCAGCAGCTGGCAGGGCCGGGCCGAACTGTGCCTGCCCATTCCCAGGGCTGGCATTTCTGCTTCTCCTTGGGTGCTCCCCCGGGGCTGGGGCTGTCCCTTAGGCTCAGGGGAAATCCCCACCCCTGATGAATTAAAAACCCACAAAGGAAAAAGAAGCTACCCCAGAGGCCCTCTGGGAAAGCTCCCGGGGCACTGGGGAGCACAGCCCCCCCTTTCTGACTCGACACCGTGCACCCAGGGACCGTTCTCCTTCCCACGCCCTTGGGAGCAGGAGCTCCGTTCCTGTATGGAGCGGCTCTGGCCCAGAAGCTTTTCGCCCCTCAGCAAATACTAATAATGCAGCTGCTGCCATGGGAGAGGCTGAGAAAGAATTTCTCTCCTATATTTTAATGTTAAAAGATGATTTTCGTCTATAAAACATTTGGGAACCACCGACCTCTCCCATCGAATTTTGCAAGGGCCCAGAAAAGGACGGTCACTTGGCCGAAGAGTGCTCTTGGGCTAGCTACTTACCTTTTCCTCCTCCTACATTTAACTGGAGTAACTTCAGGAAGGCCCTTTAATTTCCCTTGACCTCAGTTTCCTCATCTGTAGAATGGGATTGGCTCATTCTGGTTCTAGAATCCAAACTGCCCTGGTGTAGAGATGTCTCTGCATTTCCTGCTAGGACCCTGCACCCCCAAATCTCCATGGGAAATGTAGTTTGGGGAGTGGGAAAGGGAACAAGCTGGGGGTCGCCCTACAAATCCCCCCCCCCGATTTAGTGGCTGGATTGTTGATTGATGGACAGCAGAGTAGGTTGTGATGGGGAGGAGAGGAGGCCCCAGAAACCTCAGGGAGTTCCCTCCATGCAGGACCTGAGAAATGGGGCTGGGGGCTGGAGGAGGGGAGCAGCTTCCTGGCCACGGGCAGTTCTGGGGCTCCAGCTTTCCTCAGGCTGTCTGTCTAAGTTTGACATCTCGGAGTTGACTCAGACTGAGAACAAAAGAGCCCCACTCCTCTGGCCCCCCATCCTCCCACGGGCAACCGCAGTGAACCCAGGCCTTTCTCAGCCCTCCTATCTCTGAGACTGAGCCCCCGTGGGAGGAAGCAGCTAGGGTTTCCATGCAGAGAAAGGCTCACGCTCCAGGGAGGAGCTTGACCTTGACCTTGGTTGGCCCAGGCCCCCCCCCGCCCCAAGACCCCCGCTTCTTACCCATCAACCCCTTCAGACCACGCTGGGTATCCTTACATGACTGGGGCCATGACTGACCTCATCAACTGCAGCTCCCAGAGCTGCCAGTGGGAGACACTTGGAGTCTCCCTCCATCCAGGTTGGCCATAGGGTCCCAACAAGCCACCTTACAAAGCAGCCTCCTCTCCAGGTCCTCAGCTGAGCCTCAGCACAACCTGGGTTGGGGGAGTCCCAGACAGGAAGGGGAAGAGGCAGGAATCCAGATGTGATGATCCTTGTTCCTCCAAGCCAGCGAAGCTCCGGCTGCCTCCTCTGCCAGCCTCTTCTGCCAGCCTCCTTCGGCAGCCTCCTCCAGCAGCTTCCTCCAGCTGCCTCCTCTGCCAGCCTCCTTTGGTAGCCTCTGCCAGCTTCCTCTGGCAGCAGACTTAGTAGAGCTTGCAAGACTTAGTACCTATAACAGGTGTCACATCTCTTCCTTCACAGCTCCGGGAGGCAGGGAGACAATTGGAGCTGTGTTAGGATTCTTACAAGGTGCTAAGTCAATTGTCTAATTTTATGTTATGGACCAGAACTTGAAACAAGGTATTAAGTCACTGGGATTGATAGAAACAATGCTTATGTACTTAGTGTACTCTCACCTTTGGGAGAGTTCACACATTAGCTCACCCATTAGAGTTCAAACCTCTCACACCTTTAGACTTCACACCTTTAAGAGATCATATATAAGGAGCTCCCACAAGCCAACTAAGCACTCTGGGAGATTGAGAAGCCAAGATTCAGTTGGGCAGAACAAAGGGAGACAGAGAAGAAGTGGCTGGCTGTCCTGGGGAGAACACAGAAACCAAAGTCCGGAAGGCCTCCAGAAAGCTAGCCGAGCTCCAAGTGAAGGAAAGAGAAAATAAAGGATCTGGACTTTAACTCCTGGCTGCATTTGAGGTGATTATTACTCTGAACTGAAACAAAAGCTGCCTCCAGAAGCCCCCAGGAAACCTGCTCCCAGAGAACCATCCTATTTTAGAGAAGAACATTACAAAGCTGAATTCTTTTAATTAAAAAAATTGTCTATTTGTTGATATTTGTAAAGGAAGGAAGTCAAAGGAATCCCGGAGCTCTCCCAGGCCTTGAAGCCCGGTTCAGCCGTCACTTATCTGACGTCTCCTGTGGGACAGGCTCTGGGCGGGCAAAGCCCACAGGAAATTGGATCTGCTCTTCAGGAGTTTATGTTCTACTGGGGGAAGCAGTCTGTACCCAGACAAGTAAACTCACACACACACACACACACACACACACACACACACACACACACATGTTTAATGGAAAGGCATTTAACTTCTTAGAAGAAAAGTTAACCAGACTATATAAAGAAATAACAAAACTATAATAGCTGGGAATTTCAATGTATCCCTTTCAGATCTAGACACATCTAACAAAAAAATAAGAAATATTTTTAGGAACCTAAAGAGAATTTTAGAAAAGTTAGACATTGTAGCTCTCTAGTAATAAGTGTGGGAACAGAAAAGAATATACACATTTCTCAACTGCACATGACATTAGCAAAAATTGCCCATGTGCTAGCAGACTTGTTTACAAAAATTGATCATGTGCTAGCAGCTCAGGCATAAAAAGATCATAAATAAATGCAGAAAAATGCATTTTTGCTGATTATAAAGTGATAAAGATTTTAGGAAGTAAAATGAAAAATTTTAATTAATTTGAATAAAGTTTCAAAATTAAATGAAAACTAAATAATATGATTCCAAAGAATCTGGTTTATTAAAGGAAAAGATCATAGAATCAACAAGAATCATTAAAAAAAACTGACAATAAATAATATAACATACCAAAACTTTTAGGATATAGCCAAAACCTCCCTGAGAGAAAAGCATATATTTTTAAACACATTCGCCACCAAAGAAAGAACATCAATTTATTGGGAATGCAACATCACAATAGCAATGAACTAGAAAGGCAATGAATTTTTAAAAATATATACATAAAAATAAATTGTGAAAATTAAAGATAAAAATTATGACAAAAAAACTATTGAATTGATAGATAAAATTATCTATCCTATAACCCTATAACTGGGGTTGATATTAAAGAAAGAGGAAAACCCAATTGTCAAAAAGGGAAAAGGAGAACTCACAACAAAGAAGATAATCAAGGAAATTGTTGAAAATTACCCAATTGTATGCCATAAAAATAGATTACATAAATAGCTTTACAAATAGTCCAAAATCCAATCTCAGAAAAAAAAATTGAACAAGCTCTAAATGAACTCACAAAGGGAAAAAAAAAAACACCCAGGAGCATGGATTCCATGAAACATTCAAAGAGAATGATTCCAATTTTACATACATTATTTGAAAAAATACAGAAAGAGGCCGTAGTATCAAACTTCTTTGAGACAAAGATGTCTCTGAATCTGTGAGCTAAGAAGACTTCAACCCTCAATTTTGCCCTCTATAAGATGAGGTATTGGACTCAATGACCCAGAAGTTTCCTTTCCTTTCTGAATCTGTCATCCTATGACCTCTCTGAACCTCAGTTTATTCATCTGCAAAAGAAAACACAATGTCCTCCAAGGTCCAGGATTCTATGAATAGTAATGACTTACCCTTCAAAGTAGGGCTTCTAGCAGCCTAGAGGGATGAGTGCAATAGGAGCCAGATTTGGGGGTGTTCTGGGAAGATTAGCACCTCTGGTTGGAGGCTGCTGAACCCTTTTCAGACTGCTCATCCACCTTTGGTGCCTAATTTCCACCAACTCTCGTCTGTGGCTCCAAGAAGCCAAAGCATACCTGGCAGGAAAAATTGTATTGTAAATGGGCTAAAACTCCACGGGGTTTTGATGAATGGAAGAGAGCAAAAGTGAGGATTTTCTGCCTCAGTTAAATTCAGTTCATACATTCATATTAAAACATCTTCTGTGATATCATTGATCCTCTTCAAAAAGGAGAATGAAAAAATAAAAAACTAAATTTATTTTGCAAAAACTGTCCTAAGAATGGGCCAGAACCCATCTGTGAAATGGGCTGCCATTCGTGAAAAGAAAATATTCCGTGGGTGATATTGTGGGGTTTTCCCCTCTTCTTAAAAGGTGGATTTCCTGAATCTTTTTTTTTTCTTTCAAAAATAGAAAAGGCTGAAGTTCTGAAGTTATAGGCATAGAATTTTTTAAGTTGCTGCTGAAAAGAGGATGTGGTCGTGCAAGCTGGGGCTTTATGTATGTATACCACTGTAAACACATTCGGAGAAGTGTCCAGAGACTCAGGTGCTGACTTGGGTGATCACTGAGACTGGAGGTATGGTATTTTGGGGCCTTAAGAGGTCTCTTGGGCTGGAGGAAAGTGAAAAGAGAGCTGGGCAAAGGACTAGAAGAACCAGAGGCAGGACTGGAAGTATCATGGAAGATCATGGAAGGGCGTTAGGGGTCATCTAGGGGACTGCTTTCCCCAATAGGGAGAATCTTTACTTAAAATTTGATAAAAGGATCAAAGCTTTCAGAATCCCTAATTCTCTCTCTCTCTCTCTCTCTCTCTCTCTCTCTCTCTCTCTCTCTCTCTCTCTCTCACTGTTTCTCTCTCTCTCTCTCTCTTTCTCTCTCTCTCTCTCTCTCTCTCTCTCTCTCTCTCTCTCTCTCTCTCTCTCTCTCTCTCTCTTTTTCCTCGTCTATCTCTCTGTCTCTGTGTACTTTGTCTTTTGTCTACGACAAATAGAGCTTGTTATAATTATACCCCAGAGATAGAATTATGAATGGGTAATACAGGGTTATGGTCATTGGTTCAGTAAAGGCTGTGATACGTATGATGCCATACCCTCCTAGTTTTAGTAGAATGGCAGCTAAGACTATGGAACCTGCAGTGTCTCTCTATGTGTGTGTTTCTCTCTGCCTCTCCCTCCCTTTCTGCCTCCCTCCCTCCCTGTCTCTCTGTCTTGGTCTGTCTCTGTCTGGGTCTGAATGTGTCTGTGTCTGTCTCTCTATCTCTCTCTGTCTCTGTCTCTCTCTGTTTCTCCCTCCCTTTCTGCCTCTTTTCCTCCCTCCCTGTCTCCCTCTCTCCTTGTCTCCCTCCCTCCCTGTCTCTCTGTCTCTGTGTCTCTGCCTGTGTCTGAATGTATCTGTGTCTTTCTGTCTCTGTCTCTCTTTCTCCTCTCTCTCTCTCTCTCTCTTCTCTCTCTCCTCTCTCTCTCTCTTCTCTCTCTCAATGTGTCTGTCTGTCTCTCTCTTCTCTCTCTGTCTCTGTCTCTCAATGTGTCTGTCTGTCTGTCTCAATCTCTCTCTCTCTCTCTCTCTCTCTCTTTTCTCTTCTCTTTTCTTCTCTCTCTGTCTCTCTCTCAATGTGCCTTCCTGTCTGTCTTTCTGTCTCTCTCTTCTCTCTCTCCCTCTCCCTCCATATCTCTCTCTCTCTCTCTCTCTCCTCTCTCTCTCTCTCTCTCTATCTCTATCTCTCTTTCTCTCCCTCCCTCCTCTCTCTCTCTCTCTCTTCCCTCCCTCCCTCTCTCGGTCTCTCTCTCTCCTCTTTCTCTTCTCTTCTCTCTCTCTCAATGTGTCTGTCTGTCTGTCTCTCTTCTCTCTGTGTCTCTGTCTCTCATTGTGTCTGTCTGTCTCAATGTCTCTGTCTCTGTCTCTCTCTCTCTCAATGTGTCTCTGTCTCTCTCTTCTCTTCTCTTCTCTCTCTGTCTCTCTCTCAATATGCCTGCCTGTCTGTCTTTCTGTCTCTCTCTCTCTCCTCTCTCTCCTTCTCCCTCCCTGTCTCTGTCTCTGTCTCTCTCTGTCTCCCTTCTCTCTCTCTCTCTCTTCTCTCTCTCCTCTCTTTCCCTCTCCCTCCCTGTCTCTGTCTCTTTCTCTCTGTCTGTCTGTCTGTCTCTCTCTCTCTCTTTTCTCTCAATGTGTCTGTCTGTCTCTCTCAATGTCTCTCTCTCTCTCCTCTCTTCTCTTCTTCTCTCTTCTCTCTTGTCTCTCAATGTGTCTGTCTTTCTGTCTCTCTCACCTCTCTCTCCTCTCTCTCCCTCTCCCTCCGTCTCTGTCTCTGTCTCTGTCTCTGTCTCTCTCTTCCCCACCCCACCTTCATCCTTCTCTGCCCTTTTCATGTCTTTCCCAGACCTGTTTCCATCGTTGCATCAGTGACAGGAGGATCTTCCCTCCCAGCCAGGAGCAACCCCTTCTCATTTGCCACGTCAGAGAGCTGCAGGGGGACTGAATTCTTACTGTCCCCCCCAGGACCTCTCCCCCTTCTGTATTCTTTAGACTCTTCCATTCCTCCTGCTTCTTCACCAGCCTCACTAACTTTCAGGGGGAGACCTGGTCGGTCATTTCCTGGTCTCTAGACCTTTCAGTGAGGAAATCCCCTTTCCCAGGGGCATTTGGTGCCCGCCCTGCGATCTCTGCTCCCAGAGAGTTCCCCGGGCAGACTTCTCGGGGCCCTGGGACCAGTCTGGCTCAGAGACAGCCCTTGATCCCAAGGCCCTTTGCCCTCGAGTCCCGGGGCACCCGTTCAGTCTGACACCCTCACCGCCTCTCTTGTACACTAACATCTGGTCCTTTGGAGTCTTTGTGCTCGACCTGTGGAGCCTCTGAGCCCCGACTGGCACAGTCAGCCTCGGCCGGAGCTACAGCTGCACACCCAACACCACGCTGTCATTGAGTCTCTTCAAGCAGGGAGGCTAGACAAGTAGCATGTGGTGCTGTTCCCCCAGAGAGTGTGAGCTCCTCGAGGGCAGCAGCGATGCAATATGTCTGTGTGGGGGAGGGGGGTTGTTTTCTATCTCTAGCACCCGGTGTGATTCCCGGACTCTCAGACAACATCTGGGGGGCAGGAGTGAGCTCCTTGTCTGGGCTAACCCTCAGGGAACTCTTGAAGATGGAGCTGCTAAGTCATAGCTGGGTTGAGATCTGTACTGGTGAAGAGAATACCCACACTATGGAAGTCACAAACCCTAGATTTTTAGAATATCCCCCTAGGGCCCAGCACCTTATGTGGGGAGGTGCTTTAAACTATTTATTTAAATTTGATTTTTTAAATTTAAATTAAATTAAAAATTAAATTCATTTCAGAACTACCCCCTTTCCCTCTGTACTACTTAGCTGGCCTAAAGAAAAAGAATTTCCTGAAGATCTGGGGGTTCTTTTTAAAACTTTCTCTTCTTTAGAGATTGTTTAAATATAGATTTACTACTTAATTCGGTGAAAAAAATCTCCCATCTTTCCTTCATTCTTCCCTCTTCCTCATTTAGAAAGCAAGAAAAAAGAAGTCACAAACAAATTCACAAACAAATTGGCTATGTCTTAAAAAGCAAGTCTAGGGGCAGCTAAGGGGCGCAGTGGATACAGCACTAGCCCTGAAATCAGGAGAACCCGAGTTCAAATCTGATCTCATACATTTAACACTTCCTAGCTGTGTGACTCTGGGCAAGTCACTTAACCCCAATTACCTCAGCAGAAAAAAAAAAGCAAGTCTTTCCTTTAGGCGGTAGGTAGCGGTCTGCATTATTGGGCCCCTGGATTTATGATCAGAGCTCTTACATTTTTCACAAATTTTTGTTTTTAAAATATCTTTATTTTGCAAAAACAATCTTGCCTCTTCACCAGTTCCTACGAGTCTACCCAGATTTCATCTAATCGTTCCTTCATCATTCTGTAGAGCTCGATATTATTCCATCACACTCTTTTACCATGAAGTTGTTTAGTCATTCCCCAACTGATGGTTACCCTCTTCTGGAGAATTCTGAAAGTGCATCAGATTTGAAGGATTTCCCGTCCCCCACGCAAACCCCAGCAGCCATCAGTGGGGCTGGTAGTTACGTGGTAGTACGTGGCGGTAGTAGACAGCTTGTCCACCATGGGAATTTCTGCCCAATGTCGTGCCTGAATCTTAGCCCTTTCAAAGGAAGGCTTTCTCAGGCAATATGGTGCTGGAATACAAGGTTCTAGGAAAACAACAACAACAGGGTTTTCTGAAGGGCTGCTTCATGAGTAACACCAAATTCAAGAGTCCTAGAATCTAGCCTTCTAACCCAAGAAGAGGGCTTGCTTAGGGACCACCGCCCGCCAAAGTTGCCGGGGGGTCAAGTACAAGAATCCGGGAAAGCGATCTTCCGTCGGGAGAGCAGACTTGTGTAGAGAGCTATCCTTACATGGCTCAAAGGGAGACAAAAATAGACATTAATGCTCTTCTCTCCTCACCTTTCTCTAAGAGAAGCTTTCATTTCTGCCAAGAAGAGAAGCAAAAAGTCGGAACCAGACATCGCCATTCTGCTCTTCTCGGATACCAGGCTAAAGTTATAGCAATCTGCTCCCTTAGTATTGTTAGTCTCCAGGGTTCAATCTATAGTCTGATGACTTTGTCGTTGTTATTAGGAGGAAGGGGGATCCCAAGCTCTAAATCCAAGGCTTGACACTTTATTTTATTTTATTTTTTATTATTATTATAGCCTTTTATTTACAAAATATATGCATGGGTAATTTTTCAACACTGGCCCTTGCATAGTCTTGTGTTTTTACAGTCCAATACAGACTGCCTGCCATTTAGGGGAGGGACGGGGGGAAGGAGGGGAAAACCTGAAACACAAGACTATGCAAGAGCCGATGTTGACTTAACATTGTCATGTTAACAATATAAACTTAAATATGTTAAAGTATATGTTAAATCCAATATATGTATACTCATTGATACAGTTTTGATACTTTTTTTGACTCAAGGAACAAGGTTTTATGAGGAAAATACCTGGTGAATAACAAAGAAACTCATTTATCCACATCGTAGCAAAATAAAAATCAGAGAAGGTAATTCAATTCGATCAAGAGAAAAGTCCTGGATCTTATCCAAGGGGAATTCCCTGAAATGTCTTATGTAGCAGGCTCAATTTTTTTTTTTTTTTTTTTGGCACCGATTTCAAACTGGCTCCTCCCATCTTCCTTCTGAGGGCCGGAAATCTCCAAACAGGACCTCATGAGACGCGAGCGCTACAGGTCCCACTACTCACAAAGAGCTGCTGAGGAGAGCCCCCTTGCAATGGGCTTTGGGATGGGGTCATGTATTCAAAGATAGGACATTTCCACAGCTAGCTCTCTGAGAAAGGCGGTGACTGTGTCTCTGGATCCTGGTTTTGAACAGAACGGTGTCATAAACCAAAAGCCTAGTTGGGAAGAGAAAGAGATTCGGACTTTGTTCTGTACTAGGACAGCTCCTCGGAAGATCAGTGCCTAGAAGGCCCCGTGCTCTGTGGGCAAAGCGGAATTGCGAAAAAGAACCATGAGATGAGCATATTTGGAGGCATCTCCATTCCAAATGTTCACATGTGCTTATTAGAACCTGTGGGGGAACCTTCTGAACTCGTTAGGCTGATTAGCCACAACTGGACCCGCCATCCCTGAACCCAACATATATACATGGACACGTGTGTCTGAGGTGGAGACGGGTGGTCCTTCTGAGGGTAAAAGGGCAACAAGGGATGTTCAAGGTCATTAACCCCTTCCCTGTAATATTACTCTTAAGGAAGACCAAACACAGAGGGCTCAAGTGACTTTCCCCTGGCCACGCCCCAGGAAGGGAGGGAAGAACCAAGAACTGAGGTCTCCTGTACCTGCGCCAGAGCGTTTCTCTGACAAAATGACTAGTTTGCTTGCACTGCTCCTTGGGTGAATTATGTGGGTATAATGGGGCCGGAGCCTTATCTGCTGTTTGTGTTTCAGGGACCGACATGAAAGCCGGGAGCCAAAGTGAGGAGTGCTCCTTCCGAGAAGTCGACAGCCTCATGAAGACGGTAGAGTTGAGTATCCACATCCCCACTTTCATCCTGGGTCTCGGACTCAACCTACTGGCCATCTGCAGCTTCGCCTCCTTCCTGAGAAACCGGCGGGAGGAGTACAGGGCCACGTCCATCTACATGATCAACCTGGCGGTCTTCGACCTGCTGCTCGTGCTCTCTCTTCCTTTCAAGATGGCGCCGGCCCAGGCTTCGTCCTTCTGCACCACGGTCGAGTGCCTCTACTTCGTCAGCATGTATGGCAGCGTCTTCACCATCACCTTCATCAGCTTCGACCGCTACGTGTCCATCGGGCACCCGCTCTGGGTCCAGAGCGTCCGCTCCCCGAGGAACGTCCTGCTGGTCTGCGGCTCCATCTGGGCCCTGGTGTGGACGTGCACCATCCCCATCTACAAATTTCACGGAGAACCCGGCAATTCCACCTGCTTCCACAACATGTCCGATGGCGCCTGGGGCGCCCGGGCCATTGTCCCCCTGGAGCTCTTTGGATTCCTGCTTCCCATGGCCACAGTCTGCTTCTGCTCCTTCCGCAGCATCCACAAGCTGGACCGCTCGGCCGTGAGGAGGGCGCCCATCATCCGCTCCATCGCCGCCAGTCTGGCCGTCTTCGTGGCCTCCTTCCTGCCCGTGCACCTGTGCATCTTCCTGCAGTTCCTGGTGAGGAACGGCTTCGTCCAAGACTGCAGCACCAAGCAGGGCATCAGCTTCGCCCTGCAGCTGGCCCTGTGCCTCGCCAACGTCAACTGCTGCCTGGACGTCTTCTGCTACTACTTCGTCAGCAAGGAGTTCAGGGCAGGGATCATGATCCTCCACCAGCCGTCGTGAAGAGCTCAGCCTCTGGTGCAGGAGAGCACGTGTAGTGGGGATAAAAGGGGAGGCTCCGAGACTGAGGAAGACGGGGTTTGTGCAGAAAGGGAGGCTCTGAAATGAGGAGGACGGGGTTTGTGCAGAAAGGGAGGCTCCGAGACTGAGGAGGACGGGGTTTGTGCAGAAAGGGAGGCTCCGAGACTGAGGAGGACGGGGTTTGTACGAAAAGGGAGGCTGTAGCTGACCCTCAGGGTTAGTCAGGTGAGAAACTAAGGCCCAGAGAGGGGAAGAGACAAGATGACAGAGCTAGAAAATACCGTAGAAGCCATTTAGCCGACTCTCCTACTCTACTTATCCAGTAGAATGCCCGCCGACTCCTGATTCCACGTCCCATATGCTACCTACTATGTCACATTCATAGCATGATCAGCTGTTCTGAATCCAAGTTGAGGGCTTTTTCCAGATACTTGCAGCTCATCCCATGAGATGTCACATCCCCTTTACAACGCCATTCCTTGCCTTTCCCATTGAGGGAAACACAAGCATAGCCATCCAATTCTATCCAGCACACAAACTTGTCCTGTGATAGGACAAAAATTTAAGATTTTAAGGTTCAGACATGGCATAGGACTTGGAGGGAAGGAAAGGCAATGAAATCCAACTAGAAAATGTAATGGATCCCATCAATGATATCTTTGTCCCATCCCATGACCTTGCAGACTTTGTGGAGCTGATCTTTGATTGTGGTAAGAATGCTCCCCTTCCATCATTCAGCTGACTGGAATTTCCCAAGCATTAGATAAATTTCTCCTTTAAATCGAATGTGGGATTGAAAAGATTGGCTTTGGAGAAGAGCCCAGAACAAGCACCTGCCTCTCTTCCTAGCCAAGGTGTGGTACTATGGGAGTGCAAAGGAATACTGCAGATAAAATAATTGGTTAGTGTATTGGTTAGTTTTGCTGAAAACAATTTCCCCCCTTTTAAAAAAAAAGTTTCTTTCAAGGAGAAAGAACTAATCTGGGAATAAAATGAGCATTAAAGTAAAAAAATCTGTAAATTTTCCCAAAAGAAGTAAAAAGTTGAATGTAGATCTTAATTTAATAACTCTGGTAGACCATGTTGGGATTGGGTCTTGAGCTCCTTTTGAGCTTAATGAATTTTGCCTTTTGAAACACTCTCCCTTCAAAAATTGCATTATCTTTAGACATGGAGATAAGGAGAAGCACACTGTGGTTCTCATAGAATCATAGATTTTATGAGATTGAAGGGACCTTAAGGGCATCTAGTCTAATGCCATACTTGAAAAAATCCCCTTTATAATGTCCCTAAAATAATGCGTATCCAACATTCAGACTCTGTTGAAGACCTCCAAGATGGCCAAACCTCCGTTCCTTTGTTCGTCCTCCCAGCTTTCTCTGAGAAAGGAAAAGCAAAAGCACTTCCTTGTGGAAGGAGAGAGGGGACAGATATTGGTGCATCTTTAAAGCCTCCATGTGGGTCAAAAGCCAAAAAAAGAGTCAGGACGACCCCCTGCTCACTCCCATAGTCCACAAACAGGAAACTCCAGAATCCTTTAACTGCTACGATGACGTACTCAGTCCAATAATCGGACTGCTCTAGCATCGGAAGCTCTAGCAGAAAGACTTCCTGGAGCATAACTGCCTTAGCTGACCACCATTCTCCATGTGTGGAGGCAGTAAGGTGGTACAGTGAATAGAATGAAGTCTTCCTGAGTTCAAAGACTGCCTCAGACACATATTTCCCATATGGCCATAGCTGAATCCTTAGCCTCCCTTGGAATCAGTTTTCTCATCTATAAAATGGGAATAATAACACCTACATCCCAGGTTAGTTGTGCTGCTCAATTGAGATAATATACATAAAGGACTTTTGCAAACTTTAAAAGAGTTTCATAAAGGCTAGCTATTGTTATTACCAATATTCCTCATCTCCCCCATTAGAATGTAAGATCCTTGAGGATCTAGGTGCTTGATAAATGTTTAATGACGTTTTTGGTCATTTTTCAGTCAAGTCCAACTCTTAGTGACCCTGTTTGGGGTTTCTTGGCAAAGATACTGGAATGGTTGGTCATTTCCTTCTTCAGCTCATTTTACAAATGAAGAAACCGAGGCAAACAGAGTTAAATGACTTGATCAGAGTCACACAGTTAGTAGGTGGATGAGACCAAGTAACGAAGAAGATGATCCTTCCTGACTCCAGGTCCCATAGTTTACCTACTAAGTCACCTAGCTGCCCATTCAATGACTGATTCCTAATATGTTTTCCATCTATCATTCATTCATATGAGTATACGTTTCATGAGCTAAATGCCAATAGCTCCAAAATAGTTAAATACGCTTTTGTTTTGGAGGGTAGGGACTAGAAATTGAGGGGATTAAGAAGTGGATAGTGTAGAAGATGACTCCTCGGCTGTATCCTGAAGGAAGAGCAATTCTTCATGGTGGAGGTGAAGATCGAGTGCGTTCTAGACATGGGGGATGGCCATTGTGAAGGCATGGAAATGGGAAAGGAACCATGATTCCTGAGGAACAGTGCCCCCCAAATTCCCAAACTGTGTATGTCCTTGGGCCTGCCTTGGCCTTACTCTACAGCCCAAAAAGAACAAAAAAGAAATTTTTCATGAACAAAACCTATTTCTACCAACTCTTTTCAGGAAAGCCTTAACCTGGACACCAACGAGGGCGTTCTATCGGTCGATGGTTAAACAAATAACAGTGTGTGAATGTAATGGAATATGCTGCCATAAGAAAAGACATAATGGACGAGTTTCAGAGGACAGAATTCCGCTGTAGAATGAGGCAAAGGGAAGTGAGAAGAATTAGAACACTTTATACAGTGATAGTATTATAGAGAAAGACAACTTCAAAGGACTTTAGAACTGCTCGGCACACTTATAAGCCACGACTCCAAAGGAATAAAGACAAAATACACACATCCTGCCAGAGAGAGGTGATGAATGTGCTGAACCATGGATTTGGGGATATGGTTCTCTCTGTAACCCTATGGGATCCTTTAACTTCTGGACACTCTGTACAACCCCAAGATTAGGTGTTGTAGAGAAGATATCAACCTGCCTCAGTGAAACGTGTTTCCTTTTTCAGGAGTTTTTCCAGATGTGGAAATCTCAGATCTAGTCCCTAACCCCTAAAAACCTTCTCATTTCCAGAATTCCTCTCATCTGTCACTTCTTAAAGCCTTCTAAGTCACTTCTAAAATTCCTGAACCCCACTTGTCCAGCCATTGCCCAATCACTGGGTATCTCTTCATTTCCAGTTTTTTTTTTTTATCACCACATTTAGTAGCTATTGCTACTGGAGCAGTATTACGCTGATGTTATATCTGGGGGAAAAATGAAATTGTGACTGATGAGCATCGAAATGATCTGAATCTTTGTCCAACAAGACATTTAGGGAGATGGCCACCATAATAGGCTTTCCTCAGCTTAATAACTTAATTTCATATAATTGTCAAGGAGAAAATTGCAAATTGAAAGCAACATGTTTATTCCCAATCATCTCAAGACGCCACAGCCTGGTTTAACTAAATTCTGTAGGAATAGAACAGAGCAGAGTTGTCTTTGTGTAGGCTGTAATCAATTTTGATTTCACGTAATTGAGTTTTGAAGTTTGGGTCCCTTCTGGGGAAGAGAGAAAATATTTGCAAGAGTCTGCCTTTTTCTACAGGGTCTGGTTGGTTGATTGAAATGTCAGCAACCTCGTATCTAGGACCAGATGGTGTTTCATCATTGCCTGGGCTGGGGAGTTGGGATAAGCCTTCCCAGCAAAGCAACAAAGCAAAAGGAGGGTGAGAAAGGGGGCTCTTTCCTCCTTGACTGATAAGGTCAGACGTGTGCTTTGACACTTTGACAGTTTGGTGGAGTGAAGAGAGACTGGAGGCAGGAAGACCAATTGTCTATTGGCAATAATTTGGGCAAGAGGTGATGAGTTTCCAAAGTGCAAGAATCCTCTGAACCTGCCTTGTCCTTCATAATGTTCCCAATCCTGAAATATCAAATTATTTTAGCCACATTAGAGCACTAAAGGATAGAAGCTATGACGTGTCTCCATTAGGACTGCTTTTGCCAGGCTGTTTTCCCCTCTCCTATTTTTTCTCTCTTATTTCATCTCCTTTCTCTCCCTCACTGCTTCCCATCCTGTGGTAGATTCTTTGTAGATAAAATTTCTCCTTTCTACAAAGTATGAAGTTGTAAAGGAAAGTCCCAGGGACTTAAGTTTTCAAAGCCACAGGAACTAGTGTGGCCTCTTCTATGCATATGATCACCAATGATATGGTGGTGTGGGAGGTTGATCATTGCCTGGACTATTGCTAATAGCTTCCTGATGAGCCTCCCTGCCTCCAATCTGTCCCCACTTCACTCAGTTCTCAAAGTAACTTTTTTTTTCTCAATAGCATTTTTTCCAATTACCAAGATAATTTTCAACATTCACTTTTGTAAGATTTTGAATTCCAATTTTTTTCTCTCTTGCTCTTTTCTCTCTCTCTCCTCAAGGCAGCAAGAAATCTGATAGGTGAACAATGATTTTAAATATATTTCCATATGAGTCATGTTGTGAAAGAAAAATCAGAATAAAAGGGGAAAAACCATGAGAAAGAAAAAGCAAACCCTCAAAAAAGGTGAAAACAGTATTTTGACAAATATGGAAATATGTTTAAAAGGCTTGAACATGTTTAACCTATATCAGATTGCTTGTTCTCTTGGAGAGGAGGAAGGCGGTGGAAAGGGAGAAAAATTTGGCACACACGGTTTTGCAAAGATGAATGCTGAAAACCATCTTTGCATGTGGATATTGGACTAATAAAATACCATTAAAATAAAATTTAAATGTTTTACATTAGAATAAAAAAAATAAACTAGTATGCTTTTATTCACATTCAGTTTCTATAGTTCTATAGTTCTCTATAGATTGCATTTTCCACCCCAAGTCTATTGGAATTGTTCAAAGTGATTTTCTTAAAGCAAATATTGGACCATATCAGTCAGGGGAGAAGTGGCCCTTTTTCTCATCCTTATTCTGCTCTCTTGGTGTTTACTAGAAAATGACCAAGATGGGGAAACTAGGAGGCTCCTGAGTCTCCCTGCAGTCAATGGTAGAATAATTCAGCACCTTCCTTTTTCCTTGGTATTGCTTCAGAAACATGTCGGCTTGCCAAGTCTTTGGCTCCTCTCTTCTTGGTGTTCTGTCTTTGATCCTTTTGTCTTAAGAACTTGCTTCTGTCAAGGATCCCAGAGGCCTGCACTGGGCTTCTATAACAAAGCTGCCATTAGCATATTCATTTATTTACTCTCCAATATGATTTATCTATCTATCTATCAATCAATCTAACTGGCATTCTAAGAGGAGGAGATAAAAGTTTAGAATCAGGAAGGGATTTCCTCAAGGTCCTACAACCAGAGAATGAAAAAATCAGGATTCAAACTCAGGTTTGAACTTCAGTTCTCCTTTCCCTATAAGATGCTGTCTATGAGAATAGCTGTGATTCTTTCTCAATCTTCCAACTTTAAGGCTAGATCACTTCTCATCAATCACTAAACATAATTACTTCACTTTTTAGGGCAGTTAAAACCATTGACAGAAAGAACTTGGATTAAATATCTCCAGGTGGATAGAGATTTTCCAACAAAATATTGGCTTTTACGTGTCAAAATTCTACATTGACCTTTACACTGGACTTTGAATTCAAAGACCGGGATTCCAAATGTCAGCTCTATATAATATAATATAATCATTAACTTGCCATGTGACCTTAGATAAGACCTTTCTGAGATATGAACTCCCAAGGGAGTGAACCAACTGATCTCTAAGGTCCCTTCTTAACTAGCACATCCTATAATCCCTCTCTTTAAAGGTGACAGTAGTTAGAACACTGGATCTAGGAGTCAGGACCCAAGTCCTCCCCTCTCTGTGGATCACAGCACATCTCCTTGTTCCTGAGTATTTTTCCTTTTTTATCTCTATTCTCTCCATTTGCCAGGCTTTCTTCTCCCTTTATCCCCACACATACCTTCAGGATGGCACAAATATTCTCCAAAGTTAAATACATGAGAGAAGAGGGGAAAAGGAGCAAATGCCTCATTTTCTCCCCTGAACCTGCTCTTCTTTCTATTTATTTCTGTCTGTCTGTGGCACCACCATTCATACACAATTTCCCATGGATGAAAGTTTAGTATAATCTTTGACACTTCACTTCTCTCCTGACTTATTTATACAAAGTGTTGTGCCTCTGTGCAGACCTGGAGCAGGAGATCATTGCTCAGAGAGGAAATCCTCCCTAAATGACCTCCTAGACATGTATGTCATCATGTATGATGAGTGACACCACATCTGGCAGGGGCCAGGCACAGCCTCCTGGGATGGATAGTTCAAAAAGAATAGCTCCTCACAAATAAGATCCCGTGTGTGGCAGCCATTTGGAAATGGATACCATGAGTGTTTGGTACCTGGTCCAATTCCTTTTCATTAAGTATCCATTCCTTTGAATTGCTAAGTTACCTGGCATATCCTGGTATAAGGAATAAGCGAGAATAAGAAGCTATGAAATTAGGATCATCATATCATGAACCGAGGACACCTAAGGATGGGCCCTCTTCCCATCAAAAGGGCTCCCTGGTTAGGCTTATAATAAGTTCTCAAACAAGACCCAGCCATTCCTACCGTGAAATAGTCTGGACATCTGTCTATTCCAGTCTATTTATTCCAGTCTATTTCCATTGCCATCAATCTAGTACTTACCTTAAGCACTTAGCACCCGGACTACTAAATGAGCCTCTCAACAAGTCTCCCTCCACCCCAGTCTCCCTACTCCCAATCTTCCTTAGGCATAGATTTGGTGGTACCGTATCTGCTCAGCAGTGTGTGGCCATCAGTCTAAACTGCAATGCTTTTTCCTGCTCATCCTATAATTAAGGAAAAAACTCTTTACCTCAAGCCCACATTTCCCCTGACCCCTATAAAAAGGTAGAAGAAGCTGATTCACAACCAGACTGGAAGTTTCCCAAGGTCAAGGACTGTGTCTTCTGCTCTGTCTTTTGCAAAGTACAGTGAATTACTAGACTGAACACATCAGCCATTCTTCCCCAACAGTGAGGAACTAATCTGTGATCTAGTTATTATTTCCCTGAAGTTCCCCTAGCTTTGTTCATTGCCATCCAACATCTTTCTTCTCCAACATCAACATTCAATTACCAGTGAAAAGCCATCCAAAGCAAGCTGTCTAGAGAGCACAAAATGCTCTGACTAGGAATGGTTCTGGCAAGAATAGGTGCTGTTTTGTTTCATTTTGAAAAATCACACATCTGTGGGAAAACTGGGACACTAATGCATTGTGGTGGAGTTGTGAAACGATTCGACCATTCTGGAGAGCAATCTAGAATTATGCCCAATGAGCTATCAAACTGTGTCCTTTGTCCCAGCAGTGCCATCACTAGATCTGTATCCCAAGGAAATCTTAAAGGAGGAAAAAAGACTCACACATGCAAAAGTGTTTGCAGCAGCTCTTTTTGTGGTGGCAAAGAACTGGAAACTGAGTGGATGCCCATCGTTGGGAAATGGCTGCATAAGTCGTGGAACAAGAAAGCAATGGAATATTAATTACTGTTCTATAAAAAATGATGAACAAGCTGACTTTAGAAAGGCCTGGAAGGATTTACACAAACTGATGCTGAGTGAAAGAAGCAGAAGTAGGAATACATTGTACACAATAACAGCAAGAAAGTGTGATGGTCAACTATGAAAGACTTGGTTCTTCTCAGGGGTTCAGTGATCCAAGGCAATCTCAATAGACTTTGGACAGAAAATGCCATCTGCACACAGAAAAAGAACCATTGAGACTGAATCTAAATCAACACACGCTAAGTTCACTTCTTTCTTCTTTTTTTTTTCTCCTATGGTTTTTCCCTTTTGTTCTGATTTTTCTCTCCCAACATGATTCACAAAGCAATGTGTAACAAAATAAATTAATTTTTTAAAAAGAAGAAAGTCACACATCTGGTTTTCTGGTTAACACTGGTACCATGGATGGGGGCAGCAACAGAGAGACCAAGGGAAAACCACTATGTGGCAAAACTGTAGCAACCTGAGGATCTATGTACTCAGTGGGTATATACAGACAAGGTAAAGAAGTCATTTCTGGGACACGTGAAGCTGTCTATGGTTCTGTGGACTAAATACCAGGATGAACAGAGGCAGAGAAGAGAGAAAGTATTCTAGTTATGAAAAGGCAGCTCTCCTGCTCTTATCTTTTTGGCCCCAAAGGACACCCTAAAAACAAGGGCTGGAGAGTTAGGAGAGGTAGATTTAGATCCAGTGGAGAATGAACTTAGGAAGAAGTAGGTTCCCCAACCTTGGTAGTCTTCAGTCCTCATCAGATCATAGATGGAAAACTGGAAGAGAAAAGCAAATGTTACGTGCCTACAATGTGCCACGTACTATGTTAAACTCTGGCAATAAAAAGAAGACCAAAAGTACAAGTCCCTACCCTCAGGAAACTTACAATCTAATGGGGGACACAACATGCAAATATAAACAAAACAAGCTCTACATAAAATAAATAGAAAATCATGAACATAGGGAAGGCATTGAAGCTGAGGGATTGGGGAAGCCTTCCTGTAGAAAGGAGAGAATAGATGGAAAGTAGACTTAGAGAAGATCCTAGCAAATTGGGATGTGCTTCCAGAGGAGGAGGATGGAGGAGATGAAATCACTTTAAACCTCACCAAAAGGAGATCAGTTTGAAAGAAACTGGGAGGTTCAGACTGAAAAGAAGAGGCTCCCAGTGGAATATCAAAGCAATCTTGTAATGTTTGACTGGCTGTTATTTGGAAAAGGTACTGGGCCCCAAGGGAAGAGCTAGGGCCAAACTAGGGCAATACTGTGTAAACAGAAGTCAGAAACAAATCATCTGAGAGGAACTGATGAGAGAGACCCATTGGCTGCTTCCTTGACAACTGCCACAGGCTTTTGCCACTTGAAGGCCACGTTTTTCTGTCAGTTCTATGTTCTGACCCATTGGATGCTATTTTCTGAGATGAGTTAGTCATGTGAGCAGCAACTAACTAATGCGTACAGTGTCTAGAGAAAGAACTGCTCCACCTACAGAGCCAATGCTGGGAGCCAATATTGAGGTCCCAGACTGAATGTGGAGGTGTCTTCTGCCAGCTTGTGCCTTTGGAAACCTTAGTACTTCTACTTGCTGTGATTCCCCAAGTCCCAGGGGCTTTAAACCCCAGAATGAGTGAGGTGCTGTCCCAGGTGCTGAAAACAATTCAAACTCTTAAGAACTCTTTACTCTTGCTAACTTTCCACTAACGGGATATATGTCAACACTGTGATTAGAGAGCTGGAGGGGGCCTGAGGGTCATTGAGTTGACCTCTCCATTTTCCAGATGAAGGATTAGAGGCCCAGATGGTGAGTTACCTTGCCTACAATAGAGGGAGTAAAGAACAGAGGCAAGATTTGAACTCGAGTCCTGTGACTTGAGGTCAGCCATTTTACATTGTACCAAGCTATTACACAAGTACATACACAATGCCTAATGGTAATATAAGAATGGACACCAGAAGAATCAGGAAAAGAAGCTGACACAAAAGATGAGCCCTGAAGTAAACTTATAGTAACTCTAAGATGATGGGGGAGGGAGTGGGGGGGAAGAAGGGGACATTTTCGAACACAAGGTTTTGCAAGGGTCAGTGTTAAAAATTATCCATGCACATTTTTGAAAATAAAAAGCTTTAATAATAAAAAATAACTAAGATGAGGAAGGGAAGTGAGGGTGCACCTAGGCATGGGCACAGCCTGATAGAAGATGGATGGCAAGTTCCACAAATTAGGCCAGTTTGAATGAAATATGGAGCATATAAAATGGAGGGATAGGAAACCAATCTGGAAAGATGGATTGGAGTCAGATTTGGGAAGGGCTTTCTATGGTAACCAGAGGAGTCTGAGTTCTGGTCTAGCACTTATAGGGTCATTGAAAATTCTGAGCAAGAAAGTGCTGGATCAGATTCGTGCTTTGGAAAGATTCTTCTTACACAGAAGATGGATTGAAGAAAAGAGAGCCTGGAACAGGCCAGTTATGAAGCTTATCTAACACTTCAGGAAATAGGATATGAGAATATAAACCAGGAGAGCAAGACAAGATGGCTGAGAGATATTGAAGAGCTAGATTTCAGAAGGTGGTGACTAATTACTAATATTGAGATAGAAAAGAGAGATTCTGGGAAAGACCCAAAGTTGCGAATCTGGGCATCATGCTAAGTTCTTTACAAATATCTCATTTGAGCTTCCCAACATTTCTGGGATGTGGATGCTGCTGTTTTTGACATTTTCCGACTAAGGAAACCAAGGCTGGCAGAGGTTGAAATTCATCCAATTAATAAGTATCTGAGAATGGATTTGAACTCAAGTATTCCTGACTCCAGGCAAAGTTCTGAGGTCCTGGCAAAAATTGGAGGTGAAGGAACCAAGTGTGATCTCTTTGCCCTCCATGTTGGATGGAGCCAAGTGAGCTCTCTTTGCCCTCCATTTTGGCCACTCCCCCTTAACACAGGAGCTGGATTTTTTTTTCATTACAGCCCCATTAGAAGTACTTAATAAATGGTAAGTGTATTGTAATTCTTAATGTTTTTGAGCTTTGAGGATGAGCTTGATCATTATTTTCTACATCAGAAAACTGGGCTAGCTGACTTATCAATATCCCTTTGGAAATATCCTAAGCAGAACTAAACACAGGATTCCAAATGTATTCTGAACTGGGCAAAATCAAGTCAACAGCATTTATTAAGCACCTACTACATGCCAAGCACTGTGCTAAGCACTGAAATATAAAGAAACACAAAACCAACAAAAATTCATTCCTCGCCTTCAAGGAGCTTAGTCTTGTTTTGCACAAGTTGATATGTGCCTTCTTAATGGAACTCAAAGTTTTAAAAACAAATGTAAAAAACTGTTGTACATGTAACTGGAGAAAATAAAAATATTAAATAAAAGGAGCTTCCAGTCTAGTGCAAACAACTATGTGCAGACAAAGCTAAATTGGAGATTATTTTAGAGGCAAAGTATTAGGATTAAATGGGATTGGAAAAGACCATTTAGTGAAGTGAGATTTTAGCTGAGACAAGAAGGAAGCCAGAGAATGGTGGTAAAATCACTTTCTTTCCTCTGGAAACTGAACATGCAGACATCACGTACATTGCTAAATGCTGTTCAGTTATCACTTCGAGCTGCCATCTCATTTTGAGCTCTCACTTCAAAAAAGATCAGAAGTTTTTTTCACACCAACTGCCATCCCAGAAATCCCATCACCTCTCCTTGTATTCTTGGGGAGTTGGTTTTGGGTCATTTCATTCAGTCTCAGGTGGTATCCCTCACAGGGCAGCTGACTTCTATTCCTGCTCTGAGTATTAGTAGAGAGTCCCAAAAGGCTGGAGTGTCTCTACTCCCACTCAGGAGCCCCATCCTTAGATTTGTCATTAACCATCAACCATTAGCCTCAGTTAGCTTTAATCAGCAGTATTTACTAAGATAAGATTTATAAGCAGTATTTACCCCAGCAAAAGCCTGGGGTACAGCCCCACACACAAATACCCAGAGAGTCGAGACACTTCACAAACCTTAAAATGATATGTTGCCTATTAATATAATTGTGGAGCGGAGTTAAGAAAAGAGCCCCATTCTAGGTTCCCTTCAGAAAGAGAAGAGCAAGTTAA
The DNA here is from genome assembly GCF_016432865.1 of Antechinus flavipes. Classification (NCBI taxonomy): domain Eukaryota; kingdom Metazoa; phylum Chordata; class Mammalia; order Dasyuromorphia; family Dasyuridae; genus Antechinus; species Antechinus flavipes. Next base: position 9,126,523 of record NC_067401.1, read on the forward strand.
CCTTTCTATAGCATATACTATGGAACTGAGTTAAGTGCTTTTCACAAATATTATCTCATCTGATCCTCCTGGAGCTCTGCCCCTCCATCTCCCCCCGAGGGCGGCGTGGGCCATTGGGTCAGCACTTCTAGAGTCCATTCAGACCCCGGTTATGAACTTAGCCAAGAGGGTCATCATCCGGGCCACGCGGCTCTGTCTTGTCCATGAAGCTATCCATCCACATGATGTAACAGAAAGAACATTTGAATTCTGAGTCAGAAAATCCAACTCTGGGTTCAGCTCGGCTCCCGACACTGTGTGTCCTAGCAAGGCAAATAGCTCTGTGGGCCTCTGGCAGCCTCCTAAATCTTACCCACTAAGTCACAAAGGGATTGTGATCTGCACTGATGGAGAACATTCCCACATTGGGAACCGCTTAAACCGATGAAGGGACCACCACTTCTGAAAGTCACAAGAATACGTACCTTGGAGGGCCAGCGGGAGCCCTTCCCGGGACAGACAGCATGGTAGAGGCTGGGGGCCCTGCTTCCAGAAAGGGAGGCTTTGGATAGGTTCCAAACCAAAACTAGAAAGTAGACAGACTGCACCAGGGGCAGCTTCCGCCTTCTCCCCAGCCCAGCTGATTCAAATGAGAAAAACGTGCTCGAAGGTTCTAGGTAGGGAGGCCTCTCCATCCCGGGACTATTCTGGCCTCCGTCTTTGTTCTTTCTTATTTTTTTCCTCTGGAGGATCAGTCTAGGCTCTGACCTTGTGAATTTTAAAAGGTCAGGAGAGTGGGCTCTGCCCAGGACAGAGCAAACCCCGGAGCAACTTGGCTGACCCAGCTCTGCTATGGATCAAAGGCAACCAAGACAGAGAGAGCCGCTCATCCTCTCTGCTGTCTCCAGAAATGATACTGTAAGGTGAATGCTCCTTAACAACTGCCTTAAGGCAGATTCCACTCTTATCAGGAAAGAGCTGGTTGTAAAACTTTCAGTGCAAACATGTACCCTCAGAAACTTGCAAACCTACCCATCAGAGCTTGATTTATGGTTTTGTGGATTATCTAGATTTTAGAAAGTGATGGAAAAATTGACAATGATGCAAATTAAACTTAAAAGTGTGTCATACATACTTTGTTGGTGAGTCAGTTGTTAAACTGCCCCTGAAAGAGAACTGTTTATTTATCTGTTCCTGCTCCATCTTCTCAGTAAATACCCCGTGGTTAACTGTTGCTAAGAAACACTAGGTCACTAACCACTGGAAAAAAATTCATTACAACTGGTGATTAGTGTTGGGGAGATACACTGGAATGGGGCTCAGGCTGATAGCATTAAAAACAGACCCCAGCCTAGGGGGGGGGGGAAGAGGGGGCTCCCAGAACCCTGAGGAGATAATGTGGCCAGCCAGGTTTGCTCCCAAGAGAAATCTGACTGTGACAGAATGTTGGGATAAGGACTGCCAGGGCTTATAAATGCTACAGATGATATACTTACATATACAGATGGTATCGCTATGTTTATTTATTTATTTAGTAATAAGGCTTGAAGTAAAACAACCTATGTGGTTTGACATTCAATAGTGTAAAAGTATAATAAGACAGGAAATATACCAAGGACATAGCATTGAGTGTGGACCTTGAGCACACTACTGTGAAACCACAAAAATAGAACTAATTCTTATTAAATAAGAAGGAATTGGTCTGATTGGAGGATTGGGATAAGGACTGCCAGGGTTTATAAAAGCTACAGATGATATATTTTCATCTGCAGATGGTATAGTTATATTTTTATTTATTTATTAAGAAGGCTTGAAGTAAAACAACCTATGTGTTTTGACATTCAATCGTACAAAAGCATAATAAGACAGGAAATATACCAAGGACATAGCATTGAGTGTGGACCTTGAGCACACTACTGTGAAACCACAAAAATAGAACTAATTCTTTTTTATTGTTTTTTATTTTATAATAACTTTATATCGACAGAACCCATGCCAGGGTAATTTTTACAACATTATCCCTTGCACTCGCTTCTGTTCTGATTTTTCCCCTCCCCCAGATGGCAAGCAGTCCTATATATGTTAGATATGTTGCAGTATATCCTAGATACAATATATGTTTGCAGAACTGAACAGTTCTCTTGTTGCACAGGGAGAATTGGATTCAGAAGGTAAAAATAACCCAGGAAGAAAAACAAAAATGTAAATAGTTCACATTCATTTCCCAGTGTTCTTTCTTTGGATGTAGCTGCTTCTGTCCATCATTTATCAATTATAGAACTAATTCTTATTAAATAAATTAAATAAGAAGGGAATTGGTCTAGGGAGGAAATTCTATTTCTCATCTGAGGAATTAAATTCCTCCCTCAAAGGGAACAAAGCTGAGGTTTCTAAAAGGCAAAACCTTAACATTCTCCTGAATCCCTAATACCTGGAGGGACTGGACTTCTCCAGAAAGAAGGTATGTCTGGGTTCTCCCTTCCTTTGGGACTTGAACTGCCTGGGAATCAGACTACGACCTCTGGACTCTCCATAACAAGGGGCTTTCAGAACTTCCTGATGACCTACCCAGTACTGAGGTCACATTCACAAACTTCTGTCTGAGCATTTATTCATGAAATTCCCCTTCTCTGTATAAAAAGAAAGCTGGACCCCTAAACTCTCACTTTGGAGATTACTAATAATCCTGAAGCTACTGCTACCCATCAAATCCCCCTTTTCCTACTAGAAGATTTGATCCTAGAACTCATCCCATCTCTGATGTGAGCAGTTTCTTTTTCTTCCTCCAAAGATTCTAAAGCCATTTCGGGTGGTGGGATTTAAGGCATGACATATTATTTCCACTCCCAAATCTGAGTTCTGAGATCTTCAAAGAGTAAAATTTGTTGACAAGTTGAGTTAAATCCAGCTCACCTCATAGTTGACCTTTCACATTTATCATTCAGCATTCAGAAACGGGCTCTTGCTCTCATGGTCTTGCTCTGTGAGCTACCGACATATTTATTTTTATTCCATCCATTTTCAGAGCTAAAAGGTAGCAGATAGCAATGAAGAAACACAGATGTCATTGAAGTTGTCTCTGATCTGAATCTGACAACTCAATTTATCCAAGTCCATCACTAAATCTTTAATATTATCAAAGTACAGGAACTAGGCTGACCTTTTCTCATGATTTTTATTCAGTTCTTTATAAACTGGAGTATCATGCAGCTATGAGATGGATTAGCAGGCAAATAAAGGAGGACTGGGAAAATGCATTCATTCCACAAATATACTCATTCATTGTTGGTGGAATTGCAATGCGGTAAAAATAATAAAAGTTATCATACCCTTTAACTAAATAATTACCCTACTGGGATATACCCTGAAGGAGTTATTTTTTTTTTAATAATAGATCTGTTAAAAGATTTCTCATAGTAGCATCGATTATAATTTCCTAAATCTAGAAGCAAGTTAAATAGTCAATAATAACAGAATGGTTAAACATGTTGTGGTACATTAATGTAGTTAACGATTCTATTGTTGGGAAGACTCACACATGTGAGGGATATAAAAGATTATTTTAAAATTATTAAATAATATGAAGAATAAGTATAACCAACCTCTGGCCTTTCAAGGAGAAAAGCAAAGATGGTGGATGGACCAAGAATCCCAATGAAAACTTAGAGGGTCCAGCCCGCGGGCCAGATGCGGCAGCTGAGGACATTTATCCCCCTCACCCAGGGCTATGAAGTTTCTTTATTTAAAGGCCCACAAAACAAAGTTTTTGTTTTTACTATAGTCTGGCCCTCCAACAGTCTGAGGGACAGTGAACTGGCCCCCTATTTAAAAAGTTTGAGAACCCCTGATTAGAGAGACTGATATCAAAGCTGTTTTGACATTTTAAGTGTTAGGATTAACATTTAAATGTAAGCAATAGCAAAATTAGTGGGACTATTTAGTTTGCTATTAAGTTGTCATTTAAAAAACTAATCTATGCAGATGTAGAAAGTATATCAAATTGCTTGCCATCTTAGGGAGTGGAAGGAGAGGGAAAGAGGAATAAAAAATTGCAATGCAAAAATCTTGTTTAAAAAATGAATGTTGAAAATTATCTTTATATGTATTTGGGAAAATCACATACTACTTATGTTTAAAAATAAAAGAAAGAAATAAAAAAGAATTTAGATTTCTCATTGGTAATTCTCATTTTTCCAGTCTCAAAATTATTCTCTTTTATTTTAAATTCAAAGACCAACAAGAGCTCCAGGAAATAGAAACTGTTTTAGCAGAAAATCATAGCAGGCTAGAGTTTTGAGATGCTATATGGAGAAACAAAACATTGTCAGAAATTGGAAAGGAAGGTAGAGATGACTCAATCTGACTCCTGTTACAGAGGTCCCTTGACATGCAAGGAGGTTGCCGAAGTTAGTTCTTCTGGCTTTTGTGGTGGACCTCTTTCCATTTCCTTGTGTTCCCTGGCCTCTGAAGCTCATTTCAGAAAAAGAGAAGGGGTGAGAGCCAAAGAACTCAAAGCTTCATCACCTCCCTTTCTGGTGGGATGGGTTTTTCAGCTCTCTTATCTGGCTCAGAGCAGGAGGCCGCCACAGACGCTCACGTGCCCCAGGCTTCCACCCAAGCTGTATCCCTCAAAGCCCCAATTTCCTGGGGCCCCATAACTCAAGATCTCTTCATTTTTTGCTGTTACACTAAGTGTGAAAAGCATTGGGGGCTTTGATTTGCTGCTTGTAAGACAAACCGCAGGGAGAGCAGAAACAAGAGGGCTGAGCACTGGGGGCTCAGAAGGGGTGCCCCATTCCCCGCCGATGGAAAAGAAGACTCCAAATACTCATGGGCCATCTGTTCCCTCAATCGTGAAAGCCCTACTATGTGCAAAGCAAGAGGCTGTGCAGTGGGAGGTACAAAGAGAGACAGCCTCAGCGTCAGGGAGCCTTGCCCTCTCTGCTGGGTGACCCTCCACAAGTCATTGCATTTCTCAGTACCCCGAGGCAGCCGAGGATAAGTTATTGCCAGTGGGATGTTCCTAACTGGTCATGCCGTATGTCCACAAAATCACAGCTCTGAGAGAAATAGATGCAGGGCACCAGACCGGGACTATAGATTCCAAAGACAAAGCAATCCCAGTCCTGGAGAAGTTTACATCCTATGGGAGAAAAGGGACATGGATGCAGAGAAATCAATATAAAGTAGATTTAAAGCCATTTCCCAGGGAAAAGCACTAACCACTGGAGAAATCAAGGAAGGAATCGAATTACATGGTGTGGCCATTGAGCTGGGCCTTCGAGGAGAGGCAGGCTAAGTGATAGAAGGGAGGAGAGGCCCAGGGTAGAAATGAAGGCTGAGGCTGGGGAAGAGGGAGGAAGGGACAGAGGTCCAGGCCAAAGACCGACTATGTCTAGACTGAGGCCACATGGGGAAGTAAGTACCCTAGACAGTTCTTCACTTCCTCTTCTCCCTTAATGTAAAACCTTATGTGAAAAGAGAAAGACTTTGACATCTACTCCAGATTTCTCTGGTCCAGCCCTTGGCCAGGAGGTCACCGGGTTGCTCCCAAGCCCGAGGGGCCTATTCTTCCACAGACTTAGTGACTACTTCTCTTTCGCCTTTCCAGAGATAACAAGACCACTGGCTATGGTGGAGTAATTGTTCTCATTCCAACTGAATGGAGTCCCAAGCCAGAAAGAGAGGGCTAGTATCCAGGAGGCTTCCCCTCAAGCCTACAGATTTTCCCTATCAGAGCTAATAAACCTGTCATGGACCTGTGAGAGATGTTACATCCAACTGCTTGGGAGACTGGATAGCCCAGGGAGGCGATAGGGTAGCAGCTTTTTTGTAGTCCTGTAATATATGGACCAGGCCCAGAGATCCCACACAAGATCAGCCCTGCCAAATGTTCTCCTCAGAGAATGTCACCACGGCTCTGCTCCCACCTTGAAGGTGTAAAAATGGGCAGTCAGGCGCCGTCCCAGAATGCCCAAATCTGAAGTGACAACGGGGTACTCCAGGAACTTTGGGTCTAATAGAAATATGCAAATCTACCTAGAGATTCTTCCAGAAACAAAAAATCATCTTTTTAATTAAAGCTCAAAATGAACACATCTAAGATTGCAGCACTCTGATGCTAGATCTAGAAGGATGGGGAGAAAAGAAAGGAGAAGAAAGAGACAGGAACAAAGAGAGAGAAAGAGAGAACAGAAAGGAGAAGAGAGGAGATAAGAGAGAAAGTGTACATGTGGTAGCTCCAGCTTACTTTTTTTGTTGTTTTTTTTTTAAATAGCTTTTTATTTACAAGTTATATGCATGGGTAATTTTACAGTATTGACAATTGCCAAACCTTTTGTTCCAATTTTTCCCCTCCTTTCCCCTACCCCCTCCCCTAGATGGCAGGATGACCAGTAGATGTTAAATATATTAAAGTATAAATTAGATACACAATAAGTATACTTGATTAAAACATTATTTTGGTGTACAAAAAGAATCGGACTCAAATATTGTACAATTAGCCTGTGAAGGAAATCCAAAATGCAGGCGGGCAAAAATATAGGGATCGAGAATTCAATGTAATGGTTCTTAGTCATCTCCCAGAGTTCTTTCGCTGGGTGTAGCTGGTTCAGTTCATTACTGCTCCATTGGAACTGATTTGGTTCATCTCATTGCTGAAGAGGGCCACGTCCATCAGAATTGATCATCATATAGTATTGTTGTTGAAGTATATAATGATCTCCTGGCTCTGCTCGTTTCACTCAGCATCAGTTTGTGTAAGTCTCTCCAGGCCTTTCTGAAATCATCCTGCTGGCCATTTCTTATATTTCTAATATTCATGTACCACAATTTATTCAGCCATTCTCCAATTAATGGGCATCCACTCAGTTTCCATTTCTGGCCACTACAAACAGGGCTGCCACAAACATTCATGCACATAAAGATCCCTTTCCCTTCTTTAGTATCCCTTTGGGGTATAAGCCCAGTAGAAACACTGCTGGGTCAAAGGGTATGTACAGTTTGATAACTTTTTGAGCATAGTTCCAAATCGCTCTCCAGAATGGCTGGATGTGTTCACAATTCCACCAACAATGTATCAGTGTCTCTGTTTTCCCATATCCCCTCCAACATTCCACATTATCTTTCCCTGTCATTCTAGCCAGCCTGACAGGTGTGTGGTGGTATCTCAGAGTTGTCTTCATTTGCATTTCTCTGATTAATAATGACTTGGAGCATCTTTTCATATGGCTAGAAATAGTTTCAATTTCTTCGTCTGAGAATTGTCCGTTCATGTCCTTTGACCATTTATCAATTGGAGAATGGCTTGATTTCTTATAAATTAGAATCAATTCTCTATATATTTTAGAAATGAGGCCTTTATCAGAACCTTTGACTGTAAAAATAGTTTCCCTGTTTATTGCTTTCCTTCTAATCTTGTCTGCATTAGTTTTGTTTGTACAAAAACTTTTCAATTTGATATAATCAAAATTTTCTATTTTGTGATCAGTAATGATCTGTAGTTCTTCTTTGGTCATAAATTCCTCCCTCCTCCACAGGTCTGAGAGGTAAACTATTCTGTGTTCCTCTAATTTATTTATAATCTCATTCTTTATGCCTAGGTCATGAATCCATTTTGACCTTATCTTGGTATGAGGTGTTAAGTATGGGTCAATACCTAATTTCTGCCATACTAATTTCCAATTTTCCCAGCAATTTTTGTCAAACAGTAAATTCTTATCCCAAAAAGCTGGGGTATCTGGGTTTGTCAAACATTAGATTGCTATAGTTATTGACTCTTTTGTCCTTTGAACCTAACCTGTTCCACTGATCAACTAATCTACTCCTTAGCCAATACCAAATGGTTTTGGTAACTGCTGCTTTATAATATAATTTTAGATCAGGTACATCTAGGCCACCTTCATTTGATTTTTTTCATTAATTCCCTTGAAATTCTTTACCTTTTGTTTTTCCAGATGAACTTTGTTGTTATTTTTTCTAGGTCATTAAAATAGTTTTTGGGGAGTCTGATTGGTATAGCGCTAAATAGATTAGGTAGTATTATCATCTTTATTATATTTGCTCACCCTATCCAAGAGCATTTACTATTTTTCCAATTGATTAGATCAGATTTAATTTGTGTGAAAAGTGTTTGGTAGTTTTGCTCATAAAGTTTCTGATTTTCCCTTGGCAGATAGATTCCTAAGTATTTTATACTATCAGTAGTTACTTTAAATGGAATTTCTCTCTGTAACTCTGACTGTTGGATTTTGTTAGTGATCAGCTTACTTATTGTTTTTTTTTTGTTTTTTTTTTTATATTTTTTAAATAATTTTTTTTATTGATAGAACGCATGCCAGGGTAATTTTTTACAGCATTATCCCTTGCATTCATTTCTGTTCCGATTTTTCCCCTCCCTCCCTCCACCCCTTCCCCCAGATGGCAAGAGTCCTTTACATGTTGAATGGGTTGCAGTATATCCTAGATACAATATATGTGTGCAGAACCAAACAGTTTTCTTGTTGCACAGGGAGAATTGAATTCAGAAGGTATAAATAACCTGGGAGGAAAAACATAAATGCACAGCTTACTTATTGTTAAGAGGAAAAGGAGACAGACGGAGACCGGGGGAGAGGCGGGGAGAGAGACAGAGATAATCAGATAGAGATGGGGGAAAGACAGGGGGAGAAACAGAGAGAAACAGAGACAATCAGATAGAGATAGGGGAAAAACAGGGGGAGAGGCAGGGAGAGAGACAGAGATGATCAGATAGAGACAGAGATGATCAGATAGAGATAAGGGGAAAGACAGGGGGAGAGGCAAGGAGACAGAGACAGACAGACAGAACAAACTAACAAAGAAATGCAACAGAACATGCAGGTGGAGAGGTCACGACCTTTGGATCATGGGAAAAAGGAAGAAAGAGAGAGAACTGAGAAGTACGTCACATAAGAAGGCTTGTGGTATAGTGAAAAGAGAACTGCCCTGAAGTCAGAGAGCCGGGCTTAAATTTCTCCAGATGTTGTATTTGTAGGATAATGTGTTTTATTATTACTTTTCTTCTTGTGCCGTTTCATTCAGGACCCTAGCTTTAAGCCAGTCAGGGTCTTTGACTAACTAGAGACGGCATATACACTGATGGGGGCCCATATGCGGTGGTTCTGAGTGAATATTAACCAAATACCTTGAACCTCAGAGAGCCTTGTCTGGGACCCACCGTGTGAACTGAGGGGTCCCCAAGTACTCCCTTTATTTACTGGGTAAGTGCTGTATCCTCACTAGAACGACAGGTTTGTAGGGGCAGATAGTATTGTTCATTCTTTTCCTTGTATCACCAGCACACACAGTGCCTTAAACATGGTGGTTACTTCATAAATGTTTGTTGAATTGAAATAAATTTGAACTCTCTGACTTCAGCAAGTTGCCTTGCGTCTCCCCGGTCGGGTTCTTCCTCTGTGAAACGCGGAGCACCTTTGTACTAGCTCAGAGGATGTGGAGGAGAAGCACTTTGCAAACCTTAAAAAAATAGTGAAATGGGCAATGGGCCCCAGGGGAGAGGAAGGCAGACACACATTTTCTTCCAGCTTAAATCCCTATAAGACTGTCCCTAGTATGCCTTGCATGAGGCTCCAGAAAACATATAATATCCAGACAGCACAACCAGAAGCAATGTTATCTCTAGGATATTCCATACCAGCTGGACTCCTTCTAAGATCCTGAATGTCAAACTAAAGCACATGGAGTCTGACAAGCCTTCTGAGCATCTCTTGAGAGACAGAGACAAATTGTATCACTTACATGTAGGACCAGATCTAGCTAGCCAGCTATCCATCTGTCCATTCATCCATCTATCTATCTAGCCATCTAGCTATCATCATCATTATCATTTATATAACACTTTGAGGTTTGAAATGTGCTGTACACATGTTATTTCTTTAAATCTTTAGAGCAACTCTAAAAGGTAGTGCTATTATTATTCTCATTTTACAGATGAGGAAACTGAGGCAAAGAGAGGTTAAGTATTTTGTCCGTAATCACTTAGCCAGTCAGTCTCTCGAGCAGGATTTGAACTCCTGACTCCAGGTCTCATGATCTGGGTGTCCCCTGATCAAGCAGCCTTCTCCATGTGTCCATTTTACAAAAGAATTTCCAGCCAAGTCAATAAAACTGGACCCCGAGCTACCTGTCCAGCCACCGATCTTCCCTGTCCCACAATTCCACCTGGCTACTCTCTCTACCCCAGACTGATTTGTGGCTTGAAGCGTTTGCCTCATTTCACTGCCTCTGTCTGGAGGAACCTCCAAGTTCTTCTCCCAAAGCCAGGTTCTAGCCAGGCTCCATCTCTCCCCTGAAGCCTGCTTTGGGACAATCAGCCCAGATTCTTTTTTTCCTTCTCTGAGCTTTTAGTGATACGAATGTTGCTCTGGGCTGAATTGTTCATTCATTCATTCAATGACCAGGTATTAGGCAATTGTTATATATAAGACACTGTTCTAGGCACTAGGTATACAAAGGCCAAAAAAAAGCTCAGTCCTTGCCCTCAAGGAGCTTACATTCATTCTATTGAGGGAAAACATGCCTACAGAGAAGTAAATGCCAAATAGATCCAAAATGATTTGGGAGAAAACACTGGTAGCTGAAGGTGAAAAGATCTCCTGTAGGTGATGGAATTTGAGCAGAGCTTTGAAGAAAGCTGGGGACTCCATAAGGAGGAAGCAAAGAGGGACATGAGGCTCCATCTGTGTGAGTCAGTTGTCTACCAACTGGACTGAGCACTCCTTCAAGGGAAGGAGGATAGAGACTAAGTCATGGGGACATTGACTTAGAGAGGGAAGAAGCTCTGGGGGTCTGGTCTTTCATAGAAGTCCTTTCCTTCTCTTCTATCTCCATCTTCACTCACTTCTTAGCACAGAACATGGTCCACATTAGACACTTTGTAAAGACCCAATAGATTGGTGATATGATTGATGGGAATTTGGCAGATTTTTTGGTGTTGGATTAAGACCAGCCGGGGATGAGAAGTACTAGGATTTAGGAACGGTCCTCACATAGGTAGATTCTCATATCTTTAAAAACCAGCAACACTAGGGCTAGCAGATCTCAGTCCTACAGCTGGGAGGAACCAATGACCTCCAAGATCATTTACTCCAACTCCCTCATTTTAGAGAGAGAAAACTATAAATTGACAGTCCTACAACTGGGAGGAACCGATGACCTCCAAGATCATTTACTCCAACTCCCTCATTTTAAAGAAAGAGAAAACTACAAATTGACCTTCCCACAATCACTCAGGTCGTTAAGTAGAAGGTCTGGGGATGGTCTCCCACTGAAAAGGAAAAAAAAATACTTTAATTTTTAAAATGGGAAACAAATTGGGGCAGCTAGGTGGCACAGTGAATAGAGCATCACCAGGGAGTCAGGAGGACCCGATTTCAAATCTGACCTCAGACACTTAACACTTTCAAGCTGTGTAACTTTGGGCAAGTTACTTAACCCTGATTGCCTCAGGGGGAAAAAGAAACAAATTAAGTTTTCTATTATTTTATTTATAAGCTGACATTTACAAAAATTAATATTTTAAATTTGAGCTTTTGAGATCAGTACATGAAAAGAAAGCCTGAAGGCCACACTTTTACTTCTTGATCATAACAAGGATTTATAAAAGCTGGAAACTGCAATGATCTTAAATCAAATAAAACTGCAACCAATCTAAAATTTGTCACCATTGCATCGAAGAACAGATGACAATCATTAAATGAAATATAAAACCTTGAAATAAAAACCACACGGGAATGATAATCTCATGCATTATCTGTAACACTACTGAAAAAAAAACAGCAGAAACCAGAGACAATAAAAATAATTCCTTATTAATTTATAATAGACTTAGTATATAAAGTCGTAACACATTCGATACAATTTCTTTATCACCAAATGGCAGTTGGAACTCATATAAAAGTCTATAAAAATCACAATTTAGAGGCACTTAAGAACTGTTTTTGACATCGATATAAATTTAATACTGAGAAAAGCTTTTAAAAGTCGCAAATTTGTTTTCCTTTTGTCTTTGGAATTACTTGCAGGTCTCCTGAATGGCCAGAGAGCTCAATTGATCATGGGTAAATCCCAGATTTCTCTGGCTGAGCCAGAAGCATCGCCAGATGATCCTGGTCATTAGGGAGGGAATCCAGGAAAATAAAATGAAGTACAAGCTCCAAGGAGGCCCCAAGATCAAAGTCTGGGTCGAGTGAAAAGTTACTGACCAAAGGCCATGAAGCCAGGAGTCGGATTTAGATCAAGACGCAAGAATCTTCTGATGACAGCAAAGTAAAGAACAGCGATCTTGGATTGTGACATGATGGGAAGTGTCCTAATTTTGTGGATGCACAAATCCTAGGGTATGTGACAATGTAAAAAATGGTCACATCTTTATTTTTCCCAAAGCCTGGAATATAGAGTCCCACAATGGCTTCAAAGGAGGGACTGTCAAACCTGCCTCCATCCTCTCATCAGCGAGAGGATGGACCATCGAAATGAATATTCTGTGCATTTGCAGACATGTTAATGTGACTATCCTGTAGTTGTCAGTCAGTATTTATTAAGCACCTACTATATGCCAGATACCGTACAAAGCATGGAGAGAAAAAGAGCCAAATAATATTGAATATTCATATTGTGCTTAGTCTGTAAGCATGATCCTCACAACACCCCTAGGAAATAGGTACTATTATCATCCCCATATTGCCATTGAGGAAACTGAGGCAGACAGGGGATAAATGATTTGCCCAGAGTCACACAGCTATCAAGGGTCCGAGGCTGGCTTTGAGCTCGGACTCTTCCAGCCTCCAAGCCCAGCACTCTATCTGCTCAGCCACCCAGCCACTCCAAAAGACAGTCCCTGACCTCAGGGAACTCCCAGTCTAATGAGAGAAATAACAGCAAACAAGTAGATAAATGTCCTGTAGGATCTCCAATTCAACATAACCAAAAGGGAATTCATTCTCTTTAATCCCCAGCTCCCTTCACTTTCAAATTGCCCAAGTTCACGTCCTTGACTTGTCCCTGACCTCACTCCATCGTTCTGATTAGTTGACAAACTCTTCCAACCCTGACACGGTCTGTAACCTCAATCCCGATCCCATGGATTACAATTGCTCCTGATCCCACGGACATCACCCTAGTCCGGGATCTTGGACTCTTAGCCTCCCGACTGGTCCCTCTGCCTCAGCTCTCTCCCTTCCCCATCCTCTGTGCAGCTGTAACACTGTTAAAGCAGAGATCTGACCAGGTCACTTCCTGCTTGGTGATCTGTGGCCTCTAAGAACAAATTCAGACTCTTGTTTGACCCGGCTCCCAGCCTGCCTTGCACCCAGCGCTCTGCTTCTGCTCAGCGTGGTGAGGACATGCTCCTTGGTCATCTCTGAGGCATAAGATCTGGAGATCCCCTCATTCATCCCCAAGTGTTTAAGAAGCACTTATTTGGGCTGTACCAGCGCCCTGCTAAGCAAGGGGTCAAAGACAAAAGCCCAAGTCCTTGACTCCAAAGAGCTTACATCCTAATGGTCGGCAAGTGCAGCAAGGATGGCCAGGGAGTGGCTGGAAGGTGACATTGGGGGTCAGCGCCTGAAGCTAAGGGACCAGAACGAGTCTTCCTGTTCGAGTGAAGGGAACGCCCGAGACCAAGGCTGAAGAAAGCCAGAAATCGAAGAGGAGGACGGGAAGAAAAAGAGTATCCCAGACACGACTCCTCCAAGGGCACAGAGACTAATGTGTGCTGCTGTGTGCAAGGAGCCGAGAAGGATGGAGAGCGTGGAGCGGGATAAAGAGTTAAAGGGCTGGGAAACCTCCAGGAGCCGGCTCTGAAGAACTCCCCAAGCCCAACTCGAAGCTCCTGCTCCATGCTCACGGGGATAGGGAACCACTGAGGTTTATTAAGTAGAAGTGACCTGGTCAGGCCTGGCCTCTGTGGCAGCTCTGGGGAAGGATGGCCGGGGAGACATTGGATGGCGGGATTCTGATCAAAAGTCTCTTGCACGCTGGGTGCTATCCCCTGCTTATCTCCTGCTACTGAGGACACTGGGGCAGCCTGTCAATGAAATTAAGGCTTCTCACTCGAGTGTCCACACTAAATCCCACATCAATATGGTGGCCCCCGGGGAAGCTAGTTGGCGCAGGATAGAGCCCCAGCACTGAAATCAGGAGGATCCGAGTTCAAATCTGGCCTCAGACACTTAACACTTCCTAACGTGTTCCCCTGGGCAAGTCACTTAACTCCAATTGCCTCTGCCAAAATACACACACACACACACACACACACACACACACACACACACACACACACACACACACACACGGTGGCCCCTGAAGCTGTGCATTTCTAGGCCGCCTAATTATGGAGGAACTGGCCCAGATTAGAAACAGGGCAGGTCAAAACAGAGGAATCAGACCCAGAATTGACTATTGTGTGTCCAGTCTGCCGGGCAAGCCCTGGCACCAAAAATGAAAACAAAAACCAGATAAATAAATAATAGCTCTTCATTTAATAAATAAATGCATTACATTATGGTAAATATATTTCTATAATAAATTTGTAATGTATAAATATAAATAAATTAACAACCCAGCCTGTTGCAATAGTCTAATGGGGAGGTCTGTCCTGGGTGTCTCACGTGGCTTGGTGGCAACATGACTGAAGGGAAGGGGATATGTGCTCAAGTACCACCTTTTACAGGAGACTTTGCTATTCCCCAAGTTGCTGCTGCCTCCACTCCTCAATTACGTCATATTTATCTTATACGTATTTTGTACATGAGAAGCCATGCTGGGCAGCCAAAGGTGAGCTGGCCTGTCTTCAGACAGCTATTGACTGTGTGATCCTAGTCAAGTCATTGACCCTCCTGGTATCTTCAAGCACTTTTCTGTGTGGCAAAGGCTGATCTACTTTGACAAAGTCTTCATCCAGCTCCCCTCACCAGGAAGTCACTGGCTCAATCCTCCAAAAAAAATAAATCAGCAAGTATTTATTAAGCACCTACTATGTGCTAGGCACCAGGAAGGCAAAACCCAAGCAGTCCTGCCCTGATTCTCCCGGATGAAAGCAACACAGAGGCGCACTTTTATGGCGTTACAGATGTTCAGGTTACGCTTGTTGGCTCTCCCTACTGATAATTGCTTGCTGATTGATTGAATAATAATTGCACCACTCGGCTTCAGGGACTGCTGGGTCAGCCTTAATGAACTGGAGAAAGGTTGCTGCTGACTGGGGCTGGGATTTCCCAGGCATTAGGGAACTCCCAGAGAGGAAATTCCCTCTACCCATGTTGCTTTGCCACAGTCTTTAGAGAGTTTTCTCAGGCACTGAAAAATAAAGTGACCTGGTCATGGTCACCTAATCAACATGGATCAGAAGTAGGGCTCTTTCTGATTGGATATCTAAGGGGATCCTGGGAGATAGACCAATCTTCCTGAATTCAAATCCAGCCTCAGACGCATCCTAGCTCAGACCCTGGACAAGTCACTTTCCCCTGTCTATCTCAGTTTCCTCATCTGTAAAATGAGCTAGAGAAGAAAATGGCAAACCACTCCAGTGTCTTTGCCAAGAAAACCCCAAATGGGGTCCTGAAGAGTTATACGCAACTGAAAAATAACTGAACAACAGCAACAATTTCCTGGCTTAGAAAGCTCTAGCTACTATACCATCCTGCCTCTCAGGATGTGTGTTTTGACCCATGACCTGTCTATATCTAACAAGTACATAGTTATCTGCTTATTCTTTCCTCTGTTAAAATGGCTGCTCCTTGAGGGCAGGAAATGTTTTGTTTTTCTATGTATCCTGGTGCTCGGCACCTATATAAGGAGTGAGTGGGGGGTGCTGTCCTTATATGGCTCAAAGGGAGGCAGAATTGACATCTTTAGTCCCTTCTCCTCATCCCCATCCTTCTCTAAAGGAGACTGCTAGGAGGGGAAGAAGGAAGGAAGTTGGGGCAGAAGCTACTCTGCTCTCCTCTGAAAAAGGAGGCCCCAAACCAGAATTATTGCTATCTGCTCCCTAAAATATGATTAATCTGAGGGATAGGATCAGTTTCTAACTAACTTCTGATTGCTTTGTCATTTTTATTAAGGAAGAGAAGAACCCCAAAGTTTGACCCTTTCCCCACTAAATATCAAGGAGAGATGTATAGTAAATGGCAAAAACACATTTATACAACTGATGCCTAAAATATTATTCATCTAGGAGATATGATCAGGTTTGAGCCAACTTCTGAATGTTTTGTCATCTTTATTAGGGAAAGAGAGAAAAGAATCCCAAGGTTTGCCCCTTTCCCACTAAATACCATGGACAGAGGCGTAGATTTCTACAACTGATCCCTAAAAAATAATAAGGGACATGATCAGTTTCAAACTAACTTCTGATTGCTTTCTCATTTTTATTGAGGAAGAAGAGAGAAGAATCCCAAGGTTTGACCCCCTTCCCATTAAATGTCATGGACAGAGGAATAGTGAATAGCAAAATAAACATATTTATACAAATGATAACAAAACGGGAACCCGAGAAGGATATATACCAGATAATAAAGAGCAAAAGAGTCCTCCTATTGGATGTGAGATCATTCAGCTCAACTGAGAGGGAGAAAGATCCCTGATCTCACCCAAAGTCTCTACTGAAGCAAGTTGGCTCCAGGAACATGATGAAGACTACTCACCCCTCTCATGGTTTCCCAGTTTTTTCTTCCAGCAATCTGATGGGGTTGTCTAGTCTCTGCAGCCTTGTTTCCTCTATGACAAGTGTCATCGTTGGGAAGATTTTTCTGATCTCAAGCCTAAAGTCATCTTGCAATATTACTCAGCACCACCCCAAGCAGAACCAATCAAATACTCTTCCATTTGGTGGCCAGTCAATCAAGAACCATTTCTTAAGCACTTACTCTGTATCAGAACCACTGGGGAAAGACTCCCAAAGAAGAAGAAATTTAACTAATTCTTAGAGGAAGCCAGGGGAGGTGGAAGGCTGAATGAGTCAAGAAAGGAGAGCATTCTAGGCTTGGGAGACGGCAGCGGAAAGGCCTAGAGTCAAAAAGGGAGCATCTGAACTGAAGAATAACCAAAAAACCAGTGGAGCTGGATAGGAAAAGGCATGCAGCAGCAAAATGTAGGAGAAGACTGGAAGGGCAAAAAAGGGCTGGCTTGGGAAGCTTTAAAAGACAAAAGGAGGGGCTTTATATTTGCTCCTGGAAGTGACAGCTGGCCAGTGTAGTTTATTGATTAGAGTGCCATGATCAGGGCTATACTGTAGGCAGCTGTGTGGAGGATGTGCTAAAAGGAGGAGGCCAAGAGTCCAGGATCTATGAGGAAACGACTGCAATAGTAAAGATGAGAAGTGAGGAGCGCTCCCATCTTAAAGGGAAACAAACAGCTGTGAAAGGCTGAAGACTTCAGATACATCCAATGACCAATCATAATTCCAAAGGACTAGTAATGAAATGAGCTTCCCGACCAAGTCGTGGTGGATGATTGGATGGAATACTATAAAAAATGGTGAGCAGGATGGTTTCAGAAAAACCTGGGGAAATTTCCGAGAATTGACGGAAAGTAAAGGAAGCAGATCCAGGAGAACATTATTCATAGTCATGTCATTAAGATGATCAGCTGTGAAAGATTTAGCCACTTTAATCAAAACTGTTCCTAAGGACCCATGATAAGAAAAAATGGTATTCACCTGATGAACTCTGAGGGCAGAGTGAATTGTATTTTTAAAAATTGTCTTATTGTTCATTGTTTTATTTTGTTTGTATTTTCTTTTGCAATATGGTTGACAGGGAAATATGTTTTATATGACCTTACATGTATAATAAAAATCAAAACATTTACCTTCTCGGGAAGGGGGAGGAAGGGGAAGGAAGTAGAGAATTTAAAATTTAAAGTTTAAAAAATTATTGTTAAAAATTGACATGTATTTGGGAAATATTTAATGAAAAAATTTAATGAAGTAAATCTTTCACTCCCTGGTAATGTATCAGAGATACAGGATTTAGACATAAAAACACAACACAAATGTATTTTATTGGACCATCGTTGTTTATTACAAAGAAGTGACTTTTCTTTGGAGGGAGGCAATTAGATTGGGAGAAGGGACTCCATGGTGAGGCAGAGAATAGGAAAAAAAAAGAAAAAGAAAAATCACCAATGAAACATTTAAAAAATCTACAGAGGAGAACAGAAGAAAGTCCAAAAGGAGCTCAGCTAGGGAGGGCAATGTTGGTATTCTCTTGTTAAATAAGAAAAAGATAGAGACAAAGAGAGATAGAAACTGAGAGACACAAAAAAGAGATAGAGAAAAGAAAAAGACAAAAAGAGAAAGAGAGAGCAGACAGAAAAGAGAAGGTTATTGCAAGGGTTAATGTGGAAAAATTATCCATGCATATGTTTTGAAAATAAAAAGCTTTAATTTAAAAAAAACAAAATCACTATTCAGTCAAGTAGCTGGCAGTACATAGCATAGTGTATGTAGTGCTGAGTTTGGAGTAAGGAAGACTTGAATTCAAATTCAGTCTTAATGGCTGTGTGACCCTGGACAGGCCATTTAACCTCTATCAGTCTCATTTTCCTCCACTGTAAAGTGAGGATAATAGTAGCGCCTACTTGCAAGAGTTGTTTTGATATTCAAATAAGATAACATTTATAAAGTGTTTACCACAATCCCAAGAACATAGCCAGTGCTTAATAAAATGTAAACTATTTTAATATTCAAATACAAAATCTTTTAAATTTAATTTAATTAAAAATAAAATATTTTCCCTCCTGTCAAAAAAAAAGAGAGAATAAGACAGTCTATGTAAATAAGCTACCTGTAATAGAGCAGCAGTTTCATATTTTGTGGTTTAGTCATTTTTCGGTCGTTTCTGACTGTACATGACCCCCTTGGGGTTTTCTTGGTAAAGGCACTAGAGTGGTTTGATGAGAACACTGAGGCAAATGGGGTTAAGTGGCTTGCCAAAGTCACACAGCTACCTAGCGTTGGAAGTTGGATTCGAACTATGAAACTATGAGTCTTTCTGCCTCCAGACTCTGCACGCTAGCCACTGGGCCACCTTGATGCCTTATAGTTTCATATATAATCTCCTTTCTCCCTCATGTGTATTGAAATGTTCAGTTTTCAACAACAATACTATATGGTGAGCAATTCTGATGGACGTGGCCATCCTCAGCAATGAGATGACTCAAATCAGTTCCAATGGAGCAGGAATGAACTGAACCAGCTACGCCCAGTGAAAGGACTCTGGGAAATGACTAAGAACCATTACATAGAATTCCCAATCCCTATACTTTTGCCCACCTGCATTTTGGATTTCCTTCCCAGGCTAATTGTACACTATTTCAGAGTCCGATTCTTTTTGTACAGCAAAATAACGGTTTGGTCGTGTATACTTATTGTGTATCTAATTTACACTTTAATATATTTAACATCTACTGGTCATTGTGCCATCTGGGGGAGGGGGTGGGGGGAAGGAGGGGAAAAATTGGAACAAGAGGTTTGGCAAATGTCAATGCTGTAAAGTTATCCATACATATAACCTGTAAATAAAAAGCTATTAAAATAAAATTTAAAAAAAGAAATATTCAGTTTTTTATTGATAATTTCTTTAATCAGAAGCATTTACCCAATGCCTCCTATGCATCGGGCCCTGTGGCAAATGATGGACACACTGAGATAAAAATGAAGCAGCTCGTGTTTTCCAAGTTTATCTCTAAAGCAGAGCTAAGGAAGGAGGGCGCCATTCATACAAAGGCCCAGCCATGAGGAGAAAGGGCATGTGCCACGGAGAGCCTGAAACCGGGACCACGTAAGAGGCCCATAAAACACAAGCGGGGCGAGGTGATTGGGAGTCAGGGGCTGGAAGGCTTCACGTGCTGGACCAAGGATTCGGATTCTGTTGAATCAAGAGAACAGCCATAGAAATGGTGTATGTGGTCACATGATCACAGCTGAATTATAGAAATTATATGGCAGCAGCCACGGATAGAGTGGAAAGGGAAGACCCGGGACACAAGAGAATCAGGTGATAAAGGAGGGTAGAGGTTGAATAGATGGAGGGAAAGGACGTGAGATCCACAAGACCCGGCAACTGAATTGATGTGAGAGAAAGGAGAGGAGAGTGTGGAGGATGAGCCCCAAGGGGCCCAGCAGGGCAGAGGTAACCCCACCAGACAAAGGGTCAGAGTTGAAGTTTGGGGGGTGTCATCAGGTCAGCCCTCTCTGAACCTACACCCTGACTATACCCCTGGACCAATGGACCCATCTTGTCCCTTACTCTGGCTTGTTTAATGGCTTCCCTCCATGAGCAGGACCTGGATGGAGCAGCCAGTCCCCTTGTTCACAGGTTGCACCCGATGACCTTGGAGGTCCCTTCCAGGTTGGAATCCCCGGATTCTGAGACTGGAAGATTTTCAAGTCTTGTTGGTTCAGACCAGCTCTCCCCTTCTCCCCCTCCCCCGTTCCCTTCGATTCTTTCAGCCTAATGTACAACGGAGCAGGACACGGCATTAACCCCCAATGGCGGACATACAAAGCGGGCAATGGAAAGAGCGCTCGGCTTCGAGTCCTGTTTCTCGGTCACTGCCCGTGTGGCTTCGGGTCGGTCACTGCAGCTCCCTTCGGGCCCTCATTTTTCCTCTGTGATGTGGGAGTTCCTCCGAGGTCCCTTCCCACTCTGCATCTGGGACCCCAAGAACCCCCCCGCATTCGGAGCAGGACGCGGCTGGCCCCGCCTCCGCCTGCCTCGGGGCCCCCAACTCTGCGGCGCGTGGGAGCCTGGGTCCGAGACTCGTGGCTCAGAGACACTCGGATGCCTCGCGGGGAACTGTCTTCCTCTCGTGGCTTCTAGGCCCCCACCCAGAAAACCCGGGGGACGCTCCCGGGCAATCCTGGGCAACAGAGGCCGCGCCGGGCAGCGCCGGCTGCCAGATTCGGGATCCCCGCCGGCCGCTCCCAAGCTCGGCCCGAGCACTTCCCCGGGGCCACCCGCGGGACCCGGCCCCGCTTTAAACGTCCCTTTCCTCACCGGAAGGGAAGTGACTGTCCTGGGACACCGCAAGGACAGCAGAGCGGGGGCGGGGCTCAGCCAAGAAGCGGTGGCTCATGGGTACAGCAGGAAGCACGTGCCTTCGGACGGAGCCTTTCCCTCGACTGGCCGAGCGGATCCCGCCGGTGCGGAAGGAGTCACTGGCCAAGGACAGGGACTGTGCTTAAAGCATCTTCCTGATGCATCAGGAAGACATTGAAAAAGAAGAAAGGACGAGGGGGGACCCGAGGCCCTCGCAGCCGCCACCTGCCTGAGCTTCCAAGGATCCCCGGGGCCAGGGGAACGTCCCCGCCTCCTTCGCTGTCCCTCAGCTGCCGGGTCTCCTGGGGGATGGCTGCGGCTGGCAGATGCTCCTTCTGCCGCCCCCTGCTGGTGGCCTTCTGCTCACAATGCCGACGGGGATTGGGGGGGAGGCGGAGTCTGGCGGTCTCTGGCGCCACCTTCTGGCGAGCTCTTGGCATTGTTCTTTCTAAGCAAGACGTTGGGAGAGAGACAGAAAGAGAGAGAAAGGGACGGTGAGAGGGAGGGGGTAGGGGAGAGAGAGAAGGAAGAGGGAGGGAGAGACACAGAGACAGAGATAAAGAGACAGACACGGGGGCGGGGGGGGGGGAGAGAGACAGACAGATAGAGAGACAGAGAGAAAAGAGGGAGGGAGAGACACAGAGACAGAGAAACAGAGATAAAGAGACAGATGGGGGGAGAAAGAGAGACAGAGACAGAGAGAGAGGAGAGAGACAGAGAGAGACACACACAGAGAGAGACAGAGAGAGACACAGAGACAGAGATAAGGAGACAGACACGGGGGCGGGGGGGGGGGAGAGAGACAGACAGAGAGAAAAGAGGGAGGGAGAGACACAGAGACAGAGAAACAGAGATAAAGAGACAGATGGGGGGAAGAAAGAGAGACAGAGACAGAGAGAGAGGAGAGAGACAGAGAGAGACACACACAGAGAGAGACAGAGAGAGACACAGAGACAGAGAAACAGAGATAAAGAGACAGATGGGGGGAGAAAGAGAGACAGAGACAGAGAGAGAGAGAGAGACAGAGAGAGACACACACAGAGAGAGACAGAGAGAGACACAGAGACAGAGAAACAGAGAAAAAGAGACAGATGGGGGGAGAAAGAGAGACAGAGACAGAGAGAGAGAGAGAGAGAGAGAGACAGAGAGAGACACACACAGAGAGAGACAGAGAGAGACACAGAGACAGAGAAACAGAGATAAAGAGACAGATGGGGGGGAGAAAGAGACAGAGACAGAGAGAGAGAGGAGAGAGACAGAGAGAGACACACACACAGAGACAGAGAGAGACACAGACTGAGACAGAAGGGGAGGGAAGGAGTCATAGTAGAGGGGAGGGAAGGAAGGATAGAGGGAAAGAAAGTGGCAGGGAGAGAGAGACAGAAATAGACAAAGAGACAGACACAGGAAGAGAGAGAGAAACAAATACAGCAACAGAGCAGAGACACAGAGACATCCAGGAAGAGAAACCAAAAGGAATAGAGGAAGAAGGGAGGAAATAGAGATGAAGGGAAGAGGGAGAAGGAGAGGAGAAAGAGAGAAGGAAGGAGAGGGAGAAATAGACAGAAAGAGAGTCAAAGATAAACAGACTGAGACAGAAGGGGAAGGAGGGAGACATAATAGGGGGAGGGAAAAGAAAAGGAGAGAGGGAAGGAAGGATAGAGAGAAAGAAAGAGGGTGAGACACAGAGACAGAGATCTCTCATGGAGCACCTACCTCCAAAAGGCCATAGTTGGAAATCCAGCTACAAGAAAAATTCAAGAGTCCATGCTTCAAAGCCATCCCTCCCTCTATAGCACAACTAGGGGGATATTTGGAGTTTTAAAAATTAACAATTAACCTAACCTGAGCTCTCCTGGTGTGGAACACATGCTGCCTCTGAGAATCATAGGATCTTAGCTGGGCTTGGAAGGACCTCAGGCCCACCCTAATTCAACCAGAGTCACAGAGCTAGCAAATACCTGAGGTTACAGGAAGAGGAGACTGCCTGGTCTGACACTGACCACTGCACCATCTGGCCCAAAAGACTGACCTCAGTGTTTAAAGCTTCTTGCTTCCCTAGGCTCAGTCTCACTGACTCATACTCCAGAGCTGTCAGCTCCTGGGATTTGCGCTCTGGCTTATCTTCTACTCCCCCAGGACTGGCTCCCACCTCTCTAGCGCTTCTGTAGAGACAGATTGAGGTGCCTGTAAAGAGAACTGAAGCTTCCTGTCCATTCTCTGCTTTCTGCAACCCACCACAGTCGGTTCCAGTCAGAACTGGAGCCCTATCAAGCAAACATGGCGGGCGTAACCACACGGAGGCAGCGACCCTCTCACTCTTGCTCTCTTTGAGCAAGGCTCCCTTCGGGTGCTTTTCACAAGTTTCTTAGAATTAAATTATCTAATTGAACGTGGCTGCTGATTAATAAATAGACGTTTCTCAGATCTTTCTTCCTACTGGCTCTCCCCTCCAACTAGAGTCTCTACTGCGGGGCCACTGCGCTATTTCTTGTCCCCAGAAAATCCCTCTAAAACTTGGCTTCATCATCAGGACAATGACTTTCACTCAAAAAACCAGGGTGACTTCCGAGAAGTGCCAAAGGAACAAAGAGGGAGATGCAATAGAATCCAACAATCCAGTACAAAACTGCTGTTTTCTATACATCCAAAAATCCCTCTCCCTCTCTCCTACCAAGGATAATCTAGTTCATATTTGCACATAAAAACTTTATTATATTAAAATATAAACATCATGAATTAAGATGAGAGGTTCTCAACCTGGGATCCATGAAGTTGTATGTGTATGTGTATATATATATTGATAATAGTGTTACAACATAATTGGTTTCCTTGATGATTTCATGCATTTTATTTTATACATTTAAAATCTTTATTCTGAGAAGAGGAACTTCAGCCTTCACCAAACTATTGCCTAAGGGGGTCCAGGACACAGAGAAAGTGAACAATGTCTCTTTTTTTTGCTTCCCAGGAAAACCCTCTGAGAAACCTTCAGGCAATGGGTCTAAACGCAGAGATGGAAAGACTAGGGAGCTGGTTGTTTTCTATAGAGGGACACTGGTTTTCCCCCACCAGCAGGGAATAGATCCCCTTGTGACTTCCCTGAAATTGTGGGAACAAAAGTGATTACCTTTCACAACTGTTTAGTCAGTTCTTCAGATAAGGGAAACAAAACAAAACAAGAAGTGTTACCACAGATGGGAAACCCCAGAACAAAAGTTGTGTGCGCCACCAATGGAACCCTTTAGGGAGCCAGTTAGGAATTACTGAGAATTATCTATTCGTGATGTGAGTCTTAGCAAACAGACCTCCCTTCCAGTCTGCAAACATAAGGTTTTCTCCCATGGCCCATGTGCTCCGTACTGACCTAAGATCAATGTCTGGATTACTCCTTTTATGTTCACTTATTTTTTGTTTGAATCTGCTCCAAGGTACAGAAAGGGAAAAACTTGCTCAGATATGGTCAAGACTCACATTCATTTTACTTAGCTCTACTTGGTTGTTAAAAGTGAGGCTCTCTACACCGTAACAATATTGTGTGATGTTTTCACTGCGAATGACTCGGCTACTTTCAACAATACATTGATCCAAGACAACTCTGAAGGACTTAGGATGAAAAATGCTATCCACCCCCAGAGAAAGAAGTGATGGAGTCTGAATATAGATTGAAGCATACTTTGTTTTACTTTCTTTGTTTTTCTTGGGGGTTTTTGTCTATGTTTCTTTTCACAATATGACTAATAAGGAAACATGTTTCACATGACTACCCATGTATAATCTATTTCAAACTGCCTTCGATGGAGGGAAGGAGAGAATTTAGAACTCAAAATTTTTGTATAAAAGTGAAAACTATTTTACTATACAAAATGATAAATAATTTTTAAGGAACGGTTCTTTGAGGGAATAAGGATGTAAGAGGAAACCTTCATTAGGAATGACAAGGTTTAAAAGGATCCATTTAGACAGTCCTTTTCAGAAATGTGTCTTGGATGCACTGGCAAAGCAATATTGATTCCTAATTGGACATCATCTGATAGCGAGCACTTTTTCTAATCTGTGCTTTAAATTAGAGAAAAGGTAGATGCCATGATCCCCAGGAGTAGTGTTCCAAGATCTTATTGATTCCAGGTTGTCAGGGATCTTAAAGGTTCTTTAGATACTGCAATCACAACATAAAATATTAGTCTACCCAGCCTCTACTTGAAGACCATAGGGAACTCATAATACCCTGAGCTGCTCATTCTACTTTGGGGAGAACACCAATCATCAGAAAATTTTCCTTGTAAAAATAATACATATGATATATATTGTATTTAACATCTACTTTAAAATGTTTAACATGTATGGGACTGTCATCTAGAGGAGGAGGTGAAGGAAGGAGGGGACAAGTTGGAACAGAAGTGTTTGCAAGGGTCAATGTTGAAAAATTACCCATGGTTATTTATACCTTCTGAATCCAATTCTCCCTATGCAACAAGAGAACTGTTCGGTTCTGCAAACATATATTGTATCTAGGATATACTGCAACATATCCAACATATAAAGGACTGCTTGCCATCTAGGGGAGGGGGTGGAGGGAGGGAGGGAAAAAAAAATCGGAACAGAAACGAGTGTCAATATAAAGTAATTATTAAATAAATATTAAATTAAAAAAAAAAGAAAAATTACCCATGAATATGTTCTGTCGATAAAAAACTATAACAAAAATAAAATAATAAAAAAGAGAGGTGAAAGAATAAAAAATAATAATACATATGATAATAATAGTAGTTATAGTAAACTACCACTTACATAATTTAAAGTTTCCATAAAAATTATCTCTTTTCATCCTTATTTCAACCATGGGAGGCAGCTGCTACTGTTAAACTCATTATGCAGAAGAGCAAACTGAAACATACAGAGATTAAATGATTTGCCCAGGAAGACTCAGAGAAATGATGAACTCTAAGGATGGAAAAAGACACAGTTTGGGGCTTGGCCATGTAATGATCCATTTTGCTTGACCACACTTATTTCGGGTGTTTAACTTGAAGTAATGTGTATGGAGGGGGAAGGGGATGTTTAGAAATAATAATTCCAACAAAGAAGATCATTGCAACATTTTGAAGAAGGAAATTCAAAAGAAAAAGAAGAAAAGATAGCTTTGAACCTAAGTGTGGAATGGGGAAAGCGAAGGGCAGAATTATCATACGCTATTTTTAAAAATAAGACACTGAAATGCAAATTCATGGTTTTATGCACAATCATCTTTTTGTGGTTTGATATGTATACGGGACGATCTTTTTTATTGTCTAAGGTAAAGTTTTGTTGTCGAATTTTTTAAATGTTTTTTGTTAAATATTTTTATTTTTAAAATAAAATTTTTAAAAAGATTTTTGGCAAGTGAGTAATGGGCAAATTGGAGAGGGGAGAGATAGTGTCAAAGAGACCAATTAGGAGGCTGGGGGAATATTCGGGTGAAAGGGCTTTCCCTTTTGCCAGTTGATGGCTGTGAGAATAAAGAGATTTTGTGAAGATAGGAAAGGACTTGGCAACTGCTTGGTGACTGAGAGGGAATGAGAGTGCAGACTCGAAGATAACACTGAATTTTTGAGCCGGGGTGACTGAGGCTGGTGCTGCTGTTGACATATTGGAGAAGGTCAAAAGAGGGGAGGGTCTGATGGGAAATACAGTGAGTTCTGTTTTGGAAAACCCAGAAGGGAGAAAACATCAAGGAGAAGGAGACCGAGAGTGGCAAATGTTTTAGAGAAGTCAGGGAGGATGACGATGGAGAAGAGGACAAGTGAAACGCCACCGGCCACTTTGGAAGGAGAAGAGTGGTTTTCTTTAAGTGGGAAGGTCAGAAGTCAGATTATGGAGGTTTAGAATAGACTGAGCGGTAAGGGAGCCAGTAAGTATGGATGGCTTTGTCCAAGAGCTGAAGGAACAGAGAAGGAAGGAGAGACACAGGATATCTGGCAGGTTGCTGGACTTGGCCAGGATCCCGCAGCTAGTAAGTCCGAGTCTGGTGTTCTCTCCAGTTCCAAAGCTTCTAGATCAGAGATCACTAGGTCATCCAGTCTGGCAAAACAGAGCATGATGTGAGTTCAAATCCCCACCTTCCTGTCTCTGTGGCCTGGACGGGCCATATTCCCTCTCTGGGCCTCAGTTCCCCCCTGTCAAACCAAAGGACTGGACAAGATGACCCCTATCTTCCTTCTAGCTTTCAGTCTGTGACCCTGTGAAATGAGGCTGAGAAGGAAGGTTGGAGCCAGGTTGCTTCCAAAGGCCAGGGAAACATTGGGATTCTTTTGGATCGTGACTAGGGGACATGGAAGATTCTCTAGCTGAGGAATAGCCGGATGGGACCTGGATGTTGGATGAGATCAGTAGATGAGCACAGGCTCTGGGGACGGAGATCCCTGGTCCAGATTCTGCTTCTAGAACTTACTGCCCATGTGACCTTGGCCCAGAAATGTCACTTTGTGGACCTCAATTTCCTCCTCCATCAAATAAGAAGGACGGACTAGCTGACCTCTAAGGCCCCACGGGGGACATCCTCGTCCCTTGTGCGTCTGCTCTCTCCCCCGCTGCCCCCTTCCTGACACACCGCCGGACCTAGGGGTCCCCCGCTGGGGGGATGGTGGGAACACAGATGCTCCTTCCCAGGTGCTTCCCTTGGGCCACCGCTTGCTGTCTCTTCCCTCTGGGAAACACCACCTGCCTCACTTGCCTGGGAGATGTTAGGGTGGGACCCTGCATGTGCACGGCTCTTCCAGCCGGGAATAAGCCTGGTCTTTCTGGGCGGGAGGGTCAGTCTCAGCCGCGCGAACAGCGGCGAGTTCAGAACCAAGGAGAGAGTCCGAGATTCGGGCAGTGAAGAGGAAGGAGCGAGACCCAAACGTCGGCGGGCCCCGGGGGAGGGGAAGTGAAGAGAACTGCCCAAGAGCGGGACCTTCCAAACAACTGAGCGTCCTCCTAATCTTGGGTCCAACATAAGCTTTCATCAGAGGAGGGCCCCACGTGGCCCGGAGGAGGCGGTATTTTTATTTTTACCCCAGTCTTAACTGAGCCAGTTAGCGTGAGAGAGCACATTATTCTCCCTTCCCCGGGCACTGCCCTCCCCACCACGGCTCTGAGGTTCCCCACCCTCCCTAGAACCCCCTCCCTCTCCTCCTTCTGGGCTCAGCTCAAACGCCCCTCCTCCAGGAAGCCCCTTCCCCTCCCCCCAAGTCCCAGCAGTCCCCTGCAGAGTTCCTTGCGCTACTTTGGCTGTAATGGCACGATCCGTGGCGGGGCTTCTCTGGCTCATTTGACAGGAGAGGAAACGGAAGTGAGTGGTCCAAAGTCCCCCAGCTAGGAAATGTCTGAGGCTGAATTTGAACTCCAGACTCCAGCCCGGTGCTGTATCCATTGCACCACCCAGCTGCCCGGCATTTGGACTATGGGAATGAATAAATGACACTATTTATTTATCTGTTTATTGTCTTCTTTCTCCTTTTAGAGGTCTTTGGAGGCAGGGGCTATGCCGTGCATACAGTGGGTATTTAATAAATGCCTGACCAGGGATTGAGTTCAGCCCTTACTAAAGGCCTTGCCCAAGGCTGTGCACTTAGTAGGTGCTCAGTAATGGTTCACTGAGAGGAAGGAGAAAGTGATGGGAGTCCCCCTCCCCTTCCCCTGCCGCCTGAGACGAGCTGGCTGGTGCTGGAAATCTGCTCTTTCATGGGTAAGCCATGTTCCTAATCCCCTGCAGAGAGAAGAGCCCCATACTGGGCACCATGTGGGGAGCCGGGGAGCAAAGGCTTCCTCGGATAATGAAGTCTCCCACAACGGCGGCTGGAAACGCTTTCAAGCAGCGACAACCCCCTCCTCCTGTTTCCATGGTGACAGGCCAGGCTCTCGTTTCCATGGCGACACTTGCAGGAGGCTCCAGAGCTTCATATTTATTTTATAAACTGAAATTTTCCAATAGTTCCCTCCCTTTGGCCCAAACCCCGGCCTCCGACAGGCCTTGTGTTCTCCGGAGGGCCCCGGGGCTAGGAGAAAACCAAAGGGCAGCAGGAAGCGCGGCCGAGGCCGAAGGGGAGAAGGGGAGGGAGAGGAAGGGCGGGAGCTGGCGGGGAGGGGGAAATGCTCCTTCGGCAGAGACTGCGCCATTTGTGGCCCCTTGGGGACGGGGCTGATAAAAGATAAGGGCTCTTTAGGGAACGAAAATGTGGCAGACCGAGGAGACCCGGGCGTCTGTCACTCACTCCCGAAAAAGCTTGAGAGAATCGGGGGGGGGGGGGGCACATGCCCCCGAGAAAAGAGCGGGGTAGGGGGGCGGGTCGCTGTGGCTGTGGGACGTGAAGGGCGGAGGGTTCTGTTCCCCGAAAGTGGTCGTTAGTGTGGGGACCAATCAGAGCCCGAGGTTTGTAAACGGGGGTGGGAGGGGTCAGGCCGGAGCATGGGGGAGTTCAAAGGGCGAAATAAGAGATAAGCATCCTTCGGGATCCGTTGTCCCTGTGGGCTGCGTCCCTGAGGGGGCCGGGAGTCGCTTATCAGTCCCTTTCGGGGGCCCCGCATCTCCGGGGGATAAGGCCAGAATGTGGGTGGGGGCGGGCTGGGGGCGTTCCACCCCAATGGAGGCCTTTCCCCCTCTCTGCCCAACCTCGGTCTAGAGGACCGCGCTGCCCAGAAATCCGTCGTTCCCATCTCCCCTTGGAGGAGAATGTCTGAACTTTAGCCTCTCCAGGTTGAGGGAAACTGAGGCAGAGATTTCTTTTTGAGATTTGCCCATTGTCACCTACCTTGTGGCAACAGGAAAGCAGCAGCCCCGGAGCTAAGCCCAGATCTCCTTCCTTCCAAGCTAGTTTTCTCTCCCTGCTCCATGGGGCCTTTATGGAAGGCTCCCAGAGGGAGAAGCGGCCGAGGCTGCCCAACTGCCTGGCATTTCGGGCTAACTAACGGCGATTCCTAGGATGCGGAGGAGGCTGCTGGGAGGCGCCGGCCCCGAAATCTTACCGTTAGACAGTCCTTCCTTGGGGGGCACAACAGCAAGCCGGGAAAAAAAGAAAAGGAAGAGAGGAAGGAAAACATCAGCAAGCGGGCTAAGGAGGGGTTAGCGTTAAGCCCTAGTGAGCCAGAGTCGTTCTGGTGCGAGTTACCCGGCTGTAGTTTTAGCCGTGGAAGGAAGATTGGAGCGCACGCGCTCACTTTACCCGGAGGACCCTGACACAAGCGCTCAGTATCCGAGTCCGGATCCTGGCCCTCCACTAAAGTCTGACTTCCCGTCCTTCAGGTCGGAGATGGGAAATGGCTTCACTTCAAGAGCCCTTCTGGCCTTGAGGAAGACACTGAGGCAGACAAGAACAGCAGTGGGGGCTGAGCCCCGGGACTCTGGGGGACACACGGGGGATTTCTGGGGAAGTGCTCTGCTCCCCCGTCCCCCTTCCCAGCACCAGGCTGCTAGGTCCACGAGCTCCTTGGTCTCCTGAAGGCCCTGGGCTCTCATCTCCGTGCCCCCCTCCCCCTCTCAACGGGATAAAGCTCAGACGCCGGGAGCTGGAGGAGCCTCAGGGCTTCAGGGCTCACACAGGCAGGCAGTGGGACGGGTGGGACTCGAACTCGGAGCCTCTGAGCCGAGACCCGTCTCTATGATGGAGCAGGTAATAGCGGCGAGCAATCTGAGCCCAGACTCCGCTGCTCCCAAGCCAGCTCCCCGCCTGGCGACCCCGAGAGGCCGGGCCGATGCCCCTGAGGGTGACTTGTGGCTTCCCGGCTCCGAACCCGGGCCGGTCTGATCAGAGACTGGCAGCGCCCCACGCAGGCCAGGGCACACCCAGGGACTGGGCGGGACTGGATTCTGCGGCTGGAGAGGTTCCCCGTCACACCGGGACTGAGCAAAGCTGAGGGGACTTGTTTGTGCCCAGGTGAGGCTGGATCTGCGGGAGGTGGCTCCAGGAGGGAGGATCGCCGCCTAAAGTGTGTGGGGGAAGGGAGGAGGGGGCTAAAAGCCATCGACCTCAATCCCCTCATTTCAGATGTGGAAACTGAGGCACGAGCCACGACTCATCCAGGGTCACATAGGGGGATGTCGCAAAGTGGGGACTTGAACTCAGCTCCTCCCGGCTTTGAGGCTCTCCCTCCACACCCCCCAGCACACAGTGGGTGTTTAACAAATAGGGGCCAAATTTGGATTGAACTGTGAGAGAGGCTGAGGTCAGACCCCAGAAAGGGGGCCCTGCAATCCCAGAAGAGGTGAAGGGTCAGCTTCCTCCCCTGAAAGGGGGGGGCTGCTCCAACCTAAGAAGTGGATTATTGTAACCAGGCAATGGGGAGCGGGTCCCCTGGGCAGCCACGGGCTTCCTCGCTCCTCTCACCCAGATCCCGGCAGTGCCCGTTGAAGGCCCCGCCCTAGATGCAGCGCTGATCCCCAGCCCTCGATTGGGGGTAGAGGTTGGGGGCGCTCAGAGCGGCCGGCAGGGCCTGATGGATGCAGCTTGTCCCCCCAGCCAGGATCGGCCCCTGACACCCAGACGGGGACCCCGAGCAGGGATTTCCCAGCATCCCCAGGATATTCTGAGGGCCAGGTGCCATGGGCCCCCACGTGCAGATGGAAGAGGGTCCCCGGGAGAATCACAGACCAAAGGCACAAGGGGGGGAGTATGGCTATGGGACCCCGACTCCGGGAGGGGAGCAGCCCCCTCCCCAGAACACCGCGAGTCAGAGGTCAAAGATTTTATTGTTTTATGGACGTTTCCCAAAACAGGATCTAACGGAGGAGAACAGAGCAGGGGCGGGCCGAGGTGAGGCGGGGGCAGCCGGGCCTTCAGCTCACTAAGGTTTCAGCTGCGCTGGTAGCAGGTCAGGGGACCGGGGGACCATGCAGGGACGGGGACGAGATTTAGATCTGCCCCAACCGCAGGGCTTGGGGAGGGGGGAGCGAGGGGAAGGTTAAGGGGGGAGGGAGGAGAGTCCTAGAAGCCAAGAGGAGGCTGGGCATAAACTGCAGCTTATTCTGGCTTTTTCTCCCAGTGCCTTTTCAAAAGCGAACCCCGACTGGATCCCGCCCCCCACCCCCTTTTAAACACCAGCTCTAATTCTGGAGAAGCAAGCCCCCCTAAAACCCACCTCCAAGCAGCATGCTGTCCCCCCTGAAGCCCAGGGTCCAGCCCCCTCAGTACAATGAAGAGACTGACCCCCGGCCTCAGTCCAAGGATGGATGGCCGGTCCCAACCCTGATGGGGGCCTGGAGGAGGCGCCGGGTTAGGGGCCCACAGCTCCCCGGCCCCGCAGGACCCCGACCCCGTGTGCTTGACCAACCCGCTGACCCCGCCCCAGCCCGCCCAGCCCGCGAGTTCCTGCATCGAGGGCCCAGCCGGGGCTTCCCCAGAGCTTCCTTGCAAGGCTCTGCCCACCCCGGCCCTGGGTAACTGGCCCTGGCGGCCGCCTCCCCTCTCCCCCCTCCCCCCACGCTTTTTGGTTCTGCTCCGGGGACAGATTGTCTGGTTCTCCGAGCTTCCCCTTCCCTGAGAACAACCCCCACCCCCCCACCCGCGGGCCCTGGGCAGAAATGTGCTGGGCACCAGCCCCCACCCCCCCTTGTGCTCTTCGGCCCCGCCCCAGCCCCCCCAGCCTAGGCCTTCGCCGGGGAGGTCCCCTCCAGAGGAGGAGGCTGGAGTCTGTGATTTCTCCCAAGAGGGAGGGGAGCCTCCGGGGTTCAATGAACATCCCCAGGGCGTCCTCATCTCCAGCCGCAGAACTTCTGTTTGCAATCACCCAATAGACGTCTCCCCACCCCCACCCCCCAAAAAACTACTGTCAGGCACTGCTAAGAGATAGAGGGGAGACACAGGGGTCCCGGGGGCTGCAGCCCTGCACAGGGCGGGGAGCAAAGAGCAGAGAGGTCTGGGCGGGAGAAAGCCCAAGGGAAGACTTCCGGGGAGAGCAGAGCGGGCCGGGGGCGCGGGGGAGGGGCAGGAGCGGGGCGGAGGCTACTGCTCGCAGATCACCGTCTCCACCACGAACGTGTTCTCGAAGTGTCGGATGGAGTGGCAGTTCCCAGCATTCCGCTTGTTGATGCCTAAAATGGACACAGGGAAAGTCCCATGAGCCAACGGGAGAGGAAGGGATGGAGGCCGAGGCAGGGGATCCTTGGCTAACCAAGGCCCCAAGCTAACCCCCGGGGCAAGAGGGGGCGCACGTGAACCCCAGGAACCGACAACTCTCTCTGACCTTTCTGGCCATCACCCGGTCCCCCAAGCGGAAGGGAGGTGAGAACATCTGGAGTGCTTCCCTCCCGGGGCTCATCTGTAAAAGGGGGGCTGGCCTCCCGCAGCCTTAGACCTATGGGACTATGGCCAGACTCCCTCGGGAACTCAGAGCAGAGCGCACGGGCCGGCCCCCGGGGGCGTGGCTGACCCCGGAGGCGTGGCTGACCCCGGAGGCGTGGCTAACCCATGGAGACGCGGCTGGCTCTCAGGCCCCTGGGCCGGCCCTCCGGGGGCGTGGCCGACTCTCAGGCCCCCTGGGGCGTGGCTGACTCCCGGGGGCGTGGCTGACCCCTGGAGGCGCGGCTGACAGGCCCCTGGGCCGGTCCCCGGGGGCGTGGCCGACTCTCAGAC
Organism: Antechinus flavipes; assembly: GCF_016432865.1. Taxonomy (NCBI): domain Eukaryota; kingdom Metazoa; phylum Chordata; class Mammalia; order Dasyuromorphia; family Dasyuridae; genus Antechinus; species Antechinus flavipes. Next base: position 9,160,169 of record NC_067401.1, read on the forward strand.
CCCTGGGCCGGCCCCTAGAACACCCGGAGCCCCTGGCCGGCACCCCCACTTACGCCTCCGCGCGGCCCGGCGCCGCAGTCTGTACGTCTCTTTGCCGCTGCACAGGCGGTAGATGAAGGAGCCCAGCTGCCGCATGTCGCTGACGTGCTCGGTGACGATCATCTCCTCCTGGATGATGTAGGTCTGGGGCAGGTACGTCCCCTTCTGAAAGCACAGGCCCAGACAAGCCTCAGGCCTCGCCCGGCCCAGACCGGCCCTTCAGATCCCAGAGACAAAGGCCCCGCCCCCTCCAGCGGCCTGCGCTCAGCGGGGAGACTGCGCCCCCAGGCGAGGCTCTGCCCCTGGGGGGACGGGAGGGGGCGGGGACAAGGTGCAAGGGCCTTAAAAAAGCTCCAAGAGGCTCCTGGGACTGAGGCCCGCAAGAAGTGGGAAACCCCTGGGCCCCGCGAGGGCCGAGCCCAGTGTGGGCGGCTGAAGGCGCCATTCCGCGCGCAGTGCGGGGAGGGGGGCTGCAGGGCCGGCCAAGGGGGGGCCTCAGAGCAGGGCCGCTGGGCAGGTCGGTGATGCGCCCGGGGGCCCCGGCAGCTGGGGGGGGACGGGGAGGGAGGGGCCGTACCCACCTTCACATTTACCAGCAGCTCCAGGAGGTTCCTGGGGGGCATCACGATAGTCGTGTTGAGCTCGATGACGTAGCACTTGTCCAGAGCAATGTCATGATAGGCGGTGAGACCCTGGAGCGGGGAACCTCAGTTACAGCCCGTCCTCACAGCTCCCCCCGCCAGCACCCGCTGGGTCACCGCCACCCTTCCCCCAGGGCCACAAGTCAGACAACAGGCGGAGTCCTCCACCTCCATGTTTGCTGGTTTCCACCCAAGAACGTTCTACTGACAAGCTGGGACCTCCTGGAAAGAGCCTGGGGTCAAACCAGCCCCTCCTCGCTCTGTCGGGCGGGCACCTGGCCTCAGTTTCCTCATCTGTGAAATGGGCTGAGCCACATGACTGTCTGCCTATGCCAGTTCTCAGATCCCATGAACCTCTCTGGTCCTGGGCTCCCCCATATGCCAACGAGCCAGTGACTTCTGACATCCCTCTCATCCTCCTCCGAGAAGCTCCTGATCCACATCCCAGCCTCTGCAACAGCCCCACGTAAGAGCGCCTCCGGGGGCCTGCAGACACCCCCCAGCCCTCACCGAAAAGGTCGGCTCTTCTCGAGGGAGCGTCTTAAAGAGACAAGGAAAGGAGCCAAGAGACCTCAGCGGGCGATGAGCCGCTCCCACACTCAACTTACTGCCAGAGGACCGGCTGTCATTTCTTCCACAACCTCTTTCTTAGTGTTTTACATATGGAAGTGGTCACACTTGCCAATTATTTTCTAGTTTATAATAAAATTTGTTTTCAGTTTGTAAATTATTTTACACTAATTTTATATTGTTTATAACGTTTTTAGTTTGTAAATTACTTTGTCATTTCAAATAAAATTTTTAGTTTTTAAATTATTTTATAGTTTATAAGATTTTTTAGTTTGTAAATTTTCTAATAATATAAAATTATTAGTTTGTAAATTATTTCCTAGTTTATAATAAAATTATTTATTACAGTTTGTCAATTATTTTCTAGTTTGTTAATTCAGTTTTTAATAAAAAATTTCTTACAGTTTTATTTTATTTTCTAGTTTATAACAGAACTTTTTTTTTTTTTTACAAAGAAACATCCTCTTTTTATCATTATTGAAGTCCGGACTAGTTGTAGAATATCAGAGCTGGAAGGGAGCTCGAAGACCTGGGGTGCAAGCCCGGCCAGGTAGGAAACAGGCCTGGAGAAATTACCCAGAGCTAGGGCCGGAGGAGACCCCAGCCAATCAGCTCGCTTTCCAGACAAACAAAGCAAGACTCAGGGAAGTTAATACAGCTACTACCGGCCGTGCAGACCCTGGAACCCCGGCTGCCGTCTCTGATCATCCCGCACCGCTCTATGACACTTTTCCATGGAGAAAAACTAGACTGTGTTAGGACCCCCGGCTCCAAGGACTCGACTCCATTGCTCCTTCCGGCTCCGGGAGCACCAGGAATCCCCCCACGGAAGAGGCTCCGGAGCCGGTGGAACAGAACCGCGGAGCTGCCGCTGCTTCTATTTCACCTAATATGGATCCCACAGAACGCAGAATTACCCCTCCTGAGAGGCGCCTTCTGGTGGCCCCGCTGAGGGTTAGAAGGAGCGGCCTTGAGTGACATCACAGCGTGTCCGGACTCACCGGAACAGGGTCACCTTTGGACACATTGATGTCTCTGCCCACCGAGGGCGGCCCTGAGAGAGCAGCCCCCCACCCAGGGCAGCCCCACCCCCACCCCCCCCACCCAAGAGCAGCCCCTCACCCGCTGGAAGTCATGGATGATGTCGGCCGGGTCGCCGCCCCCGAACTGGGGCACGGGGATGTTGATGTGCTCATAGTCCTCCTTGATGTAAATCTCCACGTTCTCCTGAAGCTCCAGGCGGTTGTGGAAGGGGGAAGACAGCGAGTCCTCGTAGAGGACCCCACAGCGGAACACGTTCTCCCGAGGCCGGTGCGAGATCTTGGGAGCGAGCGCAAGAGGCAGCAGGGTCAGGGCCAGAGGGGGCCCAGGCTTCGGACCCAGAGACCCCTCCCCCAAGGCGGCCGGCTGACCAGCAGGGAGGGAACGGAGGCTCCCCCAGGTCTCCGAGCTGGGTCTCAGTGGGAGGGGGCTGGGGGGTCCCCACTCACCTGAGGTATCAAGTAGTGTCTGTACATGTAGACAGAGGCAAAGAGCAGGCCCAGGAGGAGGACGATGCCGGTGGTCAGGGTGAACATGCTGCTGATCAAGTTCCTCCGCGCCGCTGTGGTCCCTGGGGGCAGTCCATCCTCCTGGGGAAAAAGGCACCAGCGTGAGCCCCTCCCCAGGCTCCAAGGGCTCAGGGAATCCAGGGAGCGGAGCATCCCGCACCCAGAGTCAGGGGCCGGGGTTCAAATCCTGACTGACGTTCTTGAAGATGACCTGGGTGACTTTAGAGTTCTCCGCTTGCTCCTCTGTATAATGGGCATGATAATAATAACAGCACCTGGCACCCGGGGTCAGATTGTGTGAATACAGAACACTGCAGGTTAACCCAAACCTCGGAGCCCTCTCTGGGTGACCCCGCTGTGCAGAGAGCGCAGGCCCAGCCCCTCCTGAGTCCAGACCAGTCAGAGCCACTCCCCTCTGGGGGTCCGGCCATGGCACCTACTCCATCTGCCCCAGTTTTCCCACCCAGAAGCCACTCTGGCCTCTTTGCCAAGAAGACCCCAAAGGGGTCACGAAGAGACGGACTGAACGAGAAAAGCTTCCCCATCTCTTCTACTCTCCACCGGCGGGGGCCGGGGGCGGAGTGAGGCGTCCACTGATTGACCCCCAGTCTTAGGTGTCTTATCTGGAGGGAGCTGCCCCAGAGGTCTCTGCTGGGTTGGGCCCGACTTGTGTCTAGATCATCGTGATTAGGGCAAATGGGCAGCTGCACAAAGCTGGGAGGGAGGAGTAATCCAGTGGGGGAGGGAGGAATAATGCATGGGGTGAGAGAGTCCCCATAGTATAAAAATGTAGACCAAGGTGGGCGCCTGTTGTGTGGCAGCTGGCATTCAGAGGTTAGAAGAGACCGGCCTGGGACCGTCCTGCCAGGGCAGGACACTCAGGGTCTTTCTGCCTGCAAAGTGCCCATCTAGGGCACCTGCCAATCTTACACGGTCCAGGTGGAGCGCCACCCGCAGCGTTTCAGTGAGACAGAGCCTGGACCTAGTTCAACCTCCAATGTTACTGAGGAGGAAACTGAGGGAAGAGAGAAAGCCCCCCAGCCCCCAGTAGAAAAGAGCCACTTAAAGGCCTTTGTCATCTGGGCTCCAACCTCCTGCTGGACTGATCACTTCGCATTATGTGGCCAGACATGGGGCCTTGAGCTACAAAGTCTCCCCCAGAAGCATATTCCCCGCCTTCTCCCAAATTACTTTGTATTTCTGCATCTGGACAAAGCGCCAGGTCTGGAATCAAGAAAACCCGAGTTCCAATCCAGTGGCAGACATCTGGTGGCTGTGTGACCCTGGGCAAGTCACAGCCTGCTTGCCTCAGTTTCCAACTCTCACATGAGCTGGAGAAGGAAATGGCAAAGCATTTCTGTATCTTTGCCAAGAAAACCCCAAATGGGGTCACGAAGAGTCAGATGAGACTGAAATAACTGCGGTGACCGTGAGAGCCTCGAGGGCTGGCATTGTCTCCTTCCGGTCTCTATCTCTCCAATAGCTGCCACCCAGATTGAGTAGCTTTGCCCCATCAACAGACTTCATGTCGAAAACTATCTTTGCATGGATTTGAAAAAACAGAAAACTAAAGAAATAATAAAAATCCAATATTTATAAGGATAAAAATCAAATTCCAGTTTGGTTTAGAAATTTATCCAGAATCAATCAAGAGAGCCATCGATAGGAGCCCCAAGAATAAGCACGGCCCGCAGACAGAGTGAGCCGGCACCTCCCACCGCTTGCTTCGTGTTTTCAGATTATTTCAATGTGTGGGTCATTCTGTTCCTTTTTCCTTAGAAAAAATATTTTCTTGTTATAAAATATGACTCTGGAAAGGGAGAGAGGCCGTGAGAGGAAATTAAACTATAAAAAACATAAGGTTTCAATAAAAATTTATTTTTAAAAGATCAAGTTAAGATGCGTAAGACAAATAAAACCGTGGTTTTATGTTACTCTTTTAATGATTTAACTCAGAGCAGAGTGGGGAAGAGGGGAAAGCCGAGTCTGGGATTGATGCAAAGAAATTCTTCGTTGTCAGAAGGGATTAGCCAAGAGGAGTGAGTCGCCTTGAGAAACAGTGGCTCCCTCACCCCCCACGCAATGTCATTCAGAACCTTCCACTTCCCTTCTGCGATGTCCCCTCCCTCTCCGTCCTCTCTCCCCAGCTCCTTCCTTCCCACTTCTCCTTGGACCACAGCCCCTCACTGACATCCACACAGAAGCTGAACGACAACATGCTGGGAAGGTCATCAAGGAGCTACTTGCACTCCACACCCAGAGCCCCTCCCAAGCTATGAGATTGCGTCCACGTTCCTAGTGTCTCTCAGACAGGTGGGAAGCACCGGGAGCCCCCGTCCCAATCCTCGGGCCTAGTGGCCGCCGGCAGACACGAGAGGCCAGAACTGAACCGGAGCTGGCAGACGGGGAGCGCAGCCAAGCCCGTCTCCATCACCCGCTACAGAAGTCTCTATAAACAGAGCTGGCCGGAAAGGTTCCAGAAAACACTGTTCTTCGCACAGAGCACAAAAGTTCGGAGCAATCATTAAGAGACGGGCAAATACTTTGAAGCCTCACGGTTGAGAAACAGAAAAATACTGCATCCCGTTGCCAAGGCAACCCATCTTCCCCGTGCATGGTGCTCCCGGGCCACCTTTGCGCCGATTGAATAAGCAAAAGCCTGTGAGACTTCTCCACTCCGGCCTGCTCCGGCTCAGCCAGTGTTGACCCAACTTGGAGGGGCCAGGGGTCAGATCACCCCCCAGCCGAGTCGCCCCGTGAGCTCACCAGAGCCCCACGGCCCAGGGAGAGCCCGTCGCCCACCGGAACAAGACCCAAGTGAACTCCGGGCTAACTGAGCTGTAACTGGTTGCTATACAACCGGAGCCGTACCGAGGTAACAACCTCCCCCAGGCAGCCTTCCCGGACTGGGGAGCAGGGGGCGACTCCACCGCTTTCAGCACCATGGCCAAGGCCAGGCTGGGGTGCACAGGTCCAGGAGCTCCCCAAAGAGAATTACGGCTCAATGTCTACTGATGCGAACGGAGGGAGCAGGTTTAACCCGTGCCCCAGGAGACAGGAGACCCCTTTTACCCTCCGCCTGGCAGGAGAGAGCGCCTCCGGCTTCTCTGAAGTGATATGTCCCATCCTCGTCCACAAAAATATTGGAAGAAAGGGGACGGACGGACAGGGATTCTGGGGCAGGGAAACCCCCCCCCCCAGGAGTGTTAGCGAACCACAGGAAAAATCCGGGGGGGCGGCCGGGCAGCAGAAAGCCAAAGCTGGCCAAGCCGCCCCAGGAGAAGCAAGCCTGCGGGCCGGGGCCCAGTTCTAGGCCAGCTCGGAGCCTTCCCCGGAAGGGATGTCCTGGCTCCTCACCTTTGAATCAGCCCGCCCGGTTCCATCTGTCTCCCTCCTCGGCCGGTGGGAGCCCAGGGGACCCTCAGGAAACTAGCAAGAGCCATCCACGTGAATCATCCATTTGAGCTTTTACTGATTTCCTAAGATCATGGGGGAAGGGACTTAAGAAGCCACTGAGCCCATTTTAAGACGGAGAGAGGTCACTTGCCCAGGAGTCAGAAAGTGACTTAAACAGAATTTAAATCCAAATCTTTCCGAATCTCTCCCTTCTGCTCTTTGCTGCCTCTCTTTGTTTCATTTTCCTCTGCCCCCACACACCCCATATTAGGCAAGCCAGCCTTGGGAGAAGAAGGGGAGGAGAAGGAGGAGGAGGAGGAGGAGGAAAAGGAGGAAGAAAAGGAAGAAAAAAGGGGGAAGAGGAAAGAGAAGAAAAAAGCAACTCAAAATGGAATCTACACAACAATCGAGTCTGCCCCATTCTGCAGCAACATGGGGCTGGGGGTGGGGGGGGACTCAGCCAGGAAGGGAGGGGCGACGACCACAAGGCCCTCTGGGAGCATCCCCAGCATCCCTAGCCTGACCCCCATCCAGGAGCCACATTCTGGCTGAATAAAAAGCCCCAGCTCTCATCCACAATTCCAGGCGAGTCACCTCAGCCCTCAACGCCTCAGGCAACTGTTAGTCTCAGCAACGTGACCGGCGCAAGGCGGCCTCCCACCAAGGAAACCCCGCCCCCATCTGCGGAGAGGACAATGGGCAGAGGTGGGGGAGGGAGGGGCGGGAAGACAATGGGCTGAGGTAGGGGAGGTGAGGAAGGAGGGGAGGGGGGAAGGTGGAGGAGGGAAGGGCGGGGCCCCGCCCAGCCACAGAAGTGTCAGCTCGGGGCTCCAGGATCAGAGAGCCGCCTTCCCACCTAGGGAGGACCACCCAGTCAGGGGGATGAGCCATCCGGCTTGCCCCGGGAGAGGAGCACCGGAATCCATCTGCAGCTGGAAATTAAAAGGCCAGCTTTCTACTCAAAATATAGGCAAGTTTGCTAATCATGAGCAATCCCCAATGTAGGCTGAAGGACATCGCCCAGGGGCTTCCTTCTCGCGGCTGGGGGGGCGGGGCCTGGACAATTGCTACAGATTCTAATCAAATCACTTAAGCTCCAGGGTCTCTGAAGTTCCTTCCCTTATGCTCTTGCCCCTCACACCTAATGTCTGAGTGACCTTGATCGAGTCATTTCCACCTGGGTCTCTGAAAAAGGAATGTGTTTAGATGACTTCAGGTGTGTCCAACTCTTCCTGTGACGGATAATTAATAACTGAGGAAATTACCTAAGCTATATATACATATATAATGTTAAATATTATATATCATATAACATTGCATATTATACAATATATTATATATGTATATAATTCTATCTACATCAGCAACATAAGTATGATAAACAAGTGACGATTCTCTAGAAGTTTTTATGAATTAAAACAATCAACTAAGACCAATGAACTAAAAGAAAACAACCAGGACCCAAAATTCGGCACTCTGATTTCTGATTGGAGGAAGTGATCGGGGCGGTTCTCTGAAATCAGAAAGTGAACGACTATAAGTGTCTGTATTAAATCAAAGGAACAAGGAACGGATAAACAACTGACCAACACTGGTCACTTGTCAGACAGGACATGAGCTGGGGGAGTCTGATTGGGAGAAGCTCCCAGCATCCTTTGGGTCTGAGCGAGTTTCTGGTTCCCGTAGCTGGTTTTCCTCTTTAAGGGTCTCTAAGCAACAGGCAGCCATGGTCCAGTTTCCCAGTCAGGCAGGGCCGGGTTCAGACAAGGCAACAAAGGTTTCTCGTAAGCCAGAAGTTGGACTGGACCACGGCTGACTAGAAGCTGGCTCCAGACTGAAGCAAAAGTGGGTGGGAGGGTTAATAACCACCTACCTCCCAGAGTTTTTTGAGGACCAATAGGATGCTTATGGCACAGCGCTGGGCGTGGAGTAAGCAGGGCATAAATGTGGGCATCACTCCTGCGTCATGACCTGCCCTCAGCCCAGAGCGCTGCCTCTCGGGGTCACTAGCTCCGTTTAAGGCCCCTTGTCCCCTATCTTCCCCCCACCATGGAGCCTTCCTGCCATCCCACTTCCTCTGTTCTTTACAGGGGTTCGCTTTCTGTCAGGAGCACCCCCAGGCAGCCTCCCGGGGACAGGAGGGCTTCGTCTGCGTGTCCCCAAGTGCCCAGTGTGCAAGCTGGCCCTCACTATCACAAGCATCCAGCCAGCACTTACTAAGTACCTACTGTGCACTGGCTGCTGTTGGGGATACTAGGATATAAACCCAAAAAGAAAAAGAGGGGCTTCTTTTCTGTATCAGGCACCTACTAAAAAGCACTGAATTTTACTTCTAAAGAGCGGCAGCAGAAAGGGACCGAGAGAATGAATGAACGACGAGCTAAGGTCCAAACATAGAAATAAAATAAGAGAAAATCCACAGCCCTCATTCAGGACAGGTTAGAAAGAAAAAAAGGTTCTATTAGTTTGAGGGGAGGGGAGACTCCCTACAAGATCATGGTGGGAGGGGGGAGTGTGGGGTCTCCCAGAGGGGGACCCGAGCCAGGCCAACAGCTTGGGATTCTGGGTCACCCCCACCTCGGTCCCCCGCCGAGCTCCCCCCGAGAGGCCTCTGGGCCCAGAGCCGGCTCTCCGGGGACACAGGCCGCTATTGTCTGGCCCACAAGGAGGGGATTCTAGAGATGCTACAATTCAATAAAGGGCTTCAAATGAGGCCCTTGGAAGAGATGATCCGAGCTCTGACGTCCTACAGAGACAAAGAACGGGAGTCACTGGCTGCAGGAAGTCCGGGAGCGGCAGTGAGGGCCAGCCTCGGAACAGGGGGAGGAGGAGGGAGAGAGGGATGGAGTGGAAGCGGGGCCTGCTGGGATTGCCAGAAATGCTGGTGGTCTCTGAGGAGGGAAGAGCGGGGGACAGGTGCCTGCTCCGGGGTACCCGGTCCCCTGGCTGCAGAAGTCTCCTCCTTCAGGTCCCTCCGCGGTAAAAGCTAGGGACACAGAAGGAAAAAGCCCCTGTATGTGTCTGCCTGTCACACAAAGTGAGTGTGTCTCTGAATCTCTCTCCCTCTGTCTCTGTCTCTCTCTCAGGCCCACGAGGAGGGGGGGAGGGGGGCGGCAGGAGTCCTATCTATGACCTCACTGCCTCCAGCATCAGATGACTCTGGGAGCTGCTCTGCCCTTAACACCCCGAGGAGGGGGAAGTGCGATGGATAGAGAGGAAGCGCCCCAAGCCCCAGGTTGCAGCCCAATCACCGCCTGAAGCCTGGCAGGTGCCTGGGCCGGGAGCCGCCCCCTCTTCCCCCACTCCAGAGCACCGGGACTTGCTGACTAACGCCACCAAGGCACAGCCGGGAGGTCGGAGAGCATCCACAGCCGCTGAGGCAGAGCTTGGAGAGGAACTTGCTGCAGACACGAGGAGGAGAAGCCTCGGAGGGGGGAGCCTCAGCAGGGGCGGGGAAGGGAAGAGGAGGGAGAAGGGGTCGGATGCAGAACCAGCAAAGCAGGCGAGACAGACTGGGGCAAACCCCAGGGGGGAGCAGGGCCCGGAGCCGGGGCTGGTGTTGAGGTCTAGCTTTGGGGACCTAAATGAAATTAGGGTTTAGTTGAGGTCTAGTGGCAGATTTGGGGCACAGGGAGTCAAGCAAAGCTCCCCTGCAGCCCCCTTGGATTCGGCGCAAGGATACGGTGGTAAATGGGGTCTAGTAGCAGCCAGAGTTCTCAATAAAAGCATTTATTGGCCCGAGAGCTAGATTGATAAAAGAGGTTTATTATTGGGTTTGGAAGTAAGGAGATAGGGGAAGGGAGAGATAAGGAGGACAGAGGGTCCAGTGGACAGAGGGTCCTCACGAGGCGACCACGTTTGGAATCTCGGCAAAGAGGGAGTCCCAGCGTCTCCCTTTTATAATGGGAGACTTAGCTCGAGGGGCTTCTGGGTGTAGCCCCAAAGCTGGCTCAGATCCGGGTGGGGTTGGGACAGATCAGGATCTTCCATTGGAATTCAAAGGGACCAGGATTTGGGAGTTAAAGGGGAATTTACATTATTAACTAGGAGAGGCTGGGAATCTAGAAAGGAATCTTGCCCACGCCACTGGGAGAGGCCGCTGGGCCGGCTCCCCCGAACAACTCGGGCTCCCGAGGCCGGACACTCTTTACTGTGTCCCCCGGAGCCCAGCAGGTGACCCGAGCGTCTGGGAATGGCTCGGCGCCCGTCTCCAACCGGGAAGGGTCGGCCAGGCCGCGGGGCAGGAGTGCAGGGAAGTGTGCTCCGAACCAAATGCGTCCGCTTCCCAGCAACTCACCGAACATGGAGATCACAGGTCGGGGAGGGCTGCCGGGAATAGTGTCGGGGACACAGCTCAAGGAGTCCTCAGCCCCACCCCCCATCCCCCAGCCCCTTCCTTCCCCTCCCAGCCTTCTCCCTCCTCCCCAGGAGTCCGCAGGCCATGGAGGAGCGGCCCCCTCCCCCACCCCGGACAGGGCCCTGAGAGACCAGGTGAAAGCGAAGCCGTTCCCTCAGTTCCCAGAAGCCGGGCCCAATCAGAAGCCAGCGCATGAGCGGCCCGGGAAAGGACCAGATTTAAAGTGATTCATTCTCCCGGACCCACCATCACCTCCCTCCACCCCTGTACACACTCTCACGGGCACGCTCATGACCCCCTCCCTGCAGGCCTGGGGGAAATTCAGGAAAACCACAGAAGAGAGGTTAAAATTAAAGGGGGGAGAGGGGGAGGGCAGGGGAAGCCAGGAAGAGGCGAACTGCACTCTAAGCCGGTGGCTCCGAGGTGGGCCCGAGCCCTTCCTCCCAGCGCTGCCTGTGGTGGACCCCAAGGGTCCCCCCCCCAAGCAGCAGGGCCGGTCCCTCCCCCTCTTCCTGTGGGGCTCTTAGTGTCACACTCAAGGCCTGGCAGTGGAAGCCCCCCCCCAACTCACAGCATTAATTAAGCACCGAAGCCACTCTCAGGTGAGAAGGGGGCGGGGGCTCTGAATGACCGTCCGGGGTCACAGCGAAGGCTGCTCTGGCTCCCGGAGCCCCCATCACCACTGCCATGGAGGACCCGACCGTGGGAATGAGGAACCCGTATGGGGGGGAGGGGAGGCGCTGGAAGATCCGGGGTCAGGGAAGTGAGGCGGCCGCAGGCCTTGAAGGCCAAGCCGAGGGACTTAACTTTGTCCCTGAAGCAGCGAGAAGTCCTGGAGAGACCCGGGGTGGGATCCTGGCCGTGTCCCTCTGGCCCTGCGCCCCCTTCGCTCACGGGCAACTTCCGCCCGGAATCCGACCTCCCCGGAGGAAACGCCCCGTCCTCTTTTCCCCCTCGAAGCTGCCTCTGAGTCTCAGCCCACAAGGCCCAGGACTGGCGGCTCCCACTGTTCGGCCCCCTTTAAGGCGCAGTCTTTGACCATTAGAACGTAAGCCTCTGGGGGCAGCTAGGGGGCGCCGTGGAGAGAGCCTGAAGTCCGGAGGAGCTGAGTGCAAATCTTACCTCAGACACTTAACACTTCCCGGCTGTGTGACCCGGAGCAAGTCACTGAACCCCAATTGCCTCAGCAAAAAAAAAAAAAAAAGTAAGCCCCTTGAGGGTGGGAATGGGCTTTCTGCGGTAAACCCAGCACTCGGCAAAGAGCCTGCCCGTTCAGTGCTTACTAACAGTCAGAGGACTCGATAGAAAGGCCGGCCCGAGGGCCCTCCCCGCGCAGAGGGCCCCTCCCGCCAGCTCCGGCCTTCACAGCCCCCGCACATACCCTTCCCCCCTCCCCCTCCCCCCCACCTCCACCTCCCGCGCTGCTAAAGGGAAAACGCTTTTTTCTGGGGGATCAGCGATCAACGGGTTTCGGCCTCGAAGGATGTTTTTCAATAAACTCTCCCAGACTCGCCCAGCGGCCCCGGGTCCGAGGCTGGGTCCGAACCCTCCCGAGCCTGTTCTCTGCCCCCTCCTCCGGCTAACCGCCGGTCGCTGCGACAGCCGCCCCAGAGAACTGGGGAACGGGGGACCCCGCAGACCTCCCGCCACGGCACAAGCGTCAGTTATTGGGCAAGCCAGGAGGCTTCCTGTGGTACCGGCCGCGGGCGGGCTGGGGGCGGGAGGAGGGCTCTCCAGGCCAGAGCGCCTGGGTCCCATCGGCCCGAATCATCCTGAGGAAAGTACTCGGCTCCGAGCGCCGGAGCTCCAGACCCGCCCGCCTTCTCCCGGCCACGGTTTCTCCATCTGTAAAAGCAGGGACCTGGCGAAGCCCCCCCATAATATCCGGGTGTCCTGGCTCCCTGACAGGGGCTGCGGACCCCACACTCCCGGACTCCGCGGCCTCGTGGCGGGGACTGGGATTGGAATCACTTGTGGGACCCTGCCGAGAGACCCGCTGGCTTCCACGGCATTAAGGGCCCCCCAGCCCTGGATCCCCGGCTGCTCTGTCTCTCCCTCTGCCCCGTGGCCGGGCTCCAGCCCTCCTGGCCACCGGGGCTCTCCCGGGACCCAGGAAAGGCTGCACGAGCCAGGTGGGCCACTGAGCGAATGAGGGGCCCCCGGGGAGCGCGCTCCTCCCCATCCCCCTCTCACTGGCCGCTCCTCCCCCGGCCCGGCCTCCCCTCCAGAGCCCTCCGAGCCTCCTCTCTCCTTCTTGCCCAGCAGGGCCAGGCTGCCCGACCTCAGCCTCCTGCCCTGGCCCCTCCCCCAGCCCGGCAAAGCCAGAGAAGCCTTCCTGGAGCCGGTAATTACTGTTTCAATGGCCCCGGGGGAGAAGCTGAGCTGGGAGCCACCCCGAGCACTGCCGCTCTAGAGATGGGGCTGGGGGAGGGGAGGGGCAGATCTGGGAAGCGCCCCCTTCTCCCCCCCCCCTCCACCTCCCGCGCTGCTAAAGGGAAAACGCTTTTTTCTGGGGGATCAGCGATCAACGGGTTTCGGCCTCGAAGGATGTTTTTCAATAAACTCTCCCAGACTCGCCCAGCGGCCCCGGGTCCGAGGCTGGGTCCGAGGCTGGGTTCGAACCCGTCCGAGCCTGTTCTCTGCCCCCTCCTCCGGCTAACCGCCGGTCACTGCGACAGCCGCCCCAGAGAACTGGGGAACGGGGGACCCCGCAGACCTCCCGCCACGGCACAAGCGTCAGTTATTGGGCAAGCCAGGAGGCTTCCTGTGGTACTGGCCGCGGGCGGGCTGGGGGCGGGAGGAGGGCTCTCCGGGCCAGAGCGCCTGGGTCCCATCGGCCCGAATCATCCTGAGGAAAGTACTCGGCTCCGAGCGCCCGAGCTCCAGACCCGCCCGCCTTCTCCCGGCCACGGTTTCTCCATCTGTAAAAGCAGGGACCTGGCGAAGCCCCCCCATAATATCCGGGTGTCCCGGCTCCCTGACAGGGGCTGCGGACCCCACACTCCCGGACTCCGCGGCCTCGTGGCGGGGACTGGGATTGGAATCACTTGTGGGACCCTGCCGAGAGACCCACTGGCTTCCACGGCATTAAGGGCCCCCCAGCCCTGGATCCCCGGCTGCTCTGTCTCTCCCTCTGCCCCGTGGCCGGGCTCCAGCCCTCCTGGCCACCGGGGCTCTCCCGGGACCCAGGAAAGGCTGCACGAGCCAGGTGGGCCACTGAGCGAATGAGGGGCCCGCAGGGAGCGCGCTACTCCCCATCCCCCGCGGGCTCCTCCCCATCCCCCTCTCACTGGCTGCTCCTCCCCCGGCCCGGCCTCCCCTCCAGAGCCCTCCGAGCCTCCTCTCTCCTTCTTGCCCAGCAGGGCCAGGCTGCCCGACCTCAGCCTCCTGCCCTGGCCCCTCCCCCAGCCCGGCGAAGCCAGAGAAGCCTTCCTGGAGCCGGTAATTACTGTTTCAATGGCCCCGGGGGAGAAGCTGAGCTGGGAGCCACCCGGGGCACTGCCAATCTAGAGATGGGGCTGGGGGAGGGGAGGGGCAGATCTGGGAAGCGCCCCCTTCTCCGCCCCCCCCTCCCCGCAGCTCTCCTCAGGGGCTCCACGGCCCGCATCCCATCCATCTCGGAATGGCAGGCCCTCCCCCCTCAAGCCCAGGCCCACCTCCTCCCACCTGCCACCGCCATTAAGGTTTCATTTATCAAGCGGGAGCACATCTGGGCCTGTCTCAGCGGCCGTCGGCAGGTTAGAGTCTGACTGTCCGGCCGGACCCCGAGGACAGAAACCTCCCGCCCCGGTCCCGCCTCCCAGCATTCCCTTCCCCAAACCCGGTGATGCGGGCAAACCGACTGGATGGTTAAGTCCCACACTCCGTGCCCAGCCCCACATCTCTGCCCAGGGACGGGGCTCCCCTCACTCCTAGAATAATAACAGCCGGAAGCGATGGAGGCTTTGAGCTTTGCAAAGCCCTTTCCCCAGATTATTTTATTCGATCCCCACAACAACCCCACTAGGAAGCTGCTTATCGCCTCCTGTCTCCGGGGTCACGTCTGAGGGAGGAGCGGATCTTTCCCACTCCCAGCCCGGCCCAACAGCCAAGAGCCTCCGCATCTGGTCCAAGGACGCCCCCCCCTCCCGTCCTGCCCCCTCCCCGTTCTTCCTGACCCTCTGCGCTGATGGTCTCTGCAACCCCCGTGTGATGTTAAGCAAACCCCCCGGTCTGTCTGGACCTCGGTTTTCCCAACTGAAATGGCTGGAGGCCCTACTGTGGTTCTGTGGCGCGCTCTCCTTGCTCTTTCCTTCCCTCTGGTGATGGGTCCACGGTCCCCACTCTCAGGAAGGGTCCCGGAGGGCAAGGACTTTGTGTCTGTCCCCCAGAGCAGCAGCGCCCTCGCACACAGTAGGTACTTAACAGAGAGAGATTGTTGGACTGGAGATCCTGGGAGACAGATGGCCTGAAAATTAACATAAGGAAGGGAAGGGAAGCAGAGGAGAAATGGCTCCTTTCCATTTGTCAGAGAGCGCTGTCAACACTTAATCTCCCCAGAAATAAGCTTAATGGAGCTGGGGCTCCGCAATCTCCTCCCTGTATTGGGGTGAGAGCAGGAATCTGTCAGCCCCGTGCCCAAAAGGCCCCCACTGGGGGAGATACCTTTGGTAATAAATGATACACATTCATCCCCCCCTTCTTTCTCTTTTTATCTCTTCTCACTCTCTCCTTCTCTGTCTCTCTGTCTCTTTCTCTTTCTGTCTCTTTTTCTCTCTTTTCTATGTCTGTCTTCTCTCTCTCACTCTTTTTCTGTCTCTGTCTCTCACTTTCTGTCACTCTTTCTTTGTCTCTCTTTCTGTGTCTCTGTCTCTGCCTTTATCTCTGTGTGTGTCACTGTCTCCCTCTCTTTCTGTCTGTGTGTCTCTGTCTCTATCTCTGTTGCTCTCTTTCTCTGTCTCTCTGTGTGTCTCTGTCCCTGTCACTCTGTCTCCCTCTCTCTCTGCCTTTATCTCTCTCTCTCTGTCACTCTTCTGTCTCCCTCTCTTTCTGTCTCTGTCTCTGTCTGTCTCTTTCTCTGGCTCCCTCTGTGTGCGTGTCTCTCTCTCTGCCTTTATCTCTCTCTCTCTGTCACTCTTTCTGTCTCCCTCTCTTCTGTCTCTGTCTCTGTCTGTCTCTTTCTCTGGCTCCCTCTGTGTGCGTCTCTCTCTCTGTCACTCTTTCTGTTTCCCTCTCTGTCTTTCTGTCTTTCTGTCTCTCTTTCTGTCTGTGTGTCTCTCTGTCTCTTGTCACTCTGTCTCCCTGTGTGTGTGTCTGTCTCTCTCTCTCTCTGTCTCTGTCTCTGTGTGTGTGTGTCTCTGTCTCTGTGTGTTTCTCTCTGTCTTTCTGTCTCCCTCTGTGTGTGTGTGTCTCTGTCTCTGTCTCTGCCTTTATCTCTCTGTCTCTGTCACTCTTTCTGTCTCCCTCTCTGTCTTTCTGTCTCCCTCTCTGTCTCTGTGTGTGTGTCTGTCTCTGTCTCTGTGTGTGTGTTTCTCTCTGTCTTTCTGTCTCCCTCTGTGTGTGTGTGTGTTTCTCTCTCTCTGCCTTTATTTCTCTGTCTCTGTCTCTCTCTCTCTCTCTGTGTCTCTCTCTCACCAAATCCCAGGTAGGATAAAGAACACTGGAGGTGGCCCGGAGGCCTGACAGGCAGCTTGGCCACTGGCGTATGTAAACAGGTGCACAGCAGGGATTGGGGCGGTTCTGGCCGGGCTCCCGGGGACAGGGAGGGGGAGAATGGGGTTTCCCTGGAGATCCTGGCTATCTGCGGTTCACTGGGGAGCGCAGCCCTGACCCTCCCTCCCCCCACCAGCTGGCCTGGCCTCCGAATCCAACTCAGCTGTGCCCGGACAGCGCCCGGAGATGCAGCCGAGCCCAGAGCAAAAACGATCAGAGCAATCACCGAATTCAGACACTGGAGCTGTCTACACTGACCCGGAGTCACTCCCTCCCCAGACCCGGGCCATCCCTTCCTACCTCTACCAAATCTCAACTGCTTCTGGGAAAACCCTCTGGAGAAACCCCCGGGAAGGGGAGGGGGAGAGGCGAGCCCCCGAGCCCACCCCGGAGCCCTTCGGCAGCCCCCGCGCCTGGCCCCCGGGCCGCTGGCTGAGCTGAATTCAAGGTTTCCCAGGCGTTACTGCGCAAGTTCAGAGCAGAGGTGGAAGCCTAAATGGCAATACGAGGCTCTGGGGTACAGCCTGGATGGGGGGCGCTGGGGGAAGTCCCAGGGGCCGGGAAGCGGTGCTTGACACTTTCGCGCAGGAGCCCCCCCCCCCCAACCATCCCTCCAGACAGAAGGAGACTTTCCTCTCCACAGCCCACTCCGGGGGAGAAGAAAGTAGTGGAGGAAGGGAGGGAAGATGGAGAGATAAAGGGAGAGATTCACTGAGCGCTGCTGGGGGTAAGAGGGAAGAAAAAAGAACCCCCCCCCCAGACACAGACACCTCCTAAATGGGACTAGAATAGCACCTCGGTCTTAAGAAAAGGACCGGGGGGGAAGGGGGGAAGCTGGGGGGAGGGCTGGAGGGTGGCAGGAATGGGGTGCGGAGAGCGCGGGCGGGGTCGGGCCGTGTACATCTCTTTCAGTTTCGGCAGCGCCCCCCCCTTCTCCATTTCCCCAGCACCGATGAACTTCAGATCAGTCCGCCTTACATAAGCTTCCCCCTTCCCCCCCACTTCTCGTCTCCTCTCCTCCCAGGCTCCACTCCTCCCCACTGAAGAGGGGCAAACACCCACCCCCACCCAGGGAAGAAGCGTGCCCCCAGCCCGCCCCCCATGCCCCCAGGCTGCCATCTCCCCCCACCCCCAGCCGGGCTGAGGAGGGGGAGGGGGCTTTCCCAGCCCTCCTCCGCAGCTCCTCCCAATTCTCTCGCCATAATCGGGGGGCTCTCGAGGTTGGGGGCGGGGGAGGAACGACGAGGGGATTGGTTTCCTAGAGGCTTGTCCCAGCAGCCAAGGTCCTACCTTACCTTCCCCCAACCCCCAAGCTCAGGGTGGACGGGAGGAAGGGGCTTTACTCCAGGCCCTTCCCCCACCACTTCCCTCCGGCTCGCGCTGCTCGGGCTGGAGGGATCCCAAGCCCCCCCACCCCACCCAAGACTTGCGCTGAAGGGGCGGGAGGTGCTTTAAGGAGAGCCCCCACCCCTCTCGGCCGCCTCGCGGCTCCTTTCACTGGGACGGGGGCGCATCTCTCTGGCTCCCCTCTCCCTCCCCGGGCCCCGCAGCTCACCAGGGTCTGCGGCAGGAGGATTTCCGAGTTGGCCCCATCGCCCGTTGTCTCCTTGTCGGGCTTGAGCCCGGCGACGGGCGGCTGGAAGCTAATTTTCACCATGGCCCCGGAGCCGCCAACACGCTCAGGGTCGCGGTCACGGACGCCCCGAGAGCAGGCTCAGAGCGCAGCCCGCTGCCTCGCTCCGGCTCGGACTGCACACCGGAAGTTTGGGAGGTGGGCTTTCCCCCTCCTCCTCCCCCTCCTCCTCCTCCTCCTTTCCTTCTGGTTCTCTCAGAGTCCCCGCCCCTCCTCTCGGCCCGCCCCGCCTCTCCCACCCAGGGAGAGCTTCCCCCGGAGCAGATGCCCGCCGGGTGCCTGGAGCAGCCCCTCCTCCTCCCTTCCTTCCTCCCCCCCTCCCGTCCTCTCCTCTCCTCTCCCCCCCCTCTTCTTTCCTCCTCCTTTCCCCCCTCTTCTTTCCTCCCCCCCTCCCGTTTTCTCCTCTCCTCCCCCTACCTTCCTCTTCCCCTCCCCTCCCTTCCTCTTCTCCCTTCCCCTCCCTCTTCCCCTCCCCTCCCTCTTCCCCTCCTCTCCCTCCTCCCCTCCTCTCCCTCCTCCCCTCTACTTCTCTCCCCACCCGCAGTGGCCTATCTTTGTCCCACAGGCCAGTAGAGCTGGCCTCAGAGACCAGCTAGGCGAGGGAACGAGGGATCCAGGGTCTAGGTTCTCCGTTCGAATTCTGCCTAAGGAAGGAGGGGAGGGGCTCACTTACACACGCGCGCGTGCACACACACACACACACACACACACACACACACACACACACCCTACCTGGACCACGCTGCTGACACTAAATAACATTCGCTAATTCGGTGAGGGGTAAGAGCTTGGAGAGAAGCTGGGGATGTCCCCATGTTTACAAGGGGGGGGCATTCTCTCTCCTCCACCGGCAGCCCCCCCCCCCCAGTTCTCTGGCATAACTAGGGTAGGGCCAGACTGTGGAGGTCCTCAACAGCCCCACATGTCGGGAGAGAACAAAGGGGGAGGGGGCTCCGAGGAACCTGCTGCCTGCGAAACCTCAGGCAAATTGATTAACCTCTCGGAATTTGGTCCCTCATCTAGAAAATGAGGGAGCTGAAATCGGTCTCTCAGGGGGCCCTCGTCGGTCTAAGTCTAATGATCCTTTGATTCTTCAGCAGAAAAGGGGGGGGCTTAACAACTAAAAAATAGTTCATCAAAATAAGAAGCCGGAAGTAGCACCTCCCCCCCCAACAAGGCTGCAGATCGGGGCCAGGATGTAAATCGAGGCTCAGACAAGGCCACAGAACCCGGCTCAGAGAGGCCGGTCTCGTGCCATTTGCCCCCAACCACCAGAACCGCCCCTTACAGCTCTGATGCACACATTACATCATGGCCTGTTCAATTACACATAAGCAAACGCCTGATTGGTCCCTGGGTGGCTAATGTACTTGTTTTCCGGCCCCCCAGGGAGTTCCTTTATCTTTGCGCGTCAGCAAAAAAATGAATAAATAAATTTAAAGGGCTTTGTGTCGTCCCCCTCCCATCTAGTCAGCAGATCTTCAGGGAACCAAGAACTTCTCCTTGTCCCCGTGATCCGGTGGCGATGACCCCGAACCTGGGTCTGGGACACTTCCTAGCTGTGTGACCCTGGCAAGGGCAGTAGCACTGGCTGAATAAGGTTGTTTTTGTTTTGTTTTCTGAGGGAATTGAGGTTAAGTGACTTGCCTCGGGTCACACAGCCAGAAATGTTAAGTGTCTGAGGTCGGATTTGAACTCAGAGTCTCCTGACGTCAGGGCCGGTGCCCCCCCCACTGCGCCCCCTAGCGTCCCCTGTATAAGTTCAAGGCTGGAATTTGTGCACATCCTAAATCACTGGAGAATCGCTGTTATCACTCAGGCTTGTCGGTCCCCATCCCCCTAACGCCTGTAAAGCTGCCTTTGAAGAACAGGGGACTCGGCCCGAATCCCCCCCGACCGGCGGTGGCTTGGAGGAGCCCCTTGTCCAGCGCCGTTCCAATCCGGTGGGTTCTCAGGGCGAAGAAGGAGCCAGATGCCCTGAAGGCCTGTAAGTGCTTGCGGCAACACAGGGAGGCGGCCCAGCTTAGGGCCCCCCACAAAGCCTGCTCCCTGAAATCGAGGTTTCACTGCTGGGTGATCGGGGCTCCAGGAGTGCGCCCCCATCCGGCCGGCGGAGGAACTCGGCTGGTCTAACCTCTCCCGGAACAGCCTCCTCCTTCCGGCCGTCTGACGTGAGCCAGTCCCTAGGGACTCCCAGGAAGGGTTTGACCCATGACCTCCTAGGGCGGGTCCCGCCCCCTCCCCCTCCTTGGACAACCGAAATTAGCGCGTTTTTTTCTCTCGTCCAATCCCAAAGCTGCGGCAGCCTCCCGGGGCCCAGCCTCTGACTGGCTCCTGAATCTGTTTTAAGGACACACCCTGGCGGGTCTTTATCCTTCCGCAGGCAGCGAGTCCTTGCACTTTCCCCACTCTCCCCCCACTGAGGACCCCCTCCTTCCGGCTCCCCTCTCCCGCCAGAATGGAAACTCTCTGAAGGAAGGGCCGGCTCCTCTTCCGGGCTGCCTCCCGACTCCCAGGCCTGGGCCCAGAGCCCCGCCCCTCCCCCAGGAATAAACGCTCCGTGACTTGACTGTGAGCAGTTACCGCCCTTGCGCTCGATTCTGCCTTTGGGACCAGCTTCTCCCAGTTCCTCCGGCCCGGGCCCAGAGGGCGCCGTCTCCCGCCATTCTGCGGGGCGCTCTCCAGCTTTAGCCAAGTGCCCCGAGAAGGCACAGCTCCACTTCAGATGTCACCGGCACAGAGCGGCCCCACGCTGGGCCAGGGGCTGGCTGCCCGGCCCCCGAAGGCCACAGCTTCATTGTTCGGGCTGCTTCCCCTCCCGGGAGCCCTATCGGGGCTCGCTCGAACCCTCGCGTCTCCCAGAGCTCTCCCGGCCAGGCCGGTGTTTCTGCTCCCAGTGTATGACTCCACTCTTATCCCAAGGGGAGGGAAATTGGGACCCTGATGCCTAGAACCCCATCCTCTGTGCTCTAGAACACCCTTCTTTCCACTTAGACACCCCACAGAGAACCGGGATTTCCCAGTGCCCTTGTTTCCCCTAAAAACTCCTCAGGCCTTATTGAAGTGTGAGTGTGAGAGAGTGAGTGCGAGTGTTTGTGTGTGTGAGTGTGAGTGTGTGTCTGTGTGTGTGTGTATGTGTGTGTGTGAGAGTGTGTGTGTCTGTATGTCTGTGTGTGTGAGAGGTGTGAGTGTGCTAGTGTTTGTGTGTGTGTGTGAGTGTGAGAGTGTGTGTGTGTCTGTGTAAGTGTGAGTGTGTGTATGTCTGTGTGTGTGAGAGGTGTGAGTGCTAGTGTTTGTGTGTGTGTGAGTGTGTCTTTGTGAGAGTGTGTGTCTGTGTGTGTGTGTCTGTGTGTGAGTGTGTGTGTCTGTATGTCTGTGTGTGTGTGAGGTGTGAGTGAGTGCTAGTGTTTGTGTGTGTGTGAAAGTGTGTGTGTGTCTGTGTGTAAGTGTGAGTGTGTGTCTGTATGTCTGTGTGTGTGAGGTGTGAGTGAGTGCTAGTGTTTGTGTGTGTGTGAGAGTGAGTGTGAGAGTGTGTGTGTGTCTGTGTGTAAGTGTGAGTGTGTGTGAGAGAGAGTGTGTGTTGGTGGGCTCTGCTTTAGATCAGAAAACTCAGGCCTGCGGCTTTCCCAGTTCTGGTGCTGCAATTAAACACCCCGGAAGCGGCTCAGTCTCCCGGGCCCAGGGCCGTCTGACCGGAAGAAGAGCTTGGCCGGCCCGTCACACACGCGCCCGCTTCCCCGTACCAGGCTTGTCTCCTTAAGAAGCCCCGGCTCTAAAGGGAAGGCAAGGATGCAGATCCCTTGGGAGTTATACTGAATAGACAGAAGTAGCTCAGAGGTCAAAGACCTTAACTAACTTAACTTCTGCTGCCCAAGGGCACAGTTGAGCTACATCTTTTTTCCCCTGAGGCAATCGGGGTTAAGTGACTTTTCCCACAGCCAGGGAGTGCTAAGTGCCTGAAGGAAGATTTGAACTCAGGTCCTCCTGCCTTCAGGGCTGATGCTCTACCCCTGAGCCCCCTAGCGGCCCTGGTGGAGCTACTGCACCTTAAGGAAGTGGGGAAAGGGGTAGAGAACCTGAGTGTGAGAAGCTTGACCCTGGAGGTGGTAAGAAGGCCCTGATGCTCCCTGAGGGTGAGGGTCCCCGCAGCCGCCTGCTTTAGGAAACAGCCTGACCCCGAAGAGACGGCCATCGCCTGTTATCTAGGGTTGGAATGGAAATACAGATGTGGGCGGCCGGTCTGGGGAAACCTGGGAACACCCAAGCGATGAAAAGTGAGTGAACAGAACCAGGGGGCACCTCGCAGGGCAGCTGTAACAACGTGAGAACTGTAAGTCAGCAATGGCAAAGTGGAACAATGAGCAACTGTGAAGGTCTTCTCTACTCCCATCAAGACAATGATCCAGGGCAGCCCGTCGGTGCAGTGGGTAGAGCACCAGCCCTGAATCAGGAAGGCCCGAGTTCAAATCTGGCCTCAGACATTTAACACTTCCTGGCTGTGTGACCCTGGGCCTTAACCCCAATTGTCTCAGAAAAAAAAAAAAAGACCAATCCAAAGAACCTCTGATAAAAAGCACTCTCCACTTTCAGAAAGAGGACTAGTGGACTCAAGTGCAGGTTGAAGCAGATTTTTTTCTTTGTTTCTTACTTTTCTTACTTTTCATAGTTTGGTTTTTTACAACATGACTGACATAGAAATATGTTTGTCTGACTTCGCATGTTTAACTGATGTGTTCCTTGCCTTTTCGATGAGTGGGAGACGTGCAAGAGGGAGAAGGAGAGAGGATCTGGCATTTTACAAAAGCTTAAATGAATGTTAAAAATAAATAAAAAGGAAGGAAGAAAGAGAGAGGGAGGGAAGGAGAGAGAAAGAGAGAGAGAGAGAGAGAGAGAGAGAGAGAGAGAGAGAGAGAGAGAGAGAGAGAGAGAGAGAGAGAGAACGAGAACATACTCTACCCCAGTGCATGGTGGGGAATATCCAGAGCAAAGCATGAGCACAGTGAGAGGTACTGCCTCCGTGCTGTTTGAGCAGCAAATGGGAATGGAGAAGGGAAGGTTGGGGGGAAGCTAGCTCCCTTCCGAGATTCCAGGGGCTGTAAATGTGGAAGGGAGAGGATTCGACCTTTTGCCTCCCAGGGCAAAGCCAAGACCTGTGCGTGGAAGTCACTGAGCCGCAGATTTGGGTTCTGGGTCAATCTTGGGAAACCGAGCTCTGCCCCCGAGAGAAAGGGGCGTCCTGGAGAGGTGGTGAGACACGTGGGCCTAAAGGCCTTCAAACAAGGTCTGGCCAGGTCAGATGGCCTGTGATACGGTAATAAGGATTGTTTCTTCAGGTGAGGATTGAATTAGACACGGAAATCCCTTCCAGGTCTGAGAGCCCGGAATTGTGGATCAAGGAAAAGAAAACCCATTCCAGCAAACCCAGCTCATCCGGACAGAGGACTGGGCCAGAGGCTGGGAGCGCTCCCCAGGGCTGCCACACTCTCAGCCTGGGCTTCTCGGACATTCAGGATGGGGGCAAGGGGAGTACACCCCGCGGAGCCGGGGCCTTTCGGCTGGAGGGCCGGCTCTTCTCGGAGCCTGGGAAGAAGGGAGGCAAAGGGAGGAAATCAGACATCCCTTTCTTAGACAGCTGCTGCTCTGGAAGAAGGGTCCCAGCTTGGGGTCCCCACCCCTTCCTGATGAACCGGGGCCCTTTCAGGCCCTGCTGGCCGGGCAGCCTCCTGGCCGGGCAGCCTCCTGGCCCTGCCTCTTCCTGTGGGTTTTACTCGTTTCTTTTGCCCTTCCTCAAAGCCATCTTCCTTGTCGATTTAGAGCAGCAGAGGACTTCGAAGGGCGATCATTTTACAGTTGATCTGAAACAAACTGGCCCAGGGTCACTTAGCTAGAAAGCATCTGGGATTGAGACCCAAGTCTCACCCACTATCCACTCCTCCCCTTTGCATCTTAGCCCTCGGATGACATAGAAGAGGAAGTGGCCCGGGAGAGGAAGCAGAACTTAGAGAGCCGGAAGCCGAGTTCTGGGGCTACAGACCTGTGTCTGGGCCATACGGGCCACTGCAGACAGTCAGTGATTACGAAGAGCCTTCTACGTGCCCGACACTGTGCTCGCTGCCCTCAGAAAGCCGAGCCTAATGAAGGAGACAACGTGCAAACCAATATAAAGAAACAAACTCCACGTAGGCTAAATGGGAAATCATCCACCCAGGGAAGACAGGCTGACTTTCAGAGGGGTTGGAGAGGGCTTCCTGTAGGAGGTGAGAGTTTAATTGGGCCATGGAGGCAGGGAAATAGAGAGTAGGAAGGATGGGCTTCCAGACATGGGGAAAGAGAATGTCCAGGGTCCCGAAGGGGTGGAGGGTCTTTGTCATGGAACGCCCAGGAGGTCAGTGTCAATGGATCAAAGCTTCCGTGATAGGAAATGAGGGATAAGAAAGGGCAGTTATGAAGACGTTGAATGCCAAAACAGATTTTCTATTTGGCACCTGTGGCAACAGAGAGCCCCTGGGCTTTATGGAGAAGGGATGTGACATGATTGGAACTGGGCTTTAGGAAAATCACTTGAGTGGCTAAGTAGAGGTTGGAGTGAGTGAGAAGAGGCTTAAGGCCACCCCTAGTGCAATGGTCCAGGAGGGAGGTGATGAGGGTCTGCCACAAAGGGGTGGGATGTCAGAGGGCACAAAGAGGCGGCGTATCGGAGAAATGGTGCCGAGGGGAGCCAGATCCACAGCTTGGATGTGGGGAGTAGGGAGCAGTGTGAGAGAGAGTGAGGAGTTCATGATGACTTCTGGTCACCTGGTAGACACAGAGAAGGCCCAGGTGCAGTCCCTGGCTGCCGGGAGTTCCCAGCCAGAGGATGTGCCCAGGCAGCCCTCCTCCCATTGGTGAGTTCTTCCCCAAACATCCCTGCTGAGGAAAGGTTCAGTTACCCTGCTTTCTCTCTCTTCTCCAGATGTCAACATCTTCACTCCGGTAGAGGAACTTCCCTCTTCTCCTTCCCCTCCTTTTTAGCTCTCTAGTACATTATATTCACCCTTTCAGGACAAATTCCCTGAATAGAATGTAAGCTCCTCGAGGACAGGCCGTTTGACTTTTGTCTTTGTCTTCCCAACATCTAGTGTAACTGTAGGACTGGGAGACACTGGCACAGGACCTCCCAGTGTGGTATCTTCTTCAAAGAAAAATGCCATGGGATAACTGTGTGGTGCAGTGGAAAAGAGCACCAGCTCTGAAGTCAAGACTTGAGTTCAAATCTGGTCTCAGACACTTCCTAGCTATGTGACCCTGGGCAAGTCACTTAACTCCAATTCCCTCAGGAAAAAAAATAGAGAATGAAGGACAACGATCAACCAGCATATGGTAGATAGTTAATAAGTACTTGTGGATTAATTGGTGGAGAATATGAGTAGTGAGCAACAGGAGGATGGGGTTTCCATTTTTGCACCACGGTTGCAAATATATGAATCACAGGCTCTTAGACTCGGATGTGCCTAATAAAGGGCAGGAAGAATAGATTTGCCTAGGAAATGAGCAGATCTGCTCCAGAGCTTTAGCTGAAGATCGGAGGCGGGGAGAGGCGAGCCCCATTTCACCAGCCTGGTCGGGTGCTTAGGGGTTAGTGCAGAAGATACGGAATGGGGACGAGGAGGAAGGAGAGCTTCGGAATTCACAAGAGACAATATTTGGGAAGAAGGTGGTAGCACAAGTCATAGAGGTGAATGGGGGCACGGCCAGTGCTGGGTACGAGCACCGAACCAAGCCCATTTGGAGGCCTTATTGCTATGTGGCGGGGAGTGAGTCAAACCCCACTAGAAACAGCAACAAAAGAGTTGACAGTGCTTGGAGAGGGTCGATGTGATAAAATGGGGGGATTCGTGAAAACAGACCCCATGTGACACTTGGGGTTCTGGGATTCCCTTAGTTTTCCTCACCGCCTCCTTCTGGATTTGTGGTAAGGACCCCATTCTTCCATGGCCTGGGAGTCCTGCCTCCCCTTTCCTTTCTCTCACCCCCTTAGCCTCCTGGGTAGCGAATGTCTTCTCCAGCCCCACAGAGGCCGCCTGCTCACTTCTTCTCTGTGTGCTGTAACAGCCTCTGAACGAGCCTCTGCCTCCGGTCTCCTCCCTCTCCGATCCGTTACCCACAAAGCAGCCAAGTCCCAAAGCTCAGATCCAACTATCTCACCCCCACCAGCCCACCCGGGGCCTTCCTTCCCGTTACCTCTAGGAGAAAACTTCCACTCCTCTGCTTTGTGCTGAAAGGCCTTCACAGTCTCGTCCATCCCATTTCCCCAATCTCCTTTAGGTTTTTCCTCTTGGGAAACGGGCCCACTTTTTGTTCGCCACATGCAATGTTCCATCTCCCTCTGACATACCCTTACCCTTCCACTGCCTAGAACCTTTTCCTTCCACATCTCTAGAACTCAAGGACTCTCTTCTGTGGGTCTTTCTCTGACCTCCTAGACTCAAAATTGCTTTGTATTTACTTGGAACCTTGGGGGATCCTCTTGGGGATCACTCCCCCAACATGCACTGGATTGATGTGGTGGATCCTCAGAGAAGCAGCAGCTGTCTTAGGTCCTAGTAATAAGTAATCCTGTAGATCACTATTCCTAAGCTCTGAGTCCCCACCAGTAGGCTTCTTAGAAATAATCACCCAGTAAACTCAATTAATGTGTAGAAAATGGATTTACAGGGGGCAGCTAGGTGGTGTAGTGGATAGAGCACCAGCCATGAAGTCAGCAGGACCTGAGTTCAATGGTCTCAGACACTTAACACTTCCTGGCTGTGTGACCCTGGGCAAGTCACTTAACCCCAATTGCCTCAGGAAAAAAACAAACAAAACAAACCAACCCAATTCCCGGCCCGCTTTTCCCTTTCTTTGAAATGAAACTTCTGTTTGATTCCTGACTCTCCCATCTATGCTAGCCTGCTCTTTTTGACTCCAGTCATCTATGGGTGAGAGGCCATTTTGGTCCTGTTGACGGCAGAGATTCTAGAGTAGTTTGCCATTTCCTTCTCCAGCTCATTTTACAGAAGAGGAAACTGAGGCAAAAAGACTTTGTGACTTTCCCATGCTCACCTAGCTACTAAGTATCTGGGGCCATATTTGAACTCAAGAACATGCTTCTTCCTGATTCCAGGCCCAGAGCTCTGTCCAGGGCACCAGCTAGCTACCCACAGACTGAAAATGTCACTTATTTAAGTCGGTTCCTGGTCAGAGCTGAATCATTTCAGCGAGGGACCACACCTGCCCATTTCTCAGATTCTGCTTTGAGCTTATACAAGTAAAAGCCGGGGGACAAAGGAGGGAGGCAATCTGCGTCTTTTAGCATTCAGTTGAAGCACTCCAAGACTCAAAACATCTTCCAGATGTTGTGAAGTCGAAAATTGATTGTAATTCGATTTTTCAGATTGGTCAAGCTTGGCACTGGTTTAATACTCTCTGATACCCTATGGGGACAGCTAGGGGGCGCTGCAGCAAATAGAATGCTGGGCTTACAGTCAAGAAGACTCATTTTCATTAAGTTCAAATCCAGTCTCAGGTACTTACTAACCATGTCAGCCTGGACAACTCACTTTACCCCGTTTGCCTCAGTTTATTCATCTGTCAAATAAGATGGAAAAGAAAACGTCGAGCCACTGCAGTATCTTTGCTAAGAAAGCCCCAAATGGGAGTCAAGAAGAGTCAAAGACTGGGGAAAAACCCAACTACTGAACAACCACAAAGGCATAAGAGTCTAAATGTGGTACTTTCACAGCGGCACCTTCGCCTACGGTCCGGAGAAACGTGGCCCGGGATTGAGCCTTTGCCCTGTTATCGCCTCTCCCTTTAGTCGGGTAGCCGACAGGAGTTGGAGGCCGGAGTCTGGTGTTTTAGTCCGTATCCACTCTGGTATTGTCCACCTTTGACACCTCATCCACCATTCACTTAACTCAAATTAAAGTTGATTCAATCAAAGCAAATGGTATCGGGCTAATCCTATCTCCCGAAGATTGCTTCCATCTCCCAAGGGGGAAGCTGAGGGGACGTTTAGCCTACTTCCTCCTTGCCAGGGGAGGTCCAGCAGACCATCAAGCCAATCAGAAGGAAGATGCAATTTTAAACAGACCCCATCAGCCCTCCCTGGATTTGAGGTTCCAGATCAATTTATTGGTTACTCCTAAATAATAAATTGATCATTCTTGACTATTATCTCTCAGTTTACCTTTTGCCGAGACAATTGGGATTAAGTGGCTTGCCCGGGGTCACACAGCCAGGAAGTGTTGAGTGTCTGAGGTCACATTTGAACTCAGGTCCTCCTGACTTCAAGGCTGGTGCTCCATCCATTGTGTCACCAAGCTGCCCCAGTTTATCTTAATTTTCAAAGGTAACAATAATAATCATCACAACAACATTTATATATTTACCCATTTAGACTCAGATCTTCCTGATTCTCCTTCCTTACTTCTAAAAGGGTCTCACTCATTTTTTTAACCACCAGAGACTTCTCTGGAGTTGATTCCTGACTCGCTTTTACATGTGTTTTTCCACATTCACTTCTCTGTGGGTCCGTGGTCTCCCCTGAGAGCCGGAATGCTTCTTTACTCCCAGCCCTGCAATTAGCAGCGGATTAATAAATTCTTGTTAAGTTAAATGTTGGAAGACGGGGAGTCTCCAAGAAAGGTGAGGGCGAATTGGAGGGCCGCAGATGGCTTTCTGTTCCAGAAAGGGGAGGGCGACTCTCTGGGTTCCCGGCTGCTCAGCTGGATGGCAATTCCTGACAAAAATCTCAAATTAAAGAGGTGGTTTGTGGGTAGCCTTAGAAAAGGGATTGATGATCGCTGTGAGCCAGCGTGAGCTCATTAAGAACAAGCCATGGCACACTAAGCTCATTTCCCTTTTGCTTTTTTGGACAGGTTACTAGACTGATATATTGGGGGGGGGGAGGGGAAGGAGAGAAGAGCAGAAGTGCTAGGAACCTGGCTTTCTGGATTTCAGCAAGATTTGGATAAAGATTTTGTAGCTAGTGACGCCCAACCAGACTCTGGGCATCCTCTGGCCACACTCCCTTGTCTCTGGACCACTTCCCACTCACCTCCCTGGCTTCCTTCAAGACCGGTTTTAAATCCCACCTTCTCCAGGAAGTCTTCCCCAACACAGTGCCTTCCTGTTCTTAATTATCTATTCATTCTGGATATGGCTGCTGCTTCTTGTTGTTGAATAATTTTTCAGTTGTATCCAGCCTTTCATGACCCATTTAGCGTTTTCTTGGCAAAAATACTGGAATCGTTTGCAATTTCCTTCTCCAGCTCATTTGATAGATGAGGAAACTGAGGCAGAGTTAAGTGACTCGCCCAGAATCACACAGCCAGTAAGTGTCAGAGGGTGGATTTGAATTCGGGTCTTCCTGACTCCAGGCCCAGTGCTCTATCAACCGCACTCCCTGACCACCCCACACCTGACGCACAGTAGGTGTTAAGGAAATACTTTTTCTTTATAATTGTTCTGTAAGAAACGACCAGCAGGATGATCTCAGAGAGGCCTGGAGAGACTTACAGGAACTGGTGCTGAGGGAAGTGAGAACCAAGAGAACGTGTCAGACAGAAACAACAAAATGATGCTGTTGCAATACGGGAGCCATCTGCCAGTGGCAGCTGGAGGTCGAACTCAGACCTGAAGACTAAGGCTCAGTCCTTAACATTATATGATGATCCACTGTGCTGGGAGGGGCTCTTTTCAACAATGAGATGCCAGTTGTGATGGGGAGAGCCGTCTGCACCCAAAGGACTGTGGGAACTGAGGGTGCACCACAACATGCCATTCTCACCAAAACGTCACTTGCACTTTGTTTTCTTTCTCAGTTTCTTCTTCTTGATCTGATCTTTCTTGTGCATCTGTTTAACCTATATTGGATTATTTGCCATGGGGTGTGGGGGGAGAGGGAGGGAAAGGAAAATTTGGAATACAGAAGTTTTACAAGGGTGAATGTTGAAAATTATCCACGCAGATGTTTGGAAAATTAAAAAATAAATCTTCTTTCCTTCCAGCACACTGTTGCAAGCACCGTGAAGAGAGAGAGAGAGACTGCTTCATTTTGGTCCTTGTGTTCCCAGGTTCTCTGGGATCTGGAGATTTTTTTTTTTTAATAAATAGAATGACAAGTTCACTGGGCTCAGGCTCTTCCAGCAATACAACTCTCTTCTTGTTTAGAGCACTGGGAGCTTGGTGAAGAAGTCCCTGGGCACTGTAATCCTGGTCCCCTCCCCATGGCAGCGGGCTGCCCTCCTGGGCTTGGCACACAGCCAGCCCTTCACCAGAGCCAGGATCCTGTCTGGAAGGGAGTTACCTGGCTCGGCCTTTTCCTTTGGGCTGAAAAGGAAACCCCAGGGGGACAGATGGAGCCACAGCTGAGAGCTGGCCTTTGACCCAGAGCCGGCTCCACGGTGCCAGGCTGCCGCCACCAGCTCGCTCCCTGATTCCAGGCAAAGCCTGGCTCCTTGGGATCTCAGTCTGTTCCTCTGACTCGGAGGAGTCATCTCTCAGAGCAGCTGGGAAGGAAACCTTCCTCTGAGTCCTAGAAAAATCAAAGCGAGAGAACCCCTTGCCTTCCTTTTATGGGGACACAAACACGGTCACCTCACTTCCCAGCAGACAACGCTGGGTCCTTAGGATCTTTGATTTACTACGTCCAAAGGGCTGTAAACTGTGCATCCCCTTTGAGCCAGTTGTGTCTCAGCTGGGCCTGTATCCCAAGGAAACCCTAAAAAAGGAAAAGGAGCCACGTGTGCAAAAAGGTTTGTGGTGGCAAGGAATTGGGAAATGAGTGGCTGCCCATCAATGGGGAATGATTACATAAATCATGGTATTCACATGGAACATTCTTGTTCTACAAAAATGATGAACAAGATGATTTGTTTATTTCAGAAAAGGTCTTTATTCCTTCTCATGATAAAGGGCACGGCTCCCACTGTTCAGACATAAAGCCAAGGTGTGCAGGGAACTGGACAAAGAACAAACACACATGTATAACCAGAAAAAAAAAAACAATTTTTTTAAAAAGGATCTTTGGTTTTGAACTGATTGAGGCAGTTGAACCCAAGCCCCAAAGAGCGGCTCCATCCCAGGCAAACCTGAATCTGTCCAATTCCCAAAAACATCGAAATGCAATAAAATCGGCATCAGCCCAAGGTCCTGAGGGTCCGGTTTCCCCGTTGAGGCAGAAACGGAGCGTGGATGGGGGAGGAGGGGCCGGTCACCTTCACACGCACGCACAGACACACTCATACTCCCGGGCACGCTCACCTACACGTGTGCACACGCACTTTCACACTTACATGCTCACATGCTCTGTGCACACCCATGTACATGTTCACACTTGTATAACTCACTCACATGCTCACACGCTCTATGCACACTCATGTATACAATGGCTACCACATATACAGTCATGCACACATTTACACACATACAGCCTCATACCTCCCAGTCTATTTCCTTCCAGTAAACCCCCCTCTCCCCCCCCCACGCCATTTTGGAGGGACAGAGCTGGTGCTGAAAAGAAGCAGCTGGCCCAGAAGTAACTGGACTTCGATCTGGAGGAGAAACTGAGGGCTTCAGGACCTGGGACAAGGGCCAACCCCCACCACCACCACCACCCCTTTCACCTCCCCAGCGAGTAGCAAGCCAGATGCCCTCAGCTGAGGGGGGAAGATGGCACCATGATAGGCATAGAAATGACCATGGAAGGGGGCAGTCTGGCACAGTGGGCAGAGCCCCGGCATAAGAATGATCTAGCTTCAACCCCCACCCCCCACACTTACTACCTTCTTGTCTGTAAAATGGGGAGGAGGGAGGAGGAACTAAGGCACCTTAAAGGTCTCCTCCATCTCTAGAGCCTTCGGTGACAAGGATGGGTTTTAACAGGGCTGTTACTCACAATGCAGAGGGACCGATCACTCGGCTTCCTGGGCCTGCTTTTTAGAGCGCTGCACTCCCCAAAGAACGCCTGAGATAATCTCCGCTAGTGTGTGCTCCCCACCCCCCCAGTTACTCCTCAGACTGCACTAGTGTTTGAAAGCTGCAGGTGATGATCCCGGCTGGGGTTTTACTCCTGTTACTCACGGGCCCCATCAGTGTTTCCTTCAACAACCAGCAGCCGTACGTGATCGGCTCTTCGCAAAGAGGGCAAAGACGCAAAAACACCATCACTCCTCCTGAAAACTGAGGGACCCTCTTCCACGCTCCTAATCAAGCCAAATAATATTTAGAAGTTGCTTAGTGCAGTGTCCGGCACATAATACATGCTATAGAAATGCTGGTTATTATAATTATTGTTAAATATTTACATCTTTGGGGAAAATGGGCACAGCTTTAGAACACTGAGGCACACACGTAGGCCACCCAGGTAGCAAAAACAATTCCTCACTCCTGGGCGGGTCCTGCAGAAACTCAAAGTCCCTCTTCTTGTCACAGAATCCTCTGGGATGGGGTTTCAGCTGAGCTTGGCCCTCCCCGGGCAGGAGATCCATAAGGTCCGAGGTTCTACTCCCCAAAGCCACTTTCTTCCTCCTACCTCTATGTTCATTTGAAACATCTGCTCCCTCCAGTGGGCCGGGAATAATCTCCACTCAAAGAACTTGCTGAAGTGGGCATCTCTAGACAAGACGTAAGGGGTGCTGGGACAGGAGGAAGGGAACTGGCCAGCAGAGTGAGGAGGATCATCGGTTCTCTTCCCTCCCCCTTGCAGGACTGGTCCCAGATGGGAGTCACTTCCAGCCTTGATGGCCTTAAATTCCCAGGATTAAACTGCTTCAAAGCCCCCCACGGTATGCTGAGTCATTTTTTCAATCACACTGTTTTCTTCTTGACCCAATAAAGAGATTTTTGCACCTAATTAAGGGATCGAGGCAAAGAAACTTCTCATTTCTGCAGTAAAACTTCTTCCTGTGTGACTACATCCCCAGTTATTTGGGGGATTTTTAAAATTGGGGATAGGGAGATCACACACACACAGAGAAAAAGAGTGACAGAGAGAGAGAGACAGACAGACAGACAGACGAGGGGGGGGGGGAGGGAAAGGAGTGAAGGCAGCACCATGTCCCCAGACCTCTGTGAAGGAAGGGTATTTGCTCTGATCAGCTCAACAAGCTTCTGACCTCAGCCTTTGGTTATTGGGGCAGTGGATGGACCTGGGGCCAGAGTGGACCTGACTTTAACCTTCCCAACAATGAGACTGGCCTCCAAGCAGATGGTGCTGCCCCAAGAGGTGTCTTCCCCGCTTTGGTGTGTCAGGAACAGGACTCCCAGGATCCTTCCCAACCTTAAGCCGAGCTCTAAATAGGGGAATATGGCTGAGATTTTATACAGGATGCTAATATGGTGGGGGGTGATCCGCCCCTTGAAGGGTACTTGCTTCCTCCTTCACAGTGGTGGAGGGCCCACCGTTCCCAAGCCTCAGTCTGGACCGTGGGGTCTCTTAGTTTGCACCCACTCCAGTCTCCAAAACCTGAGCCCCACGGGGACCCCCTTCTAAGGATGCCTTTGTCCTTGTTCAGCAAGTAGACGGAGCGGAGGGGAGCACTCCGGGCCTGGCAAGTTCAAATCCAGCCTCAAACACTTACTAGTTGGGTGATCCTGGAGAAAGCCTCTGTCTGTCTCATCTATGAAATGGGGATGAAAATAACCCTCCCCTCCCTGGTTTCCTGTGGGTTTTGCCAACTAGACTGAAAAAGCCTCTGACTTCCGAATGGGTGGAACCAAACAGAGCAGGCTAGAGACCGGAGAGTCAAAAGTTTGATTTCAAACTAGAGCAAAGTCCACCTTCCTAAGGAGGGGGCTTCCTGGCTTATGGCAGGAGGAGGGTTTTGAAGCAGGAAAACCCCAGGTGGGGGAGCACCACACAGGCTTCTGGGTCTTATGGGAAGAAGCCATTAGGGTCACTGAGCCTTGTTCAGCGGCCCAGAGCCAGGCCTAACCCGGGTGGGAGCAGACATGAAGAACCTGCTTCAGTTCACTTGGGAGTTACAAGCACAGGTATTGTTAACCCGTCCGGGGACCTGACTAATCATCAGCTGTAGCGCGCTGACTACGATCCCAGCTTCCAAGTCAGGGACTCCTGGAAAATAGGGAAGCTTCGGCTAAGCTAAATATTTAGCATAATATTACACACATCATATAGATTATTATAGAAACGCTCAATCCCATCACCACAGGATCAAACGAGATAATATTCATAACATGCTTAGCACAAAGCCTGGCACATGTAGATCCACTATAAAATGCTTTCCTCCTTTTCTTCCTTGCCAGGAGAGCAGCCCCCACTCTCTGGGAGAGGCTCCCCTCTTTTCCTGGTATGATTATATGCACAGACACAGAAGGGTTAAGTGACCTGCCCAACATCTTGTAGAATGAAAATAAAATGAATGAATGAACATAAATAAATTTTGCCTTATTAGAAGCAGACTTTAAACACAGGGTTTCTCAATATCTGCCCCCCCCACCCCCGCACCCCCTCCCTGCCAATCCAACTATTTTTAAGTGACAGGATTCTAAGGTCTTATTTCTGACACTGAGATCCTGTAAAAGTTAGATAATTCATGGGTGTCTCAGTTTTACCCAATAAAATCAGGGGATTGGACAATCCACTAGCTTTACAATTTGAGAAACCCTTTTTAAACGTTACCTCACTTTTTTAAATCCTTGCATCCTTTTGAATGAAATTTTTCTTAGGATCTCTTCCTGTGGATTTTGTTAGTAATATGCAGGAATAGTTATGATTTAGATTTAGAATTTTCTCCAACTTTGATAAGATTAACAATTAAATATTGATTCTTGAAGGTTCTCCCAATAAACTATTATATTACCTAAAACATCTATTATTTTGATTTCTCTTTACATATGCTTATCTCCCCAATATCTCCTTCTTCTTCTTTTTCCTCCTCCTCCTCCTCCTCCTCCTCCTCCTCCTCCTCCTCCTCCTCCTCCTCCTCCTCCTCCTCCTCCTCCTCCTCCTCCTCCTCCTCCTTCTTCTTCTTCTTCTTCTTCTTCTTCTTCTTCTTCCTCTCCTCCTCTTCTAGCACTTTCAGTCATAAATCAACTAGTGGTCGTGATCTTAAATAAATAGTGGATAAATGGTGTTGATAATTGTTTTGGAAGATGATGTCATAGCTAACATTTATATAGATCTTTTTACATTGATGATCTCATTTGATCTTTATATAAAGTCTTGACAGGTGCTATCTTTGTCCCCATTTTATGGAGGAAGAAGCGGAAGTTTCCCTGTGTCACAAAGATAGGAAGTATTGAGGAAGGATTTGAATTAGTCTTCTTGACTCTGCTTCATCTCTGATTTTATTGGAAAGGCTTCTAATTTAACCCCATTATATAGAATCCTGACTTTTGGTTTTAGGTAGCTACTATTTGTCACATTAAGGAAAGTCCATTTGATTCTATTATGTCGGATGTTTTTAACAAAGCTGGATATTACATTTTGTCGGAAGCCTTCTCTGCAAGGAAATTATGTCTGGAAATTATGTGATTTTTATTGTTCATGTTATTAAGATGTTCTGTTATATTTATAATTTCCCTATTATTGAAACAATCCTGCCCTCCTAATAAAAACCCAACCTGGCAATAACATATAATCTTTCCGTCATGTTGCCGTATTCT
The DNA here is from genome assembly GCF_016432865.1 of Antechinus flavipes. Taxonomy (NCBI): domain Eukaryota; kingdom Metazoa; phylum Chordata; class Mammalia; order Dasyuromorphia; family Dasyuridae; genus Antechinus; species Antechinus flavipes. The sequence continues at coordinate 9,195,695 of NC_067401.1, forward strand.
TTGCTAATGCTGTATAAATTATTTTTTCAACGCCAGACTAATCAAATTACTATATAAAAAGATTACTATATAGAGCCATAAAAATAATCATGAAATTCATTTGGCATATTAAGAAGTCAAGAATCTCAAGGGAAATAATGGGGAGTAGGGAAATGGAAGGAAGGAAGGGGGCCTAGAAGTACTAGGTCTCGAACAATACCACAGAACACTAATCCTCAAAATGATTTGGTATTGGCTAGGGAAAAAATGGAACAGATTATGTAATAACAAACAAAGGAAGCCAATGAATCAAGCAGGTCAGAGTTCAATAACAACAAAGACCATTGGAACCAGTGATACCACAAGTCGTTATTTTCTGTTTAAAAAGAAAATCAAGCTCTCTAGAATGTAGAGATTCACCTTTGTATATACACTCCTCTCCTGTTCTACACTGCGTTTGAAAATCCTCATTTTACCAGTGGATACCCATCAATTGGGCATTGGCAGAATAAATGATGTATGTGAATATAATGGAATGGTATTGTTTTATGAGAAATGATTTAACAGGCTGACTTCAGAAAACCTGGAAAGATTTAATGAACTGAGGCTGAATGAAGCCAGCAGAACCAAGAAATCATTGGACACAGCAACAGCAAGATTGTGTGATGATCGACTACAATAGATTTGGTTCTTTTCGGCAATTCAAAAATCCAAGGCAATTCCAATAAACTTTGGATGGAAAATGCCATCTGCATTCAGAGAAAGAACCGTGGAGATTGAATATGGATGGAAAGATACCATTTTCACCTTTTTTTCCTTTTCTTTTTTCTTTCTTGTAGTTTTCCCCTTTTGTTCTGATTTTTCTTTTTCCACATGACTCGTAGGGAAATATATTAAAAAGGAATGTATGTGTATAACCTATACCAGATTGTCTGATAGCATGGGGAGGGAGGAGATAAAGAAAGAAGGGAGAAAACTATTTTGGAAATGAAAATCTTACAAAAATGAATATTGAAAACCATCCTTACATGTAATTAGAGAAATATATACTATTAAAATAAATTCAAAAAAAGAGAAAATACTCATTTTATTAATGTTCATTTATATTCACACACATCCCTCTACAAAGCAGTTGGAGGCAACCTTGCTTTTTCTAATTTTACAACATTTTAAAATTGTGGATTTTTTTCAGTTGTGATTCTTTCTATTTTGATGGCTGTACTTATTGTCAAACAAATAATAAGAAGATATGATTCCTGCATTTAGGATTAGGGTTAGGGTTAAATGTGCTACAGGTTAACAAGGTTCTTTCCATTATTCTGCAGACAGCAAAACTTCCCATGGGAAAGACAATTTCCCATAGTCCTTCAGGCTAGCAACATCTTAATTTACTCTTTGGTCTTCTCAGGTCTGATTAAGCTCTAGAAATAACATAAAAGAATAGAGAGCTAGAATGTTCACACAGTCACACACATGCACAACACACAAACTGCTACTTCACAACTAGCAAATTATGACAATTAGTGAAAGCATTAAAACGATACTGCAGGATTGTCAAAAAACAGGTGTGCTCATACATTGTTGATGAAATTGCAAACTGGTAGACTTTTTTGAAAGATTTGTTATTTGGCAACAGAAAAGTAATCACATTCTTTGATGTGTTAAGGCCACAGCTGGGAATATACCCTGGAAGGGTTATCAAAAGAAGGGAAAAATACTCTTCAAACATATTTTAATATTATTTGTATTTGCACAATGGAAACAACCTAAATGTCTAACAATAGGGGAATGATTAAATTAATTATGGATAGTTGATGTGATGGAATATTATAATGCAATTATGATTCAAAAGTCTAAGAAACAGACTTTGGGAAAGCTGTAATCAAGAAGTGAAAACAAAAGACAACAAAACAGGAGACCAGAAGGACTGTGTACTATTACCTCTGAAGGTCTTTAACCAAAGCTGGGGTCCTTTCAGTCTCAGGGACAGGGACGTTTTGTGGACGGTCTCCTTTTCAGGTTCTGAGTTAGAGAAGCCAGATGGGGATATCCCTTCTGTGATTTGCCTTTCCCTTCCCTTCCACTCACAAACTCTTCTTGGACTTCCCAGCCTCAGTCTCCTTCTCTGTAAGATGAGGGGATTTGGTCCAGATGGTCTCTGAGGTCCTGTGACCTATGAAAGGCACAGTGCTCCTAGAAGCTTGAGCTGTTACAGAAGCAGCCTAGACCCCCGACCAAAATGGCAGCAGCTGTTCCATCCATTCTGGTACCAGCATCAGCCTCCCCTCTCCCACCCCATCCCCCATCCTGCTCTGTGTGGCAATCACTACCCTGGCCCAGAGCTGCCCCCAGACTAAAGAACTTCAGAATCAGAACCAGAAGGAACTCGGGCAGCTCTCCAGTCTGATGTGGACAAAGAGGAAGATGGCGGAGGGCAAAGAGCCCTAGGTTTGGAGTCAGGCTCTCCATTGCACAGAGAACCAAGGCCCAGAAAGGGCACAGGATCAGTTTAATCAAGAGACCTCCCCCAGCCCTCCCAGTCCTGGCCCTTTGGGGTCCATAAGGTCCCTCCAGCTTGGACACTGTCACCTTCTGGGGCTGAGATGAATCTACCCTTTATTTGGGAAGTCCTTGAAGCCTTCCCCACTGGAAACAAGTGCAGCATCTCAAGCAGAAGAGATGGAGGAAGCCCAGCCAGACCCCTACTCGAGTCCATCCACCAGTCCCAGGGACAGCAGCTTGTTCAGCCTCGGGATTTCTGAAGTAAAGATTTTCCCCAAAGGATTTGGGTTCCAGCTGTTATTGAGGAGGGGAGGGGCTGAGCAGCCTCTCATTAATCCAGGGATTGTTCTAATCTTTTCTCTTTATTTCCTGGCTATCGGCACATCTGCTTGCATCTCCGTAATGCTTTCATTTTTTTTTTTTTTTAAGTTCTCTGGATCCCTTTTGTTTTTACATCACAGTCATTTCTGGAAATAGAATTTCTGGTAGGGGAGTCATGGAGAGTGAAATTGGTGCAGAGAAAGAAAAGAGCATCAATGAAATTTAAAAATAGGAGCCCATAAGGAAGTCTAGAAGAGGGCCCAGACAAGCGGGGGACATTTTGTTACCACCATATTACATTTAATACACGTAAGAGAGGGCAGGAGCCTTCAGATTCAGACACAATTTTTTGAATGGAGGGAACTGAGTGAACTAAAGTGACTCCATCTTGTAACTCGGTTCTGGAGCCGGTTCTGCTCCGTCCTATTCAATTATGGGTCTCGTTCAATTTCTGTCTTGGGAGGAAATTGTATTGCATTGTTTGGAGCCAGCCCTGCATGACTGGGAAGCTGGACCTCTACCTGTTGCTTCGAGCCCCTTAATGAAGGATGCCGGTTATGCTGACCAGAAAAAACTCAGTCAGATGCGAGGACTGATCCAGGAGCTCTCTCACAATAGTTCATCTCAAGCAACTCGTGTGTCTTATCTGAAAACTGATCCCCTAAGGAACAGTTACTGTGTCCTTGTCCTTTTGACTGATTATGGACACTTGAGGGGGAGTGGGGTACCTATTTTTGAATTGCAGCTCTTCCCTCTTGGAATCTGGAAAGCCCCTAATCTTTCCTCCAGTTAGAAATCAGGTTACCCAATTTTGTATCTTATTTCTTGTTTATATCTTAATTATCTTCTTTTAATGCATACAAATCTGTTATTTTGGACCCCATTTAAATCTGCACCCCAGATTTGGAGCCCTGTGCCAAGCTGAGGAGCCTGGTCCTGATTTGTTATGGATTTGACATGCATTGCTTCAGAAATCGATCCGCTTGGAAGCTTGAACTTTTGTTTAGTCGGTCACTTCAGATTTCCCCCATCCCAATGCAATTCTTCTGTGTAGCCTGAAATGCTCATGTTTGCCGGTGTCTAATAAATTCCTGATTAAAAATATTTTTTAATATTTGCATTTTTAAATAACTTAAAAAATTCTAAACTCACCACCAGAGGCAAAGAAGCATTTCCACATACAGAGAAAACCAGCCATGAGCTGATACTGAGTGAAAGGAGCAGAACCAGGAATACATTGTATGCAGTCACAGCAAGATTGTGCCATGATCGACTATGAAAGATTTGGTTCTCAGCAGTTCGGTGATCGAGGCAATCCCATAGACTTTGGATAGAAAAACGCCATCTGCTTCCAGAGAGAGAACCATGAAAAATGAATGTAAATCAACACATACTCCACTCACTTGGGGTTTTTTTCTGTTCTGTTTTTTTTTTTTTTTCTCTCTCATGGTTTTTCCCTTTTGTTCCGATTTTTCTCTCCCAACATGATTCATAAAGAAAGAAATGGGTATTTAAAAAACAATTAATGAACATGTATAACCAGAAAAATAAGGAAAACAATAAAAAAGGAAAAAGAAAGACCCCCCAAAAAAATCATTGTTTGGGAATTCACAAATATCTGTCACATACAGTTTGTTGATTTTTAATGATCCCTAACACATTCTACGTGCTACTTTCAAACCCTGGCAGTTTGCACTTCCTTCTGAATATCTGGTTCCTCTTCTGTGCTCATTCTTTTAAATGCTTTAATGACCTTTTTCTGCAGCCCCTTCGTAGCCCCCCAGAACTTTTTAAAAATATTAGTAATAATTCACATTGATATGGTACAAAACACCCCTCCCAAGTTAAACTTATTGCTCCTCAACTCACTGCTGTCCAGGCCGATATCACTTCCCTCAGCCCCTCCTCCCTCTGACTGGAGGGGGGAATCCCAATCTCTTCCCAATTCCCAGGTTCACGCCCCTTTTTGACCACTTTTGTGCACTGTTTCTCCCTTTAGATCATAAGATCCTCGAAGCCAAGAACTGTGTTCTCTATTAGTTGTAACCCCAGCATTCAGCACGAGTTGTTTAGTCATTCAGTCACATCCAACTCCATGTGACTTCGTGGACTTCCAAGGTACTGGATGTTTTGCTAATTCTCTCTCCAGTGTTTCCCCATTTTACAGGTGAGGAACTGAGGTAAATAGGGATGAAGTGACTTGCCCACGCAGCTGGTAAGTGTCTGAGTCCAGATTTAAACTCAGGAAAGGGTCTTCCTGACTCCAGCTCAGGAGCTGGGATGAGAGCTGAGCTCTGTATCATGGTCCCACCACACTCCGCCCGCTTTCTCTGCACATGGTGGAGGTGAGCAGGCTGTCAGACGCGGGCAGGGAGTCCGGTTTATTTGTTGCTCACAGCCCACAGGACCATTAGCTGCCCTGGCAGAGGACGGCAGCTACAGGGACTTGTCTGGGGCTTTTTTTAGTCTAAAACAAGCCCACCCAAGACTTACATGAACTGATGCTGAGTGAAGGGAGCAGAACCAGGAGATCATTATATACCTGAACAACGATAATGTTTGAGGATGTATTCTGCTGGAAGTGGATCTCTTCGATAAAGAGAGCTAATTCAGTTTCAACTGATCAAGGATGGACAGAAGCAGCTACACCCAAAGAAAGAACACTGAGAAATGAATATAAACTGCTGCATTTTTGTTTTTCTTCCCGGGTTATTTCTACTTTCTGAATCCAATTCTCCCTGGGCAACAAGAGAACTGTTTGGTTCTGCACACATAGATTGTATCTAGGATATACTGTAACCTATTCAACATGTAAAGAATTGCTTGCCATCTGGGAGAGGGGGTAGAGGGAGGGAGGGGGAATCGGAACAGAAGTGAATGCAAGGGATAATGCTGTAAAAATTACCCTGGCATGGGTTCTGTCAATAAAAAGTTATTTTAAAAAATTAAAAATAAAAAAATAATAAAACAAGTCCATCATCCCCCATAGAACTGTATTCCTTGACGTCTGCTCATCCCAATTCTGGATATTGTGCGTAGAAAAGCAATAGGAAAACAGATCCTGACCCCAGATACTTCCTATCCAGGGGATGCAGCCATGAGGCCATGAGTCTGCCACAGCCCCCCAGCTGTCCTGCCCCCGAATTTTCAGTTAAATCCCCAAAAGACAGAAGTGGGGAAGGATCAGGGGGCTGTGAGATCTGGCAGGAGAGTTTTCAATGCTCTTCTTGGTGCCTTTTGTTATCTTCATTACCACATAGATACCTTCCTCCCCCCCAGTCATCCTTGTAGCAAAGTTCTATTCAGCTAAACCAACAGCGGATCAGCCCCCTCCCAGAGCATGTTCCAGGCCGCGGCCCAAGAGGAGGCCGTTTTCCTCGGCCTTGCTTGTTATAATTCTCCTTTCCTCAGCTCCTCGTTTTGGTGACTGCCCTCTCCAGCCATGTTATCTCAGCAATTTCTCGTTCTTTCTTTCACTGTTTCATTCCGTCCGTCCTCTTCCCGTGTTCCCTCAAATTCTTCACATTTGTTGTTCCCGACACGCTGTCATTGTTCCAAGATTTTCAGTCGTGTCGGGCTTGCCGTGACCTCATCTAGGGTTTCCTTGGCAGAGATACCAGAGATTTGCCATCTCCTCCTCCAGCTCATTTTACAGATGAAGAAACTGAGGTAACAGAGACGTGCCCAGGGTCACCCTGAAGGCCTGTGAATGGGGCTGGCTTGGAACTTAGGAAGGCGAGTCTTCCTCAGTCGGGGCCTGACCCCCTCCTGTGCCACAATTACTTTGTGGGAATCTCAGAAGGGGAGAGATGAGCGCCCTACATGATGACATGATAGCCATTTAATTGGAAACAAAAGACATTAGTAAAAACCTTTTTTAAAAGAGTCCAAATAGCTGTCACTCCTTGGCTGTGCAGAGCAGGCCAGCGGTCTCTCCCTATAAGGCCCCTTGTGACCGTCGGTCATTGGCTGGGTGCCATCTTGTTGGGGGTGATGACAGAAAGTGGATCAAGACCCAGCAACCAAGAAACCGAGGAAACCAAAGGAGAGGATGGGTGGCCAGTCAAGTCCTGCACCATCCACCTTCCTCCCACCTTCTGCCCCAGTCACAGCGTGCTCTTTTCCTGGCCTGCACCCCTCCATACCCATTACCCATGGCACAATTCTGTCACTGAGCTCAGATACCACAGTTTGTTTATTCATGCCCCAAACAATGGACAACCAATTTATTTCCGGTTCTTTGCCATCACAAGAAGTTCTGCTGTGAATATTCTGGTTTCTTTATTTGAGGGGAAGGAGAGAATAAGCATTTATTAAGCACCTCCCGTGTGCCTGGGCACTGTGCTAAGAGCTTTATATTTGGTGTTTAATAATAATAGGTAGATATCTAGAGAGTTCCGGGTCAAAGGGTTGGATAATCTAAACACTTTACACACAAAATTCCAAGTTCGTTCCTACAAGGTTTAGAACAATTCTCAGCTCCCCTAACAATGCACTAGCTAGTGCTTTCGCGAAAATTTTCTAGAGCAAGCCCCATCTTTGTAGTCATGTAACTGGCTGAGAAGTACAGAGAAGAGAATATCCTGCGGGCTGATTTTGGCCAATTTTTTTTTTTTAAAGCATTGGATTCAAGAGAATAAAATAAAGCTATCACCCTTGTGGCTGAGGCTGCCTCGGGGCAGAAAGAGCACCAGGGGGTTTTCTGAGGCCTTTCTCATTTACTTTGGCAGAGACCTCATTCAGAAAACAGGACACTGGGCCTGGAATCCCCCAGGATTCTGAAATCAGCTCTTCCCCTCACAATATTGTAGCAGGGACTTTTATTGAAATAAGAAAATAAAGTAGAAATTCTTAGAACAATCATTGGAGGACTCTTCTGCAATGAAGAATTCAGAGATTTATACGAACTGATATCGGCACAGTTAAGTGGAATCAGGAAAAATTATAATGACTATAACATTGTGAATAGAAAACTCCAGGCTGAACACTGTATAATTATAATAGATTATATTACATAAGTTTATTTATATTATATAAGGAGAAATTATATATCATATAAGGAGAAAACGTATTAATACACCCTTCTTTACAGAGGTGGGGGTCTATGGTTACAGAACATTGGACAGACTGTCAGAGAAACTGTTTCCTTCTTCCTCCCTTTCTCTTTTATTCTTTATTATCAGGGACAGCCCACGGGGGTAATAGGACAGATATAATTGGAAATGAAAATACTAAGAACAAGATTTTAATGAATTATTTTTCAATTTCCATCAAAACTGAAGGTGGTGCATGTGGTATAAGGGACTGAGCATAACAGTTGTGGCTAGCCCAGGCTCTGCCCCTCAACAGCTGTAGGAATCTGGCCAAGGGGAGCCTCTCCAAGCTCCAGTTTCTGCTCATGGCCTTATGTTCCCCATCTTAGAGAAGTTTATTCAGAGTTCAATAATGAGGACTTGGACTACTGAGTCTGATTCCCAAAGAATCATGAGAGAGAGGACTCACAGCTGCAAAAATAGTTATATTTGTGGTTCATTTTATGCACTCACACACATATATATAAAAATGTGGTGACCCAAGACAATTCCAATAGACTTGGGGTGGAAAATGCCGCCTGCAGCCAGAGAGTGAACTATGGCGATAAGTGCGTATCAAAGCCAACGATTTTTGCCTTTCTTCCCTTTTACTTTGTTTTTTTCTTTCTCTTGGTTTTCCCCCTTTTGTTCTGATTTTTCTTTCCCAACATGACTCATATGGAAATGTTAAAAATGAATGTATATGTATAACATATCAGAGCTTGCTGTCTGGGGGTGGGGAGGGAAGGTAAGGGAGGAAGGGAAAAAATTGGAACTCAAAATCTTACAAAGATACATCTCGAGAACTATCTTTACACGTAATTGAAAAAATAAATTAAAATGATGGGTCAATCTTCTCGATGAGGCTTCTGCTACTTGAAGGCACAGAGGAGCATCTTTCTCTCCCCCCTTTTCCTCCTTCACTCTCTCTCTTTTACTCCTTGTGCTTTCTACTTCCCCTTACCCTGATTTTCACCCCTTTTTCTTCAACATTGCAAAGTCAGGTATGCCCAGAGTGAACTTCTAAATCGTTTTCGGGTTTTTTTTTTTTTTTTTGCATTTTTAAAAAGGTAGCTTTTGTTTCAAAGTTGACCTCATTTCCAAATATATTGTTCTTTCCAATGTGACACTGAGGTGCCCCTGGATTCTTCAGATTTGAGCAATGTCCGACACATAGCAGGTGTTTATTCCCTTCCCTTCTCTCCCACTTTCACTCTGACACTTCTAGAATATTATCAGGTGAAATAATATTTGTAAAAGCACTAAGCACAATGCCCGACACACAGCAGGTGTTTAATAAATGCTTATTCCCTTCCCTTCTCTTCCCAGAGTAATTTTTATGATCTGGCTCCGGTTAGAAGAAAGATGTGGGGGAATGGAGAGGGACACAAATGGTTTCCCCCATTCCATCCAATCAGAGGCAGAGACCCAACTCCCTGCCTGAGCACTGAGGAAGGGCAGAAATGGACGCCAGGTTTATCTTGCTTGATGGTAAGAACAGACAAGGTCACATGGTAGTATCTAAGGCAATGGACAGGTCTTGACTCCAAGTGCAGAACTTTATCTGCTGGATGACGATGACTCTAAAAAGTGGATCTGATTCCAGGCATTGCCTGATAGAGGCTCGGGAAGAGCCAAGAAAAGCATTTTCCATTCCTCACCTTCTGGCAGGAATTCTGGTTGGTAGACACTCAGAAAAGCTAGGAATAGTTAAAATTCTCAGAAACTTTTTTTGTTTGTTTTCTACCATCTAAATTTCTCCCAGTATTCTTCCCCTTCTCCTTCCCAGAGAGCCATACCCATATAACAAAAAATGGACTTTCAGAGAAGAACAAGAAAAAGGGAAGGGAAAAAACCTACATGGCAATGTCGGAGGGAAGTCCTTTTGATGAGACTTGGAGAACTGACAAAATCGGGCCGCATACTGGGGGAAGTTGGCAGCAGAACGCCACTCGCGCTCTCCCAGCCCTCGCCACCTGGTACCACAAATTCCATCTTCCTTGCTTCCTAGTCTCCCGTCATCGCAGCAGAAAACAAAGGTCGGACAGCCAAGGTGGAATGGATCAAATTGGGCTGTGCCCAGGGATTTTTTCCCCCAAGGCTGATAAAAAACCCAGTTATTTTGGTGCTGCCTAAGTGGACTTTGGACTTGAATATTTTACAATCCCAGGACCCAAGGATCTCACATAACAAAAATACTAACTAATATTTACAAAGCATTTTAAGGCACATAAGCACTATACATATATTACTTCATCTGGCCCTAATAACAGGTGGGAAGCTCTTACTCTCATTTTCTAGTGACTCGGACAGTTACTAATTTGGATCTTTCTCACTCAGTGTTCTACCCACTGGGTCACTTCTGAGTAAGGAGCATCCTGGCTTGATCTTCATCCAAATCCAGACATCATCTATTTTTTGGAAATTCTCAGTGTGACTTTTGAACCCCAGAAGGACTTTGAGACTTCCAAGGTCAAAGCCCTTTTCTTCATATTCCTAAAGTATTATTTGCTCATTACAATACTCCCTTTTTCCCAACTGCATATCTGTGGGACTCTAGTCACATACCTATAGCTCGAGCCGGGAACCCCCCGAGGCCATCCAGTCCATTTTGGGGGGAATAAGAAACCAAGGCTTAAGGATGAGAAGGGACTTAAGATCACACAGGCAGTAAGACACACATCCTGTGATTCCTTCCATGGTACTATGGCAACTTCCTTTGGTTTAGCTATTTTTCTTTATTGTAAGGGAGGCTTCTTTCTCTACCCCTGGGTGGGAATCTGGAAGGACTCTAAAAATGACTATGCTGATTTTTTTATTTTTGATTTTTTTTCCACTAAAGCTCTTTATTTTCAAAACATATGGATGGATAATTTTTCAATATTAACCCTTGCAAAACCTTGTGTTCCAAATTTCCCCCACTTTCCCCTATCCCTTCCCCTAGATGACAAGTAATCCAATAGATGCTGGTAAAAATATGTTAAATTCAATATATGCATACATATTTATACAATTCTCTTACTGCACAAGAAAAATCAAATCAAAAAGGAAAGAAAATGAGAAAGAAAACAAAATTCAAGTGAACAACAAAAAGAGTGAGAATATATGCTATGGTCCACACTTGGTTCCCACAGTCCTCTCTGGGTGTAGATGACTCTCTCCATCACAAGATCATTGGTCTGAATCTTCTCATTGTTGAAGAGAGCCATGAATGACTACGTTATTAAGGGGAAAAATCCAACAGTAAAATTTATCCGAACTCAGATGTTTACTCTAGCAGTTCCATGATCTCAAGGTAGGGACCCTAGTGCAGACTGCGACCTATCTGCCCATCCTTATTCTGTACAATCCTGGTCCCCGTCTTTACGCAAATTCGCCATAGCTGATCGAGGCCTCCTGATGGGATTTTGCTGTGCACAAGGGCATTCCCTGAGCTGTCATCCCCACATTTTGGAGGGACTCCTCGTTCCCCATTGGGGGACACTTATTGGACTCCTTGTCTCTCCTCTCTCCAAATCCAGGATCATGGCTCAGAACACTTCCTAGGCTCAAAAGCAGGCAATGGCTCCCTCTTGCCCCAGGATCAACTATGATCTCTTTGGTGGGACACACGACACTCTGCAACATCTGACTTCCAGGTGGACTTCCACTTTCTGCCAAACTGGTTCACCAGCTGTTGTCTAAAGTGGGAATTCCCTTCTGCCCTCCTGCCTTCAGGCCAGCAATGCCCTTCTTGATCCCTTCAGCCTCTTACTACTATTAGCCCCATCTTCCATTAGGAGCTTTTTTTAATCCCAAGTTTGTTAGTACTTTCTTCCTTCCCAAAATGTTTTCTCTTTCCTTATCTGTGTAGATGCTCATTCATTCAATGTCCATTCGAATCAGCATTTATGCAACACTTGCCATACAGAGGCACTAGACTTTGCCTTGAGGTTATACCACAGGGACTTAATGAGTCCTTATCAAGTTGAAGCATGTCTTTGATAACTTTTGCAGCACAGCCAGCTTCTCCCTGCAATGCAAGTTTTTCAAAGGTTCCTTTCAAGCTCCTAATTTTATCTTTATAGATGTGCTCTTATCTTTAAAAATATTAACAAAAATAACCTATTTCCTCAAACAGAAAAAGAGGTTTCTAATACGATCCCATGAATTTCACACAACTTAATTTTTAGAAGTATTTAGCACTGTCATTCCAACACTCCCGCTTGCCTCTGTTCCCTTTTAATTTCCTTTTGCTTATTTGATTTCGTTGATGCTTCTTTCTTTCTTTTGGTTATGACTTTCCCCACTCCCACTTCCTTAACAGCTATTAAGCTTTCTTGGAGCCCCTGAAATTATTATTTTTTGAAGATGACACATCACAAGTATAACTTGTGTTAAATTGGATGGGAAATGGTCCTGTGGAAAAAATGCTTGATTTAGAACTGAAGCTAAATCCCAGTTCTGCCACTTATTGTCTGGGTGATATTGGGCAAGCTGCCCCCATTTATGGAGCTCAGTTTCTTCTAGAAAATGAGGGAAATGATTCTATCAAAAATGTGGGTTTTTAAATAGACCCAATAAGGTCATTCATCCTTCAATGGGGAGGAACAGTCCCTCACTTAAGACAGCTCACATCATTAACAAGTTCTTCCTTACAAATCTAATTTTTTTTTTTTTTTTTACTTCCTTTCATTTTTCACATTGTAGTTTTGCCCTGTGGGGCCAAGCTGGAACAATTCAGTACCTCTTCCTTGTGACAATCCTTCAGATGCCTGAAGAGAACTGGTATCCATCCCCTCTACTTTCTTCTCTTTTCCAGATTAAGCACATTTGGTCCTTTAAATATGCATTTGTACGACTTCTCCAGGTTGATGCTTCTCAGGCTCGACCTTTTCTGGCTGAGGTTCAGAGACCTGGCCAAACACAGGTAGGAAAGCTCTGTTGGAGGCACATAAGGACCCCTTTGTAAGATCTCAAAGTTGAGGAACACCAGAGCGTGCTTCCTGAGCCATAAGCCATGATGGGTAAGGGCCCTATTCTGCTCTCCCAGCCCCAAGTAAAAAGGCACCTGCCTATAAGGAGCAAGTAGCCATCAGTCCTAACCCTGAAGTTCACTAACCCGTGTCCGGACACTCTTTGGACAGGGCCGTTGTGATTGGAGATCATGGATAAGAGAAGCTTTATAGACCACAAAGTTACTTAAAGTAATACTGGCTTAGATGGCCACTGCCAATTTGCGCACTTCTCTCCTTGTAGAGGTAGCTGGAGGGACTCCAACCCTGGCGCGGACCCAAGGTTTCCAACTGGGTCGAGAAAGGTCAATTTTCCAAGGACAAGATGGTGGACACTCTTCTGAGAAGGTTCTCGGGGATTTGTCAGATTCCACCCTGGTAAGATTCCATCCAGAGGATCATCTCTTGCTCTGGGGTCAGTGAGGAAGAGCAGGGACAGCCTGGCCGGCACCCTCATGATCCTTTCAAGATCGTCCTGATTGTTTCCTTCTGATTTTTCTTTTGTTTGCTCTGTGTATTTCTAAAAATGTTTCGATGGTGTTTGGTATTTTTTTTTGGCATCAGCATTGCTAACTGCACTCCTCTCTTCCTTAGACTTTCACTAAGTCCAACAAAACACATTTTATAGTGAATAAACAGTTAAAACAAATCCACCCAGTGGCAGGTCCCAAGTTTCTCTGTGAGTCAAGATATGGAGGTGGCGTACTTCATCACAGAGGGCCCTTGCTTTAATCAGAGTTAATAGTTTCTCTTGCCAATTTACTGCCATCCTAGAACATTTTCCTGGTTCATCCTGCACCCCTTTCTGCTTCCCAATACCATCCAAACTCTTCTCTTTTGCAGTTTCTTAAGGCTTGATGACATTCCATATCTACAATCCACAACTTGCTCAGCCAAAGTCCAATTGATGGGCATCAATTTCCTTAGTTTCCATTTCTCTGATTTTTCTTTTCTTTTTCTTTTCATCTTTCCTTGAGGACCAGGAAACTTACTGTGTTTCTGCCTCATCCCTTTCCTGCATTATCTTAAAAAAAGCTTTTATCCACATCTCATTTTTTACACCATCATAAATTTTTTTTAGTCTCTTCCCCTGTTCATCCCCTGTAACAAATAGTATTTCATCATCCCTCATAACTCCCCTCTCCCACTAACCTCATGTTTTCCTACTAAGGATGGTGTATTTCTGCACGAAACCATTTGCATTCAATGCTCCTTTGCCTATTTCAGATAAAGATGAGGATTATCCAATGCTTTCCTATTTCTGCCCACCCCACCCAACTTTGTGCGATATTCTCACATGCTCCCCATATGATAAACAGCGAGGTCTTTCCCCCTCCCTTTTCTCATTTCTGCACTCAAGGGGCTATTCCTCTTTTTCCCTTTCCTTTTCTCTCTGCTCTTCAGTCCTTCAGAACAGAACCCATTCACCCCCTTCCAGGCAAGCGCCCCTATCTCTCTATAGAATATTAGTATATATATCATGGCCATAGAACTCCTTTTAACTGCTTTAATACATTTTATCTTTCTAGGTTTCTCGACTTTTGTGTTTCCATGTCAGATTTCCTTTTCGGCTCTGGTCTTCTCTGGAGGAGCGCTTGAAAGTCCTCTATTCCATCAAAATGTGGGCCCACATCCAGTGCTCCTGGCATTGCCCTTCCTAGTTTGCAGCCCGTTGCCAACAAGCCCATGGTAGGCAAGATGGCAAGGAGAGCCATGAGGGAGAAGACAGGGCCGGCCAGAGGAAGGTCAGGTCAGTCCCGCCGGAGGGCAGATGTGCGGGCAGGGGTGGACAAAGGCCATCCCAAATGAGAAGGCATGGGTGAGAGGTGCCTGTACGAGGCACTTCAGGCTCTGCAAAACAGATTCTTAGGATAATCCTGTGAGGTAAATTAGCAACCCCATTTTATAGACAAGGAGACCGAGGCTCAAGTAAAGTGACTGGCCGATGGTGAGCACATAACTGCCGAGTGTCACAGCCAGGACCTGAATTGAGATCTCTGGTAGGGGAGAAAACCAAACTAAACTCACTTGGGGTTTGCTGGAGTTGGACGCTGCTGCCTTTTGTGAACGGGTCTCCTCGGGGTGACTTGATACTACTTGATATCCTGGAGTAACTGCCCCAAAAGGCCCAGGGCATGCAAGCTCTGCCCCAAATTGAATGTCAATAATCACTTATTATGTGCCTACTGTGTGCTAGCTATTAAGGGGAAACTGCTACCACTGACTAATCTGAGCAACAGGGCCATTACCGACTGCTCGAATTAGGCTCCCCTGTCCGTAATGAGACGGTCACTCTTTGGAAACAGGATGATTGAAAGCCCATTTTAGGGACTGAGGGGAAAGAGGTGTCTCAGGGTCACTGGTTTAGAGCAGGAGCATCTTCTAATTCAACTTTCTCATTTTTACAGATGAAGAAACAGACCCAGAAAGGTGAACTGGTGTGCTTGAGGTCATCCTGCTGCTAAGTATCTGGGCCAGAATCCGACCCCAGGCCTTGGATTCCACATCCCACCCCCTCGGCCCGGCACTGTCCAGTCTCCTCATAGCCTGGTCAGGAATCTGTAGGAAGAATTCATGCTTCAGTAAAGTGGCTGCACGGCCATTAAGGGCTACCTCCACTTTTAATGTTTTCTGATTTTTGGGCCAAGTATAGCAACTGGCAGTTTAGGGGGTGACCAGGAGCGGCATGAGATGAAGCTGAGCACGGTTCTCAGCTGATGACAAGGGGCAAAGGCAGGTTTGGGAGGTGGGCGGCAATCTTCCCACCCTTTCTACTGCAGGAGCGTTTTAAGGGCTACTCAGGGGGCTCATTAGGGCTCAATCAAATTACACATTTATTAAGCATCTGCTATGTACCAGGCACAATGCTAGATACTAAGGCCCAAATATAAAGGTTCACCCCTATATCTTAAATATAAGATACACATGATATCAACAGAAGACCATTTCAAAGAAGTCAAGCAGCTGCAGGATCAGGTTTCTCCTAAGAGGAAGCTCAGACCCAGCAGGGAGTCTTTCTAAAGGACATCTAGGGAGGAAAAACCATATTCAAAGCCCAGAAGGAGATGAGACCTCCTGAACAGGAAAAGCAAGTTGGTGAATGTGGCTAGATCACAGAGCTTGTTTAGGGAAGTGATTTACAATCCTTTTGAATAACGGAGTGATATGGTCAGATCTGAGCTTCAGGAAGATCAATATGGCTGCTCTATGCAACCATAGCGAACGAGAGCCTTTGTGATTAGAGCTGAGGGACTGAACAGAAGGGGAAGAATGGAAGGGCTCTACTGCAGGTAGAATCCACAGGGCTTGGCACATGCTGGAAAATTTGGGATGAAGGAGAGTCAGGAGCCCAGGAAGGCAAAGCTGGTTTTAGTAAGAAAAGGTTATTCTGGAACATGGAAAAAAGCATCCTTGTTCATGCCCTGGAATCACTGGATAAATAACAATTGCCTGTGGAGGAGGATGACTTCTTAAAAGTCCCCATCTGGAACCTCGAAAGGGCCTCAGAAGAGCTGGCAGTCTTTCAGCCACAGCACAGCTCCTCTCCACCGGGACACTCCTCTCAGTCCTCTCCTTAAGTTCTCTCCTGTCCCTCTTATCACATCCATCAACAAACCATCCAGAGCAGAGACAGGGCAAGGGCAGGTACTGGTGGCCCCAGGGATGCTGGCCTTTTCCATCCAGCTCTCTTGAGCATTCTCTGGCAAAACCCTCGGATTCTACCCAAACTTTGCTGTCACAAGCACAGGGGAATGTGATCCCCAAAAAAGCAGGAGGATGAAAATGAACCCTAAGAAAGGACCCCCCCAAACAGCTCTCCAAGCAGAGATAGTCTACCTCTCAGATCCTAGAGAAGGGAGAAATTTATCACCAAAGAGGAACTAGAGAATATTATGAAATGCAAAATAGACAACTTTGATTACATTAAATTAAAAAGGTTTTGCACAAACAAAACCAACACAAACAAAAATAAAGGGAAAGTACAAAAGCTGGGAGAAAAAAATTGTAAAGCCAGTGTTTCTGATAAAGGCCTCAACTGTAAAATAAAGTACTGTGTCAAATTTATAAGAATACACATCACTCCCCAATTGAGAAATCGTGAAAGAATATGAACAATTTTTAGATGATGAAATTAAAGCCATCTATAGACATATGAAAAAATGCTCTAAATCACTATTGATTAGGCTAATGCAAATTAAAACAACTCTGAAGTATCACCTCACACTTCTCAGATTGCCTAAGATGACAAGAAATGACAATGATACATGTTGGAAGGAATGTGAGAAAAATGCAACATGAACGCCTTGTTGATAGAGTCATGAAATGATCCAACCATTCTGGAGAGCAATGTGGAACTAGTCTCTCCCATGGATAGAAAATGCCTTCTGCATAGGAGATGGAATGTAAATCAATACATGCTATGTTCACTCTTTTTTTTCTCCTGTCTCAACATGATTCATGTATTTACAAATTTAAGATATATGTATAACTTGAAAAAGAAGGAAACAACCCTCTGAACCCCCCCCAAAAAAAAAAAAAAAAAAAAAAAAAACAGCTCTTCATCTGTCCTTTCCTAACATCCTACCCAGGGCCATGAGAGCTGCCTTCAAAGGACTCCATCATCTCCTTTTCTCTCCTCTTGACTCCAGCCAAGGATGGAGCATTCTGCTTACAAACTACAGAATCCAAATGACTGATCTTCAAGGATAAACTAAATTTTTTTTTTCCAAATTAGGAACATGGTCTTTGGATTCAAAATGTTTTACTTATGAGAAAGAACCTCACTCATAATAAGATAGTACATGCAAAGGACGTGGCACTTTTACCCAGAAAAAAACTCAAAAGCTCACCTTGGAGAGCCAATGATAAAGAAGAACAGATTTAGAGAATTACAAAATTGAGCTCAAAGGAAACTGCGGAGATCCTCTAGCTCAACTCCTCCCATTCTACAATTGCCTAAGTTAAGAGAGCTAGCAAGAGCTACAGCACGGAGTCACAGAAACAGCATGGGACGCTGTGGTGGGCACTGAAGAGCTAGGTGACCATGGGAGATTCTTAACCTCTCTGGGGCCATTTCCTTATCCACAAAATGTAAGGGTAGGTCAGTCCACGAGGGTTTCATTAAGAAACCACTGTTTTTTGGCACTGGGCAAGGTTACATTCTCCACAAACATGCATTTTGTAGAAACTGAAGTTTGCACTCTCAGCCCCCGAGTCTTCCCTCTTCTGTATGAACACATCCAGTTGGTTGTCAGGGCTCTTCAGTTTGCCTCCTCGACATATTGACATCGATCCCCTTCTCTTCACTTCCCTGGGCACTATCCAACCTCAAGTCCTTAGCACCTCTCGCTAATTCATCTTCCTGCTTCCAGCCTCTCCTCTCTTGAATGCAGCATCCACAGAACTGCCAAAAGTAATCATGTCAGTACCCAGACCTCCCAAGAAAAACCTTCCTGATGATTCTAGAGGGAAACTCTCACAGTCTGGCTCCATTCAAACTACCTTTCGAACCTGGTTCCACATGGCTCCCCTTCCCATACTCTTTGTTCCAGACAGATTGAATTAGTCAGCAGCAAATATTTATTAAATACCCACCAGGCACCATGCTACATTTTGAGGGTAAAAAAGAAAACAAACAAAAAAGGACAATCCCTCTTCTCAAGGGGCTACAACTAATGAGGCAACAATGTACACAATCTACATACAGAGTAGAGAAATAATGTAAAAAGGGAAGGCTACCTGTGGAGGATGGGATTTAAAAGGGACTAAAGGAAGCCGGGAGGCAGAGATGAGGAAAGGGTGTCCCACGCATGGGAGACAGCCAGAGAAAATGCCGGGAACTGAGAGATGGGGGTCAGGAGGCCAGTGTCACAGTCATAAAGTACATGGTGGGGCTTGGAAAAGGGAGGAGGAGCTGTGGATGAAGGGCTTTTGTATGTGATCCTGGAGACCATAGTGGGCCACTGGAGCTTACTGAGTAGGGGGTATCATGGTCAGACTTGTTTTTTAGGAATATCACTTTGCTGGCTGAAAAGGGGACGGACTGGAGTAGGGGGAGCCTTGAGGCAAATAGAGCTTCTTTCCCCACTTCCCCCCAGAAGTGACTAATAGGTGGCAGATGATGAGGGTTGGATAGTGCCCAGGTAACCTGACAACTAACTGAATGTAGACATGCAGAAGAGGGAAAAAAAAAGAAAAAAAAAGACTGTGGTAGCACTAATAGAAATAGGGAACTCTGAACAACTTAGAGGGGAAGATGTCAAAAATTCTGTTTTGAATGCATTGCACTAGAAGCGGTCCCTAAACAGAGAGTCAGCAAGCAATGGCGACGTAGGACTGGAAGTCAGGCTAGAGAACTGTGCCGATGGTACATGATGGGGCAATCAAGCAACAACCATTTATTCAGAGCCTACTACGTGCTAGGTACCATACTAGGTTCATGCTAGCAACTGATACTGTCTCTGCCACCGAGAGATGCAAACCAGAAGGGTGCCATGCCCATAAACTGGAGAGAACGGGGGTTTCAAGAAGGGAGAGTCACATTTCAAAAACTACAAAGATGAAGCCGAGTGTTGAGAAAAGGACATTTTGCTGAACGAGTAGATCTTCTAAGATGGGAAATGGTTAACACGAACAAAGCAAAAAACAAGAAATAAATATTCCCAGGAAGGTTATTTTTAGCAAACAGAAAGGTCAGACAAGAAGAGACATTTCTAACTGTTCTTCCCCAAAGTCATTAAATCGTGTAAAACCTCCTCCTCTCTACTTACACCAAAGAGATTAAAGAAAGAGGGAAAGGACCCACATGTAAAAAAAAAATTCATGGAAGGTCTTTTTGTAGGGGCAAAGAATTAGAAACTCAGGGATGTCCATCAATTGGTTTCCACTCAAAAAATTACGAATATTATTATGCCATAAAAAGCAATGAAAGGAATGATTTTAGAAAAAAACATACAAAATGATACAGAATGAAGTGAATGGAACACAACAATTCTGTAAAGACAAAGAAAAATACTTTATAGACTTAAGACCTCAGATTCTAGAGGACTGATGATGAAGCTTGCTACCTTCATTTCCTGACAGAGGGGAGGGACTCTCCACACAAAATAAGACAGACACTCTTAGATCTAATCAATGCCAGAATAGGTTTTGCTTGGTGATGTATATTCAGTACAAGGATTGAGTTTTTCTCTTCAATGAGGGAGAAAGTAATACTTACTAACTAAAAAACAAATATTTCCAAAATTTTTCCTAAAATTAATTTAATCTGAACATTTAAACTTGGCTAATTTAAATAATTTCTCAAACTAGTCTCAATTTAATATTAATAATATCATGAGAGTGTCTTGCAGATGACCCTAAGTGGTAGCATCAAGCTCTGAAAACCTGTGAACGGTTGTAGTGAAAAGAACACTTAACACTGGGTGATATCAGGCAGGTTCTTTTGGAACCCAGAGAAAAAGGGAGTTGAGAACTAGTGGATCTTTAAGATGCCCTCGTTCCTCCCACTCCACAACTTGTAGGACTGGAAGAAGCACTAGCCTGTGATCACAGCACCTCGATAATTTAACACATAAAAGCTCTGGGGAGCTTCACGTCTGCTGACCAAGACAAACACCCTCTCACATTCCTCACATCCAAAGAGCCAGGTATCTGAGTTCCCAGACAGCTGAGTAGGTACCCAAGGAAAATGAATCCACATTAGCAAAATATTAACAAGAATCATCTTCCACAAGACACGATTTAGGGACAATCTCATGAAACAATAAAATTAAATTTAAAAGAATCTTGTAGTTAATCAACATTTGGAGATCATCCACCTCTGCAGCGCCCTCCTGGAAAACTGAAAGTAGCCTGAACACATCAAAATCTCCCAGAAACCAGTGACAGACTTTGTAATGGGACCCTCATTGCCTCTAAGCACATGCAAAGTCCTAACCTGCGTGATAGAAGCAGAATGAGAGATTAGGGGAGTCAGGTAAAACCAAAGCAAACCACAAGTTAAGTGTGACAGTTCTAAGACCAACACTCCAGACTGTCATTAGGAAAACATAAAATTCTAGCATTTAAGGAAATCAAACTTAATAATTTTTTTCTGATAAACTCTATTATGTTAAAAATATACATTATATGGTTATGTCTGAGTGCTAATTATTACTTCACAGCTACGTTCTGATGTGTTCACAGACCAAAAAACCAAGAGCAAAAAATGACAACTAAAAAACAGGTCTCGAGAAAATATCTTACATAGTGGAAAATTTTCATCTGAACTTCAAACCCCATCTGTATAGAAGGGAACCTTGTTCAAGGGTAAATAGGCCCAACCTGTGGAGAGAAACATTCAAGTTAATACAGAAACCAATTTCCAAACATTCTTCACAAAAAATATTAAGATAAAATGTATCTAATCGGTGGATGGGAGGTGTCAGGGCTTGAACAAGCAGGCTATTTTAAATTATTCTTTATCAGTTAGAACACGGAAGCTCATATATGCTCTCCAAATCAGTTTCCATTTGTAGTAAAAGAAGGTAACTGGGTAAACGTGTTGTGTAAAAACAACAGAAGCTGGAAAGGCCTTAGATATTGTTTCAATCTCCTCCTTAAGGTGACAGACGCTCCCCAAGGAGCAAACCCAAGCTGCCCGACCACAGCTTCAGCTCTAAGGCAGCCTTTGAGTCCTCAAGAAGGGATTCACATGATGCCCTTGTGACTTTGGGCTCCATCTTCTTGGGCGGATGCTTCTCTCAGAGGCACCTCTAAGATGGTGGGATTACAGTTCCTTCTAAGAATACAATCTGCTAAGGGACAACCCAAGGCCAGGCACTGCAGTGCCCCTGCCCACCCCAGCCCAATTCTCAGACCTTCCACCCTTCCTTCACAGCCAGGTCAGCACCGTGACAACCTGACACGGACAGGCCATTTCTGGAGGAAGAGGAGGAAATGAGGGAAGGAACTTTGTGAACCCAAACCCTTCATCTGCCTTTTGATAGAAGTGGTGCCGCTCCCCTGGCCTTCTCTCCATTTCCTCACATGCAATCCCCCAGAAAGGCTGCCTTTTTTTCCCCCGGGGGAACCAGAAGAATGGCCAAGGTGCCAAGTCTATCTGGCACATCCTCACGCCGACTTTAGAATTCGTTTTCATTTTGCTAGGGCAATGTTTCCTCATCTCTCCTGAGGCCCTTACTCCCAGGAGCCTCAGGCTTCAAAGGGACTCAAGAGATCTCCAAGGCTGAGCCTGTGGTGTCGCACAGCGAGTATAAATAGCAGAGCTGAAGCTGCATCCACTGGCAGCTCTCCTGCCAGGGCCCGCTGGCCACCTCCGGTGAAAGAACCACACGGGTATTAGGGGAAGGATGTGCATACTGATTTTGCGCTTTGAAAATGAGCCATAAGGCAGCATAAAAGGACCCTATTAATCAGCATAAAAATGATTATCAGAGAAGCGTGAGAAAGATGACAATAGGTAGGAAAGCAGCATGCAGTGAAAACGAGCATTTTGTAAGAGCTATGAATCTGTGAAACTCTCCTTTGAAGTACAGTTTGTCTCCCTTTGGAAGTACATAGTGATTGTTTTTTTGTGACAGAAGATGTTATTTGCACATCACAACACGGAACACAAAAATCTCAAAACACATTACAAAAGCAGACAATTTTGTTTCTTCAAAATTTTATTTCAATTTAAATTACAGGGCCAGCCAGATTTTCCAATATAAATGCATTTTCCTTGGGCAAAATGAAATGCTTTTATATGCAGTAGTTACAATTGTATACATCTCTACTTTTTTTTTTTTTTAAAGGGTAAAAGTCCCATGAAATAACTGCCTTAGTCTATGCGAGCCTTCCTAACACTTGAGAAGAAACCACTTTCAGTACAACTTTTCCATACTACAAACATGGCAAATGATCAGAACTCTAAAACACAACTTTTTCTTAACGCTCAATGTTTTCACATTCTGTTGTTCAAAAAACAAACAAACAAACCCAAATAAAGAAAAAATACCACAGCAACTGCCTCCAGAACCCAACAGGATAGTCCCAAGCCCAGGCTCCATTTCCCACACTTCCCCCATCCTTTTTCTGCTCTATGGACAGAAAACTTTCGTGCTAGGACACACTGCCAAAGTGGAAGCTTTGATGTTCTGAGAAATATCTTGGCCAATCAGCTCTGTTCCACTCAGCTGTGATCAGGGCATGTGCCCTAAACCACCTACCATACAGTGCCGGGCAACAACGGTAATACTTACAATTCTTGCGGCCACTTGTGCCTTTCTAAAAAAGAGTGGAAACTTCCTTTTCCAGAAGTTAAGTCACTTCCCTTATTTCCAATAGGAAATGTGGATTATTTTACAGAGTAGTTTCAGATTGCTTTAACCAAACCCATTATAATAGTGAGCTTCATTGACATTAAACAGAACCAAATGGACTCCACTTTCTTTAGAGTCATGCTCTATCTGGCTTCCTTTCATGAAGACTTTAAAAATTAACAGAAACATCAATCGAGAGTCCCATTCTACCAGCAGAGAAATAATTTAATTAGGAAGAGAGGCTAGCAAAGGATAGATAATTCTATAAAGTCCTTCATCAGCTGCAGCCAGGCGGCACTTGAACTTTCAGAACCTGATCCAAAAGTTGTGGAGTTGTGATCCTGGCAATCTTGGCAAGAGAACAGACGCCATTCCCGATCACTTTGCTCAGCTACATTCCAGCAGGAGTTGTTTTGTTGTGGTCACAGTAACAAAAGTGATGCAACATCAGTTCTTTCTTTGTAAATACTGATAATTTGCAATATCTAGGGACAGGGAATGGGGTGGAGAGCAGGGAGGAGCCTTTCCTGCAGGATATCTATGACTAAGAACTTATGGTCTACAAGAAGCTGAGGCTTCCATTCTTCAGTCTCACAACTATTGTACTGGACCACAGAGACACTAGAAAGAAAAGGGGGTGTTCTATGGGGTCCCCACCCCTCACCCAAAGAATCAGCAGGAATTAAGCATCATCTTTACCATTTATTTATAGATCTGGCCAATATTATTCAGGAAGAATACAGTTTACTGGCTCCAGTTTCTATTTGAGCCTATTCTAATGGATGGCACCCAGTAAGAGAAGGGAATACAAAGAATTTGGTTGTTCTTCCCTTTAATGCTGCAGAAAGTACTCAGGAAAGTGTGAAATCAGCATTTCCATGGGATTGGAGAGATTCAATTACATAGGAGCATTCATTTTTGCAAAAACTCAATATTAGGTAATAGTTACAGACTAATACAATAACATTCTTCTGCTGTACAAATTAAATCATTTTAAAGAAATGAGTAGTCTAGTAGTTATATACAAAAGAAATCTGTAGCACTGTTGAAATGAAATGTCACTGCTATTTCTACTGTCTTAAAATACCTTCAAAAAAGTAAAATGAACAAAAACCCTTGAACATCTCCAAGTTGACAAGTCTCAAGAAAATCAAATCAAATGTCAAAAAAAATTTTTTTTTCCTAGAAAGCACTGAAAAGCATATATACATTTTTCCTTATGAACTTTCTCAGGTTTCATTCACACTTTGGAAAAACTGCTAAGTTGCAATATCTCTATTAGCATGACAACTATCCCCCAGAGTGTACCTCTCTGATACATTTCCCCTTTGATTACAGATAAAGCACTAAACATTTCTGTTCTATTTTTGTTTTTGTTTTTTTTGTTTTGTTTTGTTTTTTAAATCAAGGCATACAATCAGATACCAATGGTGCCAAGTGTGCGCAGGTCATGTTGTGCTCGGATCTCAAATAAGTGCAAATGTATTGGACTGAATTAGATTGGCAAGCATGCAACCTGTCACTTAACTACCTTTAACACCTTTTTTCCTGAATCAAAAGATAACCTCTATGTTTGTTTTTAAAAACCTCACATTCCTAGAACCCCCTAAACAAGCAGTGTCTTTGAATTCTGAAATGACATAAAGATCAAGAAAAGGTCCACACGGTGCTCTAATGTGCAAGAAAGCAGCAGCTATGCTTTTCAACTTGGACTAAAAAAAAAAAAATGAAAAAAGAAAAATGAAAAACCGTTCACTGAACAGCAGATTAGCAGTAATGTTCCTCATGAATCGATACGAGTGCCTGATGCTGAATATCTAACAGCAAATGCTGACTTGGGGTTTAATATTTTAGATGTTTGTTTATTGGAGATTAAGCTTCTTGCTGTGCTGGTCTCTTCAAATCCCTGATCTGTTTAACTAAATAGGTCTTCTCATCATTAAATTGTTCATCCTCGGTCCTGTCATTCTGAAACTTGCTGAGAAACTCAATCAGTTTCGTTTGGTTCTTGAGAAGGATGTCTAGGATTGGCTGTGTTTTATTAGGATTGGCTACAAACACCTGCAGAAAAGAAGAAACAAGAATGTTAGCCCATTCTCAACTACAACAGTCCTGGCCTGTCTCAAATACCGAAACCCGCTCATTTGTAACAGGGAGTCCTACTGTCCCCAGAACATTTTATGATACTTGTTCACTGTTTGACATATACAAGTATGAAAATGGGAAGCATTTAAGCAATGTGAGGAACTTCTCACTCCAATGACTTTTTTTCTTTATTTATTTCACCAATTTCAATCGGCTAAAGGATAAAAATAAACTCAAGCCAACAGAACACAACCAGTAAGCTTTCTTCAGAGATAAATAAATCTCCCCCCATAAAATAAGTTTCTACTAAAAGCACACACCTATCCATGCCCACCCTAAAGTCCAAGTCAGCCCAGACTGGTGGAATGAGTGAGTAAAGGAGTGAGGGGAAAGAAATCTGTCTGTTCTAGCCTTTAATGCTAGACCTTTTAAACTTCCATACAAACACCGGAATGAGGCTGACAAGAGAATTGTCCAGCAAAGGGTATTAATGACTACATGAAAAGACTGACAATTAGAATATCCAAACAAGCCTTTGTTTGGCACCTGCACTTTAGTCCTATGACAAATGACTGTTGTTAAAACATGGCGGAATCTGGAGAACCCCAGACTGCCCGGCCCTCCCCTACTGCCTTCACTTCCACTGATGCTCAGGGGTGAGTCTTCTCCATTCAGGGCCGAGGAGAAGTCACAGAACGGAGATGGAGGCAGGGAGGGTAGGCCCAAAGCCGGTGGGGAGAAGGGGCAGAGGTGGCAGCTGCTGTCAGCACGGAAGGCCACGCAGGGCAGGCTACGGTGCTGTTTGTTACTTAGCAGGGAAGTGAGATTTGCTCTTGGGCGGAACATTCAGGGGACTCTTGCTCTATTTTCATAATGGAGCAAGATTCTGGGCCCAGAGGTGTGAAGGTGGATTCTTAAAACCAACAGCATCGAAAATGGGCAACACTCATTGTGGGGGGGAAAAGTTACTCCCAAAGGCAGGAGGCCTGTAGAGAAAAGTAAATTTTCTTCAAAGTGCAAACGATCTCGGTCTTTCTGTCCTTGTGTTCTCCAGTATCAGAATTTTAATATTTCAGTCACACTCTCAGTACAGCTGACTAATCAGTGAAGGAGGAACGAGCAGAAGCTGGGAGACCCAGAGTCAGTCACCTTACCTCAGATTCTCAGCTTACAATAAGGTTACCGAGAATGCTGGAGGCAGAGTGCCCTGAGCACAATGACAAGAAGCATCGAATTCATGGACTGACTCAGAGCAGGAGGGGCCCCAAGGAGCTCAGTGGTCCAAATGACTCATTTTCCGGGTCCCAGGAGCAGGCTGGTCCCTTCCCATCCCAATTTGGAGGTCAGGGAACTGAGGCCCCTAGATGTAGACTGTTACTATTATACAACAACTGTTACATAACCAGATGATCAATTCTAAAAGGATTTGCAGATTAAGAGAAGACCCTGGAAAAGGTTTCAATACCGTACCTTAAAGACATGAAAGGCCTCAAACTGTATGTTGCGGCTCTTGTCTCGCAGAAGGTTCATCATCAGTTTGAGGTTTTCAGGTTTACTGATATATTTTGTCATAATTGTGAAGTTGTGTCTGTCTAACAGAAGTTCCCCAAGAAGCTGAGAAAAGATTTTTAACCAAGACGTGTTACATTAGAAACGGATCTGTTATAAGAATACTTCATTTAATTGGATTGGTTTGAAAACAAGAGGTTCCTCCCAATTGATTTCTTAGTGAAGAGCTAGCCCTTACAGAGTCCGAGCGTATGTGATATTTTCATCACTTGGGATGGAAATTTTTCCAAAACTGATCTCATAGTCTGCAGCCTCCTCCTCAGCACTCGCCAAATGTCATTTCCCCCTTTCTTAGTGACTCAGGATCATCACCTCGAGCACAATCTCAGTGTTTAATGACCAGGTTCTAGGAGTGGCCTCTGGGCCAGCCTCCTCCTCTCCAGAGGACACCCCTCTTCCACATCCCTGACGGCTGCTCAGTTTCTGCTTGAATACCTCAAGAGGCAGCTCTAATACTGACCATCTCTCACGGTGAGAAAATTGCTCTGGACCTCTGCCTCTCTCCAACTTCTCCCTGACTCCAGTTCTTGACTTTAAAATTAACTGCATAGAGAACAGACCCCATACTTCCTCTTCCACTTGCAGTCTGCTCCTTCCCCTCCCCGGCCCTCCTACATCTCCCCAATCCCTGGGGAAGTAACCCTGGTGACTCGGAGCAGAATATTCCATTCTAGAGGCTTCTTTACTGAGCCCACCACTAACACACATCACGAGCCCTCTTCTACTTTGTGGACAACCTGTACGTGGCTGCCATTGCTGAAAAACACGGCCTGTGGCCAACCTGAAGCCTGGCTGGTCCTTAGGTAGCGAGAGCCCAAGGTCTGGGGCATCGTTCTGAGTCCCGCTGAGGAGGCCGGGCCAGAGGAGGCTGGGCTTGATGGCTCCCTCCACGCCTTGTGGAGACCAGCACCAGACTAGGGTTGTGGGTTCTACACTCTCTCTTTTTAAAACTTCCATATTCCTCATATAATAAAAGAATTCACAGAGCAAAGGGGAGGGCGGGGGGGAGAGGGGCGGGGAGAAAAAACCCACAGAAAGTGACAAACACTTCCACGTGCTCTCAGACACCATCACCTTTTCCTCTGGAGGGAGCTAGCATTTTATGAAGGTCACTGCCAGGGAATCGCTAAAGAATGATTAGATTAGGATGATTTCGATATCTTCAATGGAAAACAGGCCTCCTGTCTAAGAACTCGGAAGAATTTCAACATGCAGTAACACCTCCCTCAGACGCTTTTACACGCATCTCCTTCATAAGACCTCAAGTTTTCCACAATCAGTGATGAGCGATTCCCAGGCCCGGCAGAAGCCTGCGCCCTCCGAAGGGCATCCTGTAGCCCACAGTCGATCGGCCAGCTCCGCAGGCGTCCCTATAGCCCCAAGAAAGCCTCCTTCCTGGATTCTCAAGGGGCTGAGGCTGCTGCCCTAAAGGAGACCCGCTGCTTCTTGCCTGTCTCGTTAGCACAGTGAAGTGGCCTAGGTCCCTAACCCTCACATTCTACCCATGCCGCCCGCCACCCCACCAATTTCCACAGAAATAAAAATAAAGCAGAAATCCATACCTTGAGCGACTGTCTTTTTGTCACATAATTTTCTGAATGAAGTAACTTTTCATATTCACTGAAGAACTAAGAAGAGAAGAAAACAAACATTGATGGGTTTTCCCCCAAATATTAGACTGAACTAACCCTAATGCCACATAAAAATGCCTGTGACCCTTTTCCAGGCCCCATTTCCCCCGGGGTTCCCAAGTCTTCTAGGAGCTCACCTCCACTTTCTGGCTTTTCTCACTAGAAATGCCCACCCCTGTACAGCACCCCCCCCCCACATCTGGTCCTTATAGCCAATCTTTTCATTGATCCTTTTCAAAGGTTTCCCCCAATCACCCCAGTTCCTCTCCACCTCCAGGCTGGGGCTTCCTGAGAGTTCCAGGTGATTGGTCACTCTCCCTTAATCTATTAAACATACAGCTTCATTAGACGCCATGAAGACTCGCTGTTCCTCAGGACATGAATTTCAAACCTGCCCGGGCACCTTGTGCCTCCTCCCCTCCAGGCCCCTCCATGACAGCCTCATCCTGACCCACCCTGCCTCCTCCCCAGCCATGGGCTCCAACCTCTTCCCCTCCCCTCTGGACTCACTCCTCAGTGGCCAGCAGACCGTCACCCCCTTTACTCAAATCATTCCAGGTACAAAGACCCCCCTCACCCCCCCTCTAATCCCACCGGCCCAGGGACTTCAGCCTGAGCCCATGGTGTCCCACCCCCCCTCTAATCCCACCAGCCCAAGGACTTCAGCCTGA
Source organism: Antechinus flavipes (assembly GCF_016432865.1). Taxonomy (NCBI): domain Eukaryota; kingdom Metazoa; phylum Chordata; class Mammalia; order Dasyuromorphia; family Dasyuridae; genus Antechinus; species Antechinus flavipes. The sequence continues at coordinate 9,224,823 of NC_067401.1, forward strand.
GCCCATGGTGTCCCAGCCCAGACCTCCTTCCACTGGACGCCTGTTCTCTCTGCCTCTCCCTGACGATGCTGTTTCCCCAGATGCCCTTTCTCTCCGACCCTACCGGCGTCCTGGCTGTGGCAGGCTCATCACGGCCAGATCTCCTCCCTCAGTGGCCACATCTTGCCCCGGCTGCCCTCTTCTCCCTCCCAGTCCCGACCCTTTGCCGAGCCTCTTCAGCCCGGCCCAGTCCTCTTACTCTCGAGTGCCTTCTCTTTGTCCTCCCAGCAATTCCGCCTTGCCAAGACCAAGTTCTGGGGCCCTTCTCTCTGGCTAACCAGCTGGGGCTCCTCGGTGGTGAGCTCAGCAGCTCCGTGGCTTCCAGGGCCTTCTCTGGGCCCAACACTCCCAGACTGGAACCAGCCCTCCCCAAATCACTGACTGCCTGCTGGACGTTTCATTGGGATGTCCCTGAGGCGTCAAACTCCCCAGGAGCCCCCCCCCTCACCTCCTGCTGCTGGGGTGCTACCATTCTAATGCCCCAGGTCCATGACCTCGGGGTGTCCTCACCCCGATTGCCAGATCCTGCCTTTTCTTTGCAGAATTTCTCTCGTGGGCGGCCCCTCACCAGCAGGACTATTACAACAGCCTTCTAACCACCTCCTGCCTCTAACCTCTCCCTATTCCAATGCAGCTTCCACAGAGGTGAAAATCCTCTCCTCAAACTCCACGTACTCTGACCAAGCCTGGCCCCTCCTGAGGAACCTGCCCAAGAGCAGAGCCCGGATCCTCTGAATCCCTTCTGATATTCCCCTCCTCCATGCAATCGTGGTGCTCCCCCAACCGTCCTCACCCACAGTGCTCCCAGTCCTCGCTTCCACCTCCAACCCGTAGCATCAGCGCCCTTTGGGAGGCCTTTCCCGCTCCCCTCCTAGTGCCTTCTGGGCCATGACTCTCCCATGTGCTGAGTGACATACATCCCCTTCCCCGTCAGGCTCTGAGCTCCTGGAGAGCAGGCATGGTCTGCACCTCACAATGCACCCCCCTTTGTATCCCCAATCCTTCACTCAGTACCTGGCACACAGTGAACTCAATAAAAACAAAGCTTTTTCACTACCTTTTCGAGGGCCTGGAGAACCTCTCTCAGGCCACCAGATCTGCACTGTTTCCCGAGTTGCCCACCACAACCGCTGGTCTCCTGCCACCTCCTTCCCACACCTGTACTCATGGAACAGCCCTCCCCTCTCTCTCCCATCCCCGGCCAGATCTGGCAATCCTCAAACACCTGGCAGACAGCACACGCCCAAACACTGAACGCACTGACTCCCACTCCTTAGTCTTGCTCAGCAACCTTGGACTTTAATTAGGAGCTTTAAACCTACCCTGAATGCTGTTTTATTAATTTTCAGTTTAATGGCAGACATTCAACACAGAGCAAACTTAAAAAGAGAGCCCGTAAGTGATCCAAAGCTTGGGAAAGTCCTCCCTCTGGTGGAAGCATTTATCATTACACCAAAGTCAGAAATCCTAATCTTTAGGACAAATCCAAGAAGGAACATCAGACCTGGAAGGGACTCCACACAACACTAGTCCAGCCCATTCATTGCAGATGAGGAAACTGAGGCCGTAGGGAATTTAAGGGATTTGCCTAAGATCAAAAAGAAACTACCTCAAATTTTATAAAGAAAGAAAAGGGACGCTCTTTGGATAGCTTCTCTTCAAAGAAAACAAAGGTGTTTTGTGGGCTGGTGTTTCAAACTACCGACATCAAGAGCCCCCCAGGAATCCCACACAAGTGAGGTCCCGCGGGGAGGTCTCCGTCCGTAGGCTTTCTTACCGTCAGGGGTAAGAAAACACTTGTAAGTGAGGGGATCCGGGACGCCTCAGAGAAGGTGGTCCCTGAGAACATCCCGGTCTGGGCAATGGCTAAATGAAGTGTGTGTGGAGGGAAGAAATATGAAATGTGACGAGCTCGACCACAGAATGTCAGACAAGGTGTCTGTACCATATAGAAGCAATAGATAATATAATTATCACTCAAGGTGTTTAAGAAAGGCAGAAATATGGCCAGACAAAAACCATTCTGGCAGCCATAAAAAGCAGCCTAGGGAGCTCACACATCATCCCCTGCACAGAGATAAGTTAATTAACAAACAGAAGGGAATCTTCCTTTAATTATCCACTCCTTTGAAAAAGGAGAAAAGCTTAGGTAAATCCACTTTAACTTCCTCTTGGTGGTCTCTAATAGGGAGATTCAAATTATATCCTGGCATGATTTTTCTCTAGGTACAGAGTTATAAGAACTTCACACCATTTGGGCCTCAGTTTCTCCATCTAAGAAAGTAAAGGTGTTACAGAGATGAATAAAACAATCCTAAATCTTAAGTTTCTTTGAGATTCAAATTCTAGGATTCTATGCAGCATCTAATCTTAAATGTTTAAATATTTACTCCTTCATTTTTAGTAGCTAGAAGAAATTAACACTTATAATGCAGTTTTATAATTTTATATAGACTCACTCTATCATAATGCTGTTCCAAAAATTCGGCACTCAGCAACTTGTGTCTTGTAAGTAAATCCTAGAAAAGAAATTAGATTCTCATAGTTTTTCTAAATATTTAAGATTTTTAAAGTTCTAAGCCCATTCTTCAACCAATGAAAAATTTTGACATGTTAAAAACGTCTACGCAATACTTACGGGGGAAATTAACTGAAAATGCAATAAGCTTAACGTGAGCATCAGCAACATGAAATAGCCGTAATTTGAAAGAAATAACAAAGCAGCAATATAATAGTATCCTGACATATTGTTGATTCTGGACCCCACAAAGACCACACTGAAACACTAAAGCAAGCAGAACCAAAACAGAGGAAATGATGAGGTGTGAGGAAAGGGCAAAGGAGGGGTAGGAATAGCAAAAAGCAAATGTAAAATACTAGAAAGACTTTAAACAAAGTCATATGTTGAACTCTTAAGAACACAAAACCACTCACTTTATGATTTTGTGTTAAGAGTATTTCAACAACCAGGTTGTTGGTAGCTTTAGCTAATGGCACTAGTCACCAAAATGAATCAAACTCCTAAAATGCAAATCTTAAATCATCTGTAGCAAGTTAAGTGATTTTGTTTAAAGGGAATCTCTGGGAAAGATCTAACAGCTCAAAGGAGCTAAAGAAAAAAGGAGAGAGATTCACATAACAATTATTACACTGAAACTTATATCTTATTTCTAAAGTAGAATCTCATTAAAAAAAAAAAAAAAAACTTATCACATTAAAGAAAAACAAGCTGGCAAGCTAACATTGACAAGGGCTGAAAAAGTCAAATTAAGGATTCCCTCTCATCTGACCTGTGGCTTCAAAAACATGTATTACAAACTCTCCTTAGGAGAGTCCAGGCTGCTTCCTGGGACCCAATGGGATTGTGACCTCAAGCAGCCATTTACATTCAGTCTCATGCAGAAGAGAATTACTTGCAATTAATCAATCTTTTCCTCTAAAAATAGAGAATTTAGCTTACTGGGAGTTATCCAGTAAACCACCAGTGTAAATGAACACCTTAATGGCTTACACTGAATTCTTTCTTTTAAACTTTGTCCTAAATTTTAATTATCATAGGCCTCTTTCAAGGTTTCTCTGGGTGTGTCTACTTAAGAGAGTGTGCTATTAAACTTTTCCAAAACTAATTTCCTCGGTATATTCATGGCTTTTCTTTGGTGTTAAAATTTTTTGGAGGTGGGAAAGGAGAAAAAAAATGAGCTATGGGCCTTTAGATTCTTTAAGGGGCCCCAGAGGCGAGAGTGTTAAAGCAAGGACCAAATTGTCTTCTTTATGGTAACTGGAAAAAATAAAATATTATTTATGTTTTGTTTAAAAAGCAAGATTCATTTTTCTCTGAATCAGATGCTTCAGGAGGCAGCTTTTCATTCCTTTAAAGCTACAGATTCTACTTACTTCTATCTATTATGCCCATTTCCCCCAGATTATCTAAGACTAATAACTCATACAAGAAACAATCATTATTTTTAACTGGAGTAAAATAAAGCTAAACATTAACAGTAAAGATTTTTGTTCACTATACACTAAATTATGTATGGGAAAAAATACAAGTTCCAAATTTTTCCTATATATCCTGTGAGATTTAGACATGAGAACTGAATTTTGTTTCAAATCTAACAAATAAAGATTAAATAAAATAAAGGAAGACATGAAGTAAATACTTTAAAATATCCAACCAGATCCTCCCTTCTAGCTGTTTTTGACAGCTCTGCTATTCCAAAAGTCCCCCTAAGAAAGCAGTAATATATCAAACATCCCACAGAGAAGCAAAGGCAACTGGGCCCTCAGCAAGTCCATCAGGTTAGCCCTTGCAAAACTTCTGTCCCTGGGAGTGCTCCCAGGGACATACCTGCATACATATGTGCATGATCAGTTCCCTCATTTATACATTACCTTGAACGTGGCAAATGCATCTGAAGCTATGTCAAATGTGGACATTTCAACATATCTGAAGAAATCATAAAACTGCTCTGACCACAAAATTATTTTGGCAAGAGGTTCATGTCTGATGCATTCTCTCAGCATTATTCCACAATTAAGAGCAATTTCTGGAGATTCGTACCTGGAGAAAGAACATAGTAAAATTACTTTAAAAAGATCTCAACACGCTGCCCTACTGCTGCGTTCTGGGCAGATCGGGGTGCTAAACTCTGCTGTGAAGGCCATGGGAGCAGAGGGGTCGGGTCGATGGTGTACCTGTCTTGTCTGCGCCAGCCCTACTATTTGTTAGAGAGGCCGGGGGAGAGGTTGCAGGACTTCTCTGAGGACTCTGGGACTAACTCATCAGGATCCTAACCAGGGAATTTTTACTATTGTTAATTCCTAAAAACTAACAAAAACCCCCACTCAGATGACATCACTGTGATGGGGAGTGGGGTGGGTAATGCACATCTATGTGGGACTTTTCACGACCTATCTTTTCTTGACAAAGATACTGGAGTGCTCTGCCTTTTCCTTCTCCAGCTCACTTTACAGATGAAGAAACTGGGGCAGGCAAGGTGAAGGGTCTGGCCGACATTTGTTCTCAAGGAGTCTTTGGAGCTCGGAGCTCCGCCCTCTGGGCATGGTGGCATCCGTGGGGTACTGGTGGGGGCCTCTCCAAAAGAAAAGGTGTTTAGAGGAGCGTTTCATACCAAACCTTTGCAGTTTGGCTCATTTTACATTTGGGGCTCTTAGCTTTTCAGACGAGGACCCAAACTGAACCCAAGAACTCTGGTTTGAAGTTGCTAAGAAAGTAATTCGCTCGGGTCTGGCAGCTGGTTTTCCCACTTGGTCACCTTTTATCCAGTCCATCCCTCATACAAGTTGCCAAATTAATGTTCCTAAAACACATGCCTGATGTTCTATTGCTTCTAAGATGAAATAAAAACTTCCTGGCTTTCATTTAAAACCTCTATACAAGCTGACTCTCCTCCCCTTTTCCCGATTTATTCCATCTTCCTCCTCCAGATACACTCAACATTCCAACCAAACTGGCTTAACTGGCTTGCTTCCCCGAGCCCATGTCATGTCCCATTTCTGTTTTGTCATCCCAGCTGAAAGTCACTCCCTAACTTGCGTTCATGCCTCATGTCTCCACTCAGGGACTGTAAGAGACCATCCTTCTTATTCTCCCCTTAGTGCTCTTTTCAAATTATTCTAAATTTACTGATTATATAAAGTATATATAATAAACATCTCAATCTGGATACAAAGCCTTTGATCACTTGGCTGCAGGCTGTCTTTCCATGCTGACTCCTCATTACTTCCCATTACACTCTCTCTATCCCTTTGCAAAGGCTGACCTATACCTGTTGGTGACCACCCTGCCTGTATTAATGTTGTACATGTTAAGTATATATTGTCAACTGTGAAGATGTAATATCCTCTTCCCAGAAGATCAGAAGCTCCTTCAGGGCAGGAACTGTCTCATTTAAAAAATATATATTGTTTTATTTTTTCTCATTATACATGAATATTGACTTTTTAAATACACATTTCTTTTTTAATCACGTTGGGAGAGAAAAATTACAACAAAAGGGAAAAACCATGGGAGAGAAAAAAAAAATGAAGGGAAAAAAGTGAATATAGCATGTTTTGATTTACATCGAGTCTCCATATTTCTTTCTCTGAATACAGATGTTTTCTGTCCAAAGTTTATTGGGATTGCTTTGGATCACTGAACCACTGAGAAGAACCAAGCCTTTCATAGTTGATCCTCGCACGTTCTTGGTGTTATTGGTACAATGTATGCCTAGTTCTGCTTGTTTCTCTCAGCCCTAGTTTGTGTAAATCTTTCCAGGCCTTTCTAAAGTCTGCTTGTTCATCATTTTTATAGAACCATAATATTCCATAACATTCACATACCACAACTTATTCAGCTATTCCCCACAACTGATGGGTGTCTACTCATTTTCCAAATCTGTCACCACAAAAAGAGCTGCTACACACATTTTTGCACATGTGGGTCCTCTGATTTCCTTGGGATACAGACTCAGTAATGGCACTGCTGGATCAGTGCCCTTTGAGCATAGTTCCAGATCGCTTTCCAGAATGATTGGATTTCACAACTCCACCAACAATGCATTAGTGTTCCAGTTTTCCCACATACCCTCCAACATTTATCATTATCTTTTCCTTTCATCTTAGCCAATCTGAGAGGTGTCAAGTGGTATCTCAGAACTGTTTTAATTTGCATTTCTCTAATCAAAAGTGATTTAGAGGATTTTTTCATGACTATGGATGGCTTAAATTTCACTTTTTTTTTTTTAAATCAAGCAGTGCCTTTGATAATGGCAGGAATATAGTAGTTTATGTCTAATAAAAATACTTGTTGATCCATCCTCCAAAATCTTGTGTCAAGGAAACATATAGTCCTAAACAGCTTAAACATCTAGCATGCTCTCAAACTTAGCCCTGCAAGAACGGCTCCCTCAGACTTTGAAGTTCTTGTCATTGCTTATGACTTTGGAAAGGGGGGAGTCTTCTCTGCTTCCCTTCCTATCCAAACATTTTACTGAAAATACCTGGAATACGCTGTACAAGCCTGCCAATAAGTGTTCTATGCCTGTGACCTCCACCTACTGCCTCCCTCTCTACAAGCTCCAATATTTGACAAAGCAAGCTTTCATTTCTTCCCTTCCACAGGTTTCCCATGAATCAGGAAAGCTTCCACTTTTTTGTCACTCTTTTCATGAATGGGCTACAAAGATTTTTCTCTTTCCTCTTCTGATATGAATTCTATACTTCCTTAGCTGGTACTCAAATGACACAAAATTCACCTGGATCCCTCTAGTTTGTTATTTTGACACTTCATAATACCCCTTCCATCTCTTCCCAGTTTTAATTTTGTGACATGGCTAGCAAAGTTCTCCTTTTTTTCCTTCTTTCTTTTTTTTGGAGGCAGAGTTAAGTGACTGGGCCAGGATTACACAGCTAATAAGTGTTTGAAACCAGATTTGAATTCAGGTCCTCCTAACTCCTGGTCTGACACTTTATCTACTGCATCATCTTCCTGCTCTCCCTGCTTCTCTTTCATTGGCTATATATTTCATAAAATTTATATTTGCATATGCCAGATTAAAATATAAAAATAAAAATGAAGGACTCCTCACCAGGAATGGAGGGAACTAACAAGACCTAAGAGGGGAAAAACAACTTTATTTGATGTGACTCTTATTATCTTCAAAAGATTTCAAACAGCAAAGGAAGAAGAGGAAAATTGTGTGTGTGTGTTTGACCACTAAAGTTAGACACCAGAGTTAAAGTAAAGTTATAAAGACATTTATAGGGGGCAATCTCCAAGAAGGAATCAAACAATAGATGAGTATTTATTAAAGCTCTTTTATGAGAGAGGCCCCATGTTCAATCCTAGGGGCACAGGGCAAAGTATGTACATGGAGAATAAATGCATGAGCAATAAGAACCAGTGATAAAACTTATGGCCTGCCATTCGTATGCAACAAAGGCCTGGGTTACAACTGGGATTAAGTTTCTAATTGCCTTGTCCCATAGGGATTTCTAGTTAATGTTAACACACTCTTAGTGGGTGAGCCACGTGACTGGCTTATGGCTCTGAAAAAAGTAAACTCTACTAAGGTAGAGGAAAATAGGCTAAAAGGCGATGGGGGGTATGGGATATTAAAAAGATATCCTTATGTAAGGAAATAGAAGATCCAGTGGAGATCACTGGAGTAAATAAAGACAAAGGCAGATGGAGAAGCCACATGATTACTGAAATACAGAAGATCACAAGCCTGGCCCAGAGCAGGATGCAGGGGCAAAAAGGGACTTCACTCGTCCAGTTGCCTGCTAGAGTCCTTTATGCCCAAAGTAGCGCCACCACATTTTACCAACTTGCTTTTTAAAAGATAACTTCATTCTTCAAAAGGTGGAGCAACCAACGGGGGAAGTGTCCTTCTAGATCTGAAACCAGCAGACAAGGAACAGCTGGCCAGGAGCCCTAGGAAGAGACTCAAAGCTAAAGAACAATCAAAGACACATGCACAGGGAATGGGGAAGGGGCTGATGAAGAGGAGGAGCTAGCTGCGGGAGGAGCTTTAAGGATGGAGGGCAGAAAGTCAGTGGGTTGGAAGACAAAGCAAGGGGGGAAGGGTCACTGCTGTGCCAGGAGTGCCCACAGGACACTCACCACCATCACCTGGTAGATGGATGCAGGAGCAGACAAGTGAGGAGGAAGCACAGCCTAGGAGTGTGAAATCTCACCCTGAGTGAGATGGGTGGTTAAGGAATGAGAAAAGTGAACACATACTAAGCACCTTCTGTGTACGTGGCACTGTGCTCAACACTTGCAGACATCGTCTCATTTCTTACCACATTTACACCTGAAGAAATGGAGGAAGACGGGGGCTGAGTGAACTTTGCCAGCGTCACTGGCCAGGGAAGAGCCCGGACTTGGGTTTTCTTGGCTGCAGGGATCTCACTCTATCCGCTGTGCCTGAGAGGGGTTCGCTTCTTGCTTCTAACACCGCTGTGACCACTACTCACAGGAGAGGCGGCAAACAGGTTTTGCTTCGGTTTCCCCGGCCAGGGGGATGGCCTCTGTACTGGAAAGGAGCTGAGGGCCAAGAGAAGGGCCCGCCTGAGAGGGCTGTGGGGCCGTCCTTGGTCGTCTCTTCAGGAGAATGGCGCGGAGTCTTCCAGAGGAAATCAAGCCCCTGCGCTGAGCCTCTCGACAAAATAGCACAAGAACATGGCGCTGTGAAGGAAGGCGCCGAGCAGGAGAAGCGAAGGCCATCTCATCATGGGGGTGACACAGTGAAGAACACTCCTTTCTTGCTCGTTTTTTCAGTTGTGCTTGACTCTTCCTGGTCCCATCTGGGGTTGTCTTGGCAAAGACATGGCACTTGTGGGTCATTTCTTTTTCCAGCTCATTTGACAGATGAGGAAACTGAGGCAGACAGGCTCACCCAGTTATGAAGTGTCTGGGGCTGGCCCTGTGGTACCCCCAGCTGCCCCACAGAGTGTGCCAAGGGTTAAACATGTGACAGAGCCCCTCAAGCTCCTTGCTTGCCAATGACAGGAAGATGTCAGCAAGATTAAGTGGATTCAGAACTGCCTGAAGGAGCCTAAGAATAGTCATGAAGGATCCAAGGTCTACTCAGAAGACCCAGTCTGAATGGGTAACATTTTTTATTAGTGACTGGAATAAAGACACAGATCCCACATTTCTCTATATCCCAGCTGACACAAATCAGAGAGATCAATAGCAGACCAGATGACAGTCAGGACCCAGAAAGATCTGACCAAAATGTATTGCTAATATCATAAAGTAAAATTTAACAGCAATAAAAGTAAAGTCTTATACCAGAGTAAAAAAGCCAACTTCACAAACAGAAGCATCTGGGAAAGACCCAGCAGCTTTATCCACCACCAACTTGAGGAAAGATCTCAGAAGATGGCAGACCAAAGGGCAAGTGTGATAATAGACTTAAAAAAAAAAAAACAAAAAAACAGAAAATCCCAAACGAGTGAGATGTGGATCTGACTCCACAAACTATTCTCCGATGTGAACATAGCATTGAGGGAAAAAGATAATGAAGACAAGAGCTCTCTGAGACCATGCTATGAAAGAATCAATGGAAGGAAGGGGGACTGAGAATATGACAGCTCTCTTTAAGTGTTTCAGGAACTTTAATGTGGAAGAGGGATCCGACTTTTTTCCCACAGTCCAAGAGAAGAGAAACAGGAGTGATGGGTGCAAGTCACACAGAAGCAACTTTAAACTTCTTGTCAAGAAAAGGGCCATTTCACTGTGGGAGCCAGGGGGGTCAACAGCTGCTGCTGAGGTCTTCAAACAAAGCTTCCTTTGGGTGACCATGTGCCAGGTGGATGGTGCAGGACATGGTTATTCAAGGCTAGATTTTGGTGGGTTTTTTTCCTTTTATTTTGCAATTAACAAGTATTTATTTTCTCTCCCTCCCACACACACACACACACACACACACACACACACACACACACACACACGCACACACACATACAGACACGCGTGCAAGCACTGTGAAATAAATCTCATCAAGTAAAACCAATCTCCATTTTGGACAAGCTCCCATCTTCATTTGGAATCCTCTGTCGAAGGGGAGGCTCACGGAGCCAGAATGCAATGGTGAGTGCACTGGTCAATCTCTCCAAGTTCTTTGTCTTCACGATAATGCTGTGTAAAATCTTCTGCTCCCTTCATGGAGCACCACTTCATACAAGTCTGCCCAAGCTGTTCTGAACCCATCCCATTGATCGTTTCTCCTACCACAATAGCAACCATTACATTAACAGGCCAACGGTTTGTTCAGACACCTCCTAGCTGAAGAGCATCCCCTTCAAGTTCTTAGCCATAACAAAAATTGGCCACCTAGATTTCTATACATTCTTTCTCTCCATTCTTTGATCTCTTTAGAGTATAGATCTAGGAGAGTTATCACCAAATTCAGGGCTGTGGACAATTTAGGGACTTCAGGGCCGGACTTCTAGAATGCTTTCAGAAGAATGGCCAAACCAATTCCATAATTGCTTTAAAGAGTATATTTTCCTTTCGCCCCTCTAGCATACATTTTTTGGTCACCCTTAGCAATCTGATAGGTGTGAAACAGAACCTCAGAATTGGTTTATTTTGCATTTTTCTAATTATTAGTGATCTAAGCATATATGAGTGGGCACCAAGTGTGTAGTTGTAAGCATTACAGGTACAATTAAAGTATTCCAATACTAGGGACAAAATGCTTTACATTGAATCTCTTACTGAAGGCTGGTATCTTTTATGGCTAACGCTATTGTTTAGTCATTTTTCAGCAGTGTCTGATTTGTTGTGACCTTTTTTGGAGTTTTCTTGACAAAGATAATGGGGTAGTTTGCCATTTCCTTCTCCAGGATGAAACTCTTCACTATCTATTCCCTACATAATGAATCAGGCAAACACTCAAACTAAACAGAAATCAGACACAGGATAATGCTAACAACCAAACTGGGCCCTCAGAAAAGGGAGACAGGACTGCGGGATGCTACAGATGCAGACACGCCTGGCCGGTCCAATTGAAATGCCTTTTCTTCTCTAAGTTTTTGTTCCAATGATAGGGCAGAGGAAGAGGGATTTTAGAAATTAAATAAGAGAAATACAAAAGGTGTGTTTGGAAAAAAACCAACAGCCCCACCAAATAAGTTTCCTCTATTAGATGAATTTTTGTGAAATGCCTGCTGCCCTTTATGTTTCCTTGCCCCACCAAGAATGCTTTGTACTCTTTCCCTTTTTACTGAAAATCCATTCTTCAATATTTATGATCTGTCACTAAAGAGTAAAAACTGATTTTCTTTGGTTTTGGGGGGAAAATATTATATCCGGACTAGTTCTTTGGAGGATCTCAGGATCAGCCCGAGTCCTTGGTCTTAGTGGAGGAGTGAAGGAGGCAGGAGACTCACGAGGATGGATGGTCAATGATGAAGTCCGGAGTTTTCTTTGTGTCTGTGTCAATGGCCAAGAGGCCCATTCCCAGTTCTCCCAGCCCTTAAATACTTCAGTACAACTACATCACTACAGCAACTGAGCATGTGCAGCCATTACATCACCATATCACATTAAGTATATGTTTAGAGAATCATTATCTCCCACTGAGTAGGTGCTTACCTTACAAGCATCCTGCTGTCCTTGACTCAAGTACACATTTTCAGAGTTCTGGCCCTTCACAAAATATACCAATGAATCCTCTCATTTGTATAAGTAACAAATAGTCTCATACAATTTGGCTGATTTATTTCTTGGCATGCAAAGTTTCTCCATGATTGTAAAATATATTGTTTAAAGCTGAAACCTAGAATTGGTTGATATTTTTAAATAAGCTATGTCTCTCTATTGTACCTTTTTACTTATTTGAATTTTACATATTTTCCCAAGGTTTTGGATAATTTTCTTGCATAACTTCCTAAAAATGTTATTTTCAGGCTTCTTATCTCCTCATGTTTTTCTAAGAGACCAAAAGCTCTCAGTTTTTACTGCATTTCATCTCCAGAATTGGTTGTTTTGCCGAAAGCTGTCTCTGTAACAGAGAAATTCAGGGGTGTGCCCAATCTTGCTAGCTTTTGATTCCGTTCCCCCCCCCTTAACATTCTTGTATAGAGAATCTACTAATTAAAGAAATTCTCTATCATTTGCATCATAACTGTTCTATTTCTCTTATTTGTCCTTGATTTGCGGGAAAGTTATTTCCACTTCAATTTCCATTCTCATTTCTTCCTTTAATTCCTTCTCTCTCTTGATAGATAGATAGATATTCCTAAGCCATATTTTAAGCTCTTCTAGAAATTTTGAAGGTTGACATCCTTCTGGGTATCTTTTTATTGTTGTCCCAATTCCTACCCATAATTTTAAAAATGTTATTCAACTTTTGAAGCCTCACTTTGGTGGCTCTCTCTCTCTCTTTCTCTGGCTCTGCTGATCTGAAGTATTTTTCTTCATAGGCCTTATCTATCCCTTCCTGGAAGCCTGCTATTCTGTTATGGTAAAGTTCTTACCATTCTGAGATGACAGAGGGGATACAGACTTCTTTCTTAACCATCTTCTCAGAAGTTCCAAATACTATGTATAGCTCTCTGATACCCTTATCATGTATTATTTTTGTATAATGTATCATTATCTGTCCGTCATATCCTTTTGCTACCTACAAAAGCAGGTACCAGGGCCTATCTACACTTTCTATCTCTGCTCACACCTGATCTGCATACAGGAGGGGCCAATTTGCTGTTGAGTCATCTCTGAATTTTCTCAGTCACCCCTTCCCTTTACCCCTGGCCATTAACTGGATGTTCTTTCTTTGAATGTCTACAGATTTCATTTCTGCTCTCTTGTCACACTGCCAAAAAACTAGCTAGTTTATACTTTTCTGTCTCCAGTCCAGTGACTGCAATTACCTCTTAATGTCGCCCTGAAATTCCTCCTGTATACAACCACTAGATTCAACTCCCTCAAATTTTGTTGTAATGTCACTACAATGCTTTAGAAGCCACAATGAATGTTCCATGGCTTGACCAGTTAAGCCCAAATCCCTCAGCTTGGTGTTCAAGGTTTTCCAGCAACTAGCTAGACCTGACTCTGCCTAATTTATTTTTCCAGGCTCTAAAGCACTCAACTCTAGTAACTCCTTGTCCTCCGGGCATCCTAGAAAAGCACATTACTATTTCTTCCCTTTATTCATGCTTTTCTTGGGATTTTCCCTGCCCTAGGGAGTACCTACCTAGTTCTGGGCCTAGAGTCAAGAAGACTCATCTTCTGTAAGTTCAGATCCAGCCTCGGACACTCCCTAGCTGTGGAACTCTGGGCCGGTCACTTAACCCTGTGTGCCTCAGTTTTCTCATCTGTAAAATGAGCTGGAGAAGGAAATGGCCAATCCCTCCAATATCTCTGTCAAGAAGCCCCCAAAGGGGCCGCAAAGTGGAACACAACTGAACACACTACTTCTTGGATATCAAAATAAACAAAACCTGCCTGGGTTTGTACCCTTCTTAAGTAAGCCCAAGCTACAATGGAGAAGCACTGAATCCCTACTGCACACACGGGCCACTCCATCATGCTGGGTCATTTAGCTGTCCCCCATGTGCACTTACCTCCTAACTGGATGGCAAGGGAACTGGCCTTCCATATTTTAAAAATCTCCCATAGTGCTTAGAATTGTATAGAGACCCCCGCAGATCAATTACCACATGCTTCCTAATTTAATAAATGCTTACACTGGTCTTCTTCTACTAAGCAAAAATGAGTTAAAGGACCAAGTGTCATGTACAACAAGTTGGGCAAGTTTTGCTTGGGGGCTGCCTGCCTCCCCTTAGGTGAAGTCCTAATCTGATAACTAAAAAGCACCCAATTATGCTGAACAACCTGTTGGTGGAAAAGCATGCAATATACTAACCTCAAAACACCCAGCACAAAAATACACCCAACATCCCTAAACGCAAAGCAATACCGATAGAAAAATTTCCCATTGCATATAAACACTATTCGTGTAATACAGGGCAACAAAAACCCAGCCAACATAAAGGAAGCAACAAAAAGTCCTACAATTTAAAACTTTATCATCAAATGATGTCTACAATTTTTAAAATGAGGTTACTCATAGAAAATCTTTGACTACTCAAAAGTACAAACCTGATTATTAGCTGATTTATGTTACTTTGTTTTCCAATCAAAAAGTTTCTGAGAAAGGAAACCTTAGCTCTGTTAATGCAAAAGAGTTCTTTAGAAAATTCTCTAAGCATTCAATTCTGCTTTTCTAAGGTAAAAGAGTCCACAACAGTTGTAAATCACACCAAGAGTAGCCCAGTATCTGAGATCTGAAGAGGAAGAAGCCAGTGTGAGCTTGTGGATAGGGTATGAACACTGTGTGACCAGCCAGGTGAGGGGATAGGACAAGCTAGATCATCATGGTAACCAGTCTTTCCAGTACCATGTGTGTAAGCATATCCACTAATTTAAGAAAACGCCACAAAGCTAAAAGCAAACAAAGGCAAACCACAGTCACAGATCCACAGTTTATAAATAAATATGATATAGAATTAATAGGTAACCATGGCCATCAGCAGCTAGATTCAGTGATGAGGGAGGAGGAAGTTTTTTTCACTTCATATTTTATTTTTCCCCAGTTACATATGAAGATTATTTTTAACATTTGCTTTTAAAACTTTGGGTTTCAATTTCTTTTCCTTCCTCCCTCCCCAGACCCCTCATTGAGAAGGCAAGCAATTTCAATGTAGGTTATGCATGGGTAGTTACGAAAAACACGGAGGAATTTTTTTAAAGTTTCAGTTGTTTTTTGTTTGTTTTAAATATTAGGCTACTCAAATATAAAAGTCTGCTGGTCCAATGGCAATTCCAGGGAGAGGCACCTTTAGGTGGATTAGTGAACATACATACTTAACAAGAATCAAAGTTGCTGCATTATATATAAATGGGTACTTCCTTTACTATTTCTGAGTTCTTACTCCTGTAAGGTAACTTTTATCGCTTTACAAAATGCAAGCAATCCAGAAAGTTTATCTTCAAAACAAGTGATTACTCTGCCCTAACAACATCAATTTTACCACCAATTTTTCAAAGCTTAGACAACTTAGACAAAGTATCAAGTATCTTTTCTAGAATAGAGGACTTCTGAATTTTAAAAGTCATGTATGTCATCCAGTTTCAACTTTAAGTTTCTGTTGGTATCATAGAGTGTTTTTATATATTGACAGTGCTCGTTTGCTAAGACCCACGGGGAAAATGCCCTGACAAAACTACCATGAAATGTTTTCACTACATCTGCCATCTTTCTTTGGCTTAAGACAATCTTTTAAATTTAGAACATAAAAGTTGTAATATTGTACATACCCTTTTAATAACATGAACAAAATATTCTGTTGAGTGCAGATATATTCAACGGTAGGAGTTCTTGTACCAATTTGTCTTCTGAGGATGTTGTTGAAAATTTGGGCCACATCTTTTTTGCCCTGTTAGAAATACAATTAATTATGCATTTACCTAACTAAAATATGTAATACAAAAAACCATGAGAGTAGCTATCTTTATAGCAGAGAATGATGACTCCTTTAGCATTTCCAGGATCTGTGATTTTGCCTTCCACTGAAACAGACTATGTGACTATCCTTCCCTAACTAAGGAGATGGTCTTCAAGTGTTCTGTTGTCACCTTGGAAAAGACCTCCCCTTTAATGAGGTCCATCTTTCCACAAAAAACTAAGTCTGGACTTAGTGGGATCCAAGAGATCTTCTACTCTGCTGCAACAACCCTGAGATTTCAGGGTCCCTTTAAAACTACAATAAAGCATAATAGAGTAGAACCCCAGTTCTAGTTTATTCCATAACTGGCTTTAAATAAACTGTTCGTAGCTATTTCTTAATTTATTTCAAACATTTTATTTCCTTCCCCAAAATGGAACAGCACTGGCCTGGTTCTTGAAGCAAAGAGCTTCTCTAGCTCAGCTAGAAAAGCTCAGCCTGAGTCTAGAGAGGCTCTTTCCCAAAATTCTGTCATACCCAACAACTCAAAGGAACAAAAAATATTTAAAAACTGCTTAAGCAATGATGAAAAGGGCAAAGGAAGCTAAAAATACTAGTTTTTTGATTACTCAACACACACTCACTCACAGACACTCACACTCATACACACACTCATACATACACACGCGCGCGCACACACACACACACACACACACACACACACACACACACACACACAGAGTATTCCTTTCATCAATGAAATCAGAAGATGATATAAAGTATCACTAAGTAGAAGGATAAACAGATAAGATTGTTCTGGGTGGATTACATAGACCCCATCACATGTCTACAGGCAAAAACAAAAAATCTTATGGGACATTCGTTCATCTTGCCCTGCAGTATTCAAAATGATCACCCAGCAATATGTGCTACAAAGGATTATGAGGTGAGCAAAAAAAAAAAAAAAAAAAAAAAAAAAAAAATCTATGCAGAACTTATTGAGAATGAGCTCAGACTGGTTCCTCATCATCATGCTAGAAGGTGAAAAGTGGTCAGAAATGCCTTTTGGGATGGAGTAGAATGAAAGTCATAACAGAGAGAGGCTCCAGAAAGGAGAGAACAAAATGGCTCATGGGGTGGGGCTGATACCAAATCGTTGTAAGGAGGATGTAATAAAGCAATCAGCTGCCCCCTGCACATCCACAGTGAGTCTAGAAGAGGAGACTGAGATGAATTACACCACAGGGCACCAAAAGAACTGATTGATGTGATTGTTGAGTGACTTAAAGTCTTAAGTTCTTCACTTTTTAATGTTGTGGAACCCCCTTTGGCAATCTGGTAAAGCCTATACACATCTTTTCAGAATATTCTGAAATGCTTAAAATAAAATAATTAGGAATTACAAAGGAAGTCAATTAGACTGAAGTAATCTTTTTTTAAAAAACAAGTTTGAGTCCTCCAGCTTAACTCCTGATCCAGGCCATCCCTGAGAATTCTAGGAGACCAGTAAGATACTAATTATCAAGAAGACAAATGTCCTGATTTTCAGAAATGAAAATGGAGTCTTCCAATTAGAGCCTAAGGATCTGTATTTTTTTTTTTTTTTTTAGCAATTAGCAAAATTTTAGATTGTGTTATTAAAGAGATGGTTCAGTGAATTTCTAGGGAAAAAAAGCAGTAATCACAAAGAACAAAGAATCATCAAGAATCAATCATGCCACACTAACATAATTTCCCTTTTTTTTGACAGAACTGTAGCTAACCAAGGAAATGCTACAGATCATGTCTAACCAGAATTTAACAAGCATGTGGCAAAATATCTAGGCTATCCCTGTGGGAAAGAGAAGTTTAAAGAAGAAAAGAATAGAATTTGATGGATATGGAACTGGCTGAATATACAAAGTCAAAATTAGGTAGAGGCAGTTTTAAAACAAATGGGAAAGAGCTCTCCAGTGCAATGTTCATCACCTCAAGGCTTACAAGGCTTAACTTGAAGGCACAAAGGGCTTATCAAAGTCAGTAATGACACTGGGTTGAGAGGGAGAGTAGGTGAGTTTAATGACAGAAGGACAGTCTTTTCATCAAAAGATGTAGGGAGTGAATGGTCAGAAAGTTCCATGGTGTGACTTGGCAGCTAAAAAAGTATGGGCAGTTAGAAGGGCATGATACCAAGGAGGAGCTGTAGTCTAGCTTGGCCAGACCCCATATCTAGAATATTATTTTAGGTTCTAGGGATCATGTTTTAGGAAGAATGCTGAAAAGCTACAGAGCACCCAAAAAGAAAGCAATCAAGATGATAAGAAGTTAATCCTGCTACATGAGGATAATAGGAAAGAATTCAGGATGTTTAAAATGGAAAAGAGGAGATTTGGATCGAGGGAGGGAAGGGGAAAGAGTGGGAATAATAATTTCCTCAAATATCTGAAGGACTGTAAAATGTGGAAAAGAGAAATCGTATAGATCAAAACTAGGGGCAAAACCAGAAGAAAAAAACTAGAGTTTGACATAAAATGAAAACATCCTGGGATGTGGGAAAACTAGGACAACTAATATCTCTACTAGGTCTGTATCCCAAAGAGATCATAAAAGAGGGAAAAGAACCCACATTTGCAAAGAGGTTTGTAGCAGCTCTTGTAGTGATAAGGAACTAGAAACTGAGTGCTTGCCCTGCATTTGGGAAATGGGTGAATGTTATAGAACATTATTCTTCTATAAGAAACGATCAACAGGATGATTTCAGAGATGCCTGGAGAGACTTACAGGAACTGATGCTGAGGGAAGTGAAAACCAAGAGAATATTTGTAGACAGAAACAACAAGATTATGTGATGATTATCTGCGATGGATGTGGCTCTTTTCAACAATGAGGTGATTCAGGCCAGTTCCAACAGATTTGTGATGGAGAGAGCTTTCTGCATCCAGAGAGAGGAGCATGGGGATTGAAAGTGAATCACAACATAGTATTTTCACCTTTTTTGTTGCTGTTGGCCTGTTGGTTGGTTTTTTCCTTTTGAACTTATTTTTCTTGTACAGCATAATAAATGTGGAAATATAATCAGAATTACAGATGTTTAACCTACACTGGATTATTTGCTGTCTACGGGAAGAGGGGAAGGAGGGAGAAAAATACAGAACACAAGGTTTTACCAAGGTAAATGTTGAAAAATATCTTTGTGTGTATTTTGAAAAATAAAAGCTATTATTATTTTTAAAAAAAATTCCTAGTAGAGCTATTCAGTGTCATGGACTGCCCCAAGAGTGGATTCTTCCTTCACTCAGGGGCTGCCAGTAAAGGCTGGATTTAAAGGGATGGTGTAGAGGGAACTGGTATCCAAAGATGGACTGGATGCGATCAAGGATTCTTAGCCTTCACGTATGTGTTTGTCATGGATCCCTTTGGCAGTTTGGAGAAGCCTACAGACCTATTCTCAGAAAGATGTTTTTTAAATGCATAAAGTAAAATACAAAGAATTATGAAGAACCTCAACTATACTGAAATCTAGTTTTCAAAACATTTTTTTTTAAAAAGGTACACAGATTCTTAGGTTCAAAATCCCTGGTCCAGATAGTTTCCAAGGTTCCTTCTGAGATTCTATGACTGAACATTGGGCCAAAATATCAAATTCCACTGGGGCTCAAAAAAATCAATTCTAGTGGGAGAAAAGAGGGAAGAAGAATTTTCTGAAAGTAATCTTGAGAATTTAGAGCTCTGTACCCTAAGCGAGTCAAAGTGTGTTATGGCAACCAAGAAAGCTAGTGAGATCGCAGGCTGCACAAGAGCCAGGACTGATTGTCATGAGCAATCACAAAGGAGAAGATTCCAAAAGAACAGAAAAGACCACAAATGAGACTTTTACCAAAGCATCAGTACACTGATGCTTCTGTCTTTCTTCTTTATGAGAACAGCCTAAGCATGCAATGAAATGGTCTGCAATGAAAGCATGAGAAAGGATTAGGCAGACTCTCATGGACAATTTCCTAGAGATTAAATGAAGTGCAGAGAGTATTAGATACTACTATATCAACTGTTTGCTGACTTTAAAAATGCACTCAATGCAATAAAAGTACTGCTTTGAAGGCTCTCTTCAAACAAGTTTTTCCTGTGTCTGTTAAGGTTACACAAAATATTTTGACTGAATGACAATGGAGAGAACTGTCAAACTCTCACCCTCTGGCTTCTTACTCAACTGAGGGTCATGCGGATTGTTCAGCTAGCTTTTTTTTTTTCTTTTTTGCTGAGGTAATTGGAGTTAAGGGACTTGCCCAGGATCACACAGCCAGGAAGTATTAAGTGTCTGAGGCTGAGTAAACTCAGGTTCTCCCAAGAGACAAGAGAGACAGAGACAGACAGAGAGAGAATGAGAGAATGTGGATTATGTATAGAGAGGCTACACATAAGAGAAGTAATGATTTGTAAAGAGCTATGACATCCATCAAGAACACAAGCATGGGAATGGAGTAGATGTGAGATACTGAGAATGAGGAAAAAAAAAAACCAAATGGAGAGAAAGCTATCCAGAGGCAGTATCAAGAGCCCCAAAATAGTCAATGGCCAGAAAGGTCAGTCAAATGTTCTGGAGGAGCACCTCCTCCAGGGAGAATTTATTAAAGACCCAGAAAAGAATTTCAGGGGAGAAGTCATGGACAGGTTGTGATCTGTGTTGGTGGACACATGGACAAAATCACAGATCCAACTAAATCATTTATTTTATCCTACCTTAATAGTTTCAAAATTCTAACTTCCAAAACTTAATCAATTATTTTCAATATGTTAACAATAAAGGAATCACAAAAGTAACAATTTAAGATAATTCTGAAAAACTCATGATGAAAAATGCCATTAAGTATAGACTGAAGCAGACTTTTAAAAAGTTTTCCTTTTCTTGTGTTTTTACTGGGGGGAGGTCTGTGTTTTTCTCCCCAACATGCATGACTACACATGTATGATCTATAGCAAATTGCTTGCCTTTTCAATGGGGGGCAGAAGTGAAAGGGTAGAAGAGAATTTTTAAGAAGCTAATGTTAAAATTGTTTTTATATGTAATGAAAACTCTAGTTTACTATAGTCTCTGTCACCCCCTTCAAGTTTCTAAGTTCCAAATTCAGTTTCAACAACTAAAATATAAAAACTTTTACTCCTTTTCCCTATTATATCCACATAGATAGTGACTCCCAGGAGCTCGGAGTAAGCCTCCGCCCTGGTGACCGTGGGTCTCGGAGGCTGCTTACTCTGTTACAGATTCACACACGAATGTGATGGACAGCACAGGCTGCACATCAGCCTTGACTCAGAAAGTGATGACAATCCTGTATCTTTGTCCCTCTCAAGTGGAAGGGGAAGAAGAGGGAGTCCTTGAGGGGACAGACCAAGAGGCAGGGGTGACACGGCAAAGCTGCTCCAAGGCCAGTGGAGAGGAGCAGCGGCAAGGAGCTGGGGGTCCAGAGAAAACAGGAAGGATTCAACATCACAGGGAATGGCTACTTTCTAAGGTGAATACAGGGTTCCCCCAAGTCTCCAACCTATGCTTGAAGGTTCAGGGCAACTAAGTTTGTTTCTCAGATGGGCACACGCATGAAGAATGTGCACTAACATCCATGTATCAAGGCTGATGGATGGATAATATTGTGCCCATAGCAAAGTATTCCTAGAGTAGAGGGCCAAAAGACAGGATATTTAAGAGCAATATTAGTAGTCCCAGTGAAGCATCCAGTACATATTTAAGTGCCTGTTGTGTCTAATTCAATTCAAAGAAATTTAATTCATAAACTTTTATTAAGCACCAAAAACATTTAAGACAAAGATTTTTAAAAATATCTGTGCTTATCCTCAGGGATATGAGAAGGGAGGTGGGGGAGAAGGAGAGAAAAGGAGAGAATAAGGGGGGGGGAGGGGGAAGAAAGAAAAAGGCAGAAAGAGAGGGAAACAGAGAGATAGAAAAATAGACACAGTGAGAGAGAGACAGGCACAGAGATGGAAAGAGATACAAAGAGGGAGACAGACAGAAAGAGAGACAGAAACAGTGAGATAGAGAGAAAGAGAGAGAGAGAGAAAGAGAGAGAAAGAGAGAGAGAGACAGAGAGACAGAGAGACAGAGAGAGAGAGAGAGAGAGAGAGAGAGAGAGAGAGAGAGAGAAGAGAGAAAGAGAGAAAGACACTAAGAGTGAGACGAATGAGAATCTGTGTGAGAAGGCTAGAAAGGTGTACCAGAGCTTCATTTTGGAATTGGGGCTTTCAGAAGCTTGGCTAAAGAACCATTTTAAACCTAGACTAGGTACCTAGAGAGACCATGAGAGTTTTTCAGCTGAAGATGACACTTATTAAGATGATTCTAGAACTGTATGAAAGATCATTTGGCAGCAAGAAGGCAGGGAGACCGGTTTGGAGGGGATGGCAGGAGCTGCAGGTCTGAATCAGCACCGTGGGAGACGGAGCAGAGGACAGATGCAAGAGATGCTGCCGAGCTGGCAGAACTGACAGAACTTGGCAGCTGATCGGCTGAAGGGACTAGAAGGAACATCAGGGGGTCTGGAAGGGGACAAAAGGGCTGTCAACAGAGAGTGGGAAGCTGGGAAGAAGGTCAGTCGGGCTTTGGCAGCCATGCAAAACCAGAATTCAGGAGAGACTCCAGCATAGAGGTGCTGGGTGGGCAACAGCATCCAAAGTGTCTGGGTGGGGTGGGAAGGGGGAAGCGAGGCCTGGTGTCTAAGGTCTGAGCAGATACATAAGGTCTTCCTCTCATGAAACTTCCAACTCCTCCCTGGCCTGAGACACTGTCTTCCTTTCTACTTGCCAGAATGTGGCCTTATTTTTTAGCTCAGCTTACTAAACCCATCTGGGATTATCTTCTCTTCTTTAAGATTTCAAAATGAAGGCCACCATCTTCCTGCAGGCAAGCTTGGGACCAGGTGATTCTGCGTCATTCCATGTAATACGCCGGACACCCGAGTGGCTACTAAGCAAATGGAATCTACACTATCTCAGGACACAGAACAACGAAGAAAAGCTCCTGAGCCCCCGAGGGTGATGGACAGAGAACAGAGGTCAGGAGCCATCCAGTCCTGGCTCTGCTGCTAAAAAGGGTCGTATGAGTTCATCTATTTCAAAAAAGATACGGAGGGGGGAAAAAACCCTAACCTTACTCCTCTGGTACATTCTGGTGAGGATCCAGTGAGAAGACTGGGAAAGGTCTAAGGGAAGTGTTCTGTTCTTACCTCAAAATCAATGAGCTGTAAGTCGGCGACCAGCGTGCTGAGGAGGCCGCTGTTGTACAGCTCCTGGGCAAGCTGGGCCACAGCCTCTGTCTGCGGCTCTTTTTCATTGGTGCCATACAAGATTTCCTTCATAGCAACCAGGTTTTTGGAAACCTCTTCTGTAGCCTGATGAAACAAAAGATAACAAATACTAAGTATTCCCAGCACCAAAGCGACTCAACTTTCATTATATTTACTTTAACAGAAGAAAGTTTTATTAAAAATTAAAACAAACCAACAGATTTTCTCCACAGTGTGAATTTTTAACATGGCTTAATTTGCCCAAAGAGGCTAACCTGCTTTAAATCACCTCTAATCTGAATCAGACCAAAAGTGAATGACAAGGAAAATACAGTACCAGCAGTTTAAAGGGCACTTTCTTCAAAACACTGTTACTTCCTCTAAGAAAGTATCCACTCACTGAATGACCGAACAAATTTCTTTAAAGGACACCTTCTTGATATAGTAGGTTGGTACATTCCTCTCTAATGGACTGGCTTTCAAACTGGCAGAACATGGCAATCCCCTTGGTGGCTTTCTAATTCAATATGTTCATCTTTAAATGTCCAACTTGAAGTAATATCACTTTCCTTGAACTTTTAGATACTGCAAATAAGTATTTTGCTTCCCGCTCTTCAATTCTTTGAAAAGACACATCTAAAAATTTTCCCGACAACTTAGTGTTTCCCCGCTAGATTTTTCCTAAAAGCAAAATTGTTCTGCACTAGCAAACCCAAGCTTGGCTCTTCCGGAGCAGACCCACAGCTCACCATCCTGCCTTAACTTTCTTCTCCTCTAGATAGTCTATATTACCCATTATACCCACAAAGTGGACAAGGACAAAGAAAGAAGATACTAAAATCAGCTTTGTTCTTAACTTCATTTATTTCAATAAAACATTTGGTGGGAGAGAAATTTCAAACTAATTATGAAAACGCTGTTTTGCAGTGACAGTGTCTCTTGTAAACTCCCAGTGATGGGACAGAAGTATGCTGAATGAAAGCCAAGTCTCCTTGATCTATATCATGCCAGCTTTCCTTTCAATCTGCCACCATCAAGAATATTACAGAACCATGGACAGGTAGAAAAGGGTAAGTTGTAATGTTACCAAGTGGAGTCATATTTCCATGATTTCCCTACAAAGCAATGATTTAATTGTAATTCTCTGCCTAGAATGAGAGGGGCATGTTCTGTTCCCCTTATACTTTGTGAATGTAAAGTTCTTATGATAATAATTTGTTCATTCTTATTCCATAGGCATTGAGGTCAATAGAGGGCTGGGCTTGGGTCTGGAAGATCTAACTTTGAATCTTGCCTTAGACACTTAGCTGGGTAATCCGAGGCAAGTCTTCTAACCTCTTTGAACCTTAGTTTCCTTACCTGCAAAATGGGCATAATTCCTCAGACAGTTGTGAGGATTAAATAAGATAACACAAGACAAATATTTTGCAAACCATAACATGCTATATTCAATGTGCGCTACTGTCATTATTGTTATTAGTTTTTTGAAACAAAAGTTTCTGCTCCTCATTTGCATTCTCTATCATCACTGCCATGCTCTGGATCTTATCATAGTTTCAACCTTCAAGATATTGGCCAGAGTCCATTTGTCCCTTTCTCACTGCTCCACATCTACCTCAAATGCTCTCCCTGTTTACTAGGGCTGCCAATCCCTTCTGGGTCAGTGGATTGCCTGCCTCCTGACTTTGACGAGTTAGCAGCTTCAGTGGCATCCTCACAAACACTGGGCCTGTATCCCAAAGAGATCATAAAGGAGGGAAAGGGACCCACATGTGCACAAATGTTTGTGGCAGCCCTCTTTGTAGTGGCCAGAAACTGGAAACCGAGTGGCTTCCCGTCAGTTGGAGAATGGCTGAATAAGTGATGGTGTATGAATGTTATGGAATAGTATTCTGTAAGAAACAAGCAGCAGGATGATTTCAGAAAGGCCTGGTGACGCCAAGTAAAATGAACAGAACCAGGAGATCACTGTACACAGCAACAGCAAAATTATATGATGATCAATTCTGATAGACGTGGCTCTCTTCAACAATGAGATGATTTAGACCAGTTACAATGATCTTGTGATGAAGAGAGTCGTCTACAGTCAGAGAGAGGACTGTAGGGACTGAATATGGACTACAACACAGCATTCTCACTCTTGTTACTGCTTGCTTGCATTTTGTTTTCTTTCTCATTTTTCCCTTTTTGATGTGATTTTTCTTGTGCAACAAGAAAATTGTGGAAATATGTATAGAAGAATTACATATACTTAACATATATTGGATTACTTGTCATCTGAGGGAGAGAAAATTATTTGGAGTACAAGGTTTCATAAAGGTGAATGTTGAAAATTATCTATGCACATGTTTTGAAAATAAAAAACTTTAAAAATAAATAAATAAATAGGGTGAGGGTCCATCCAGTAGCTCTGTGCTGTCTCCCCACATTGAAAGCAGAAACGGTCGGGCTTCACCTATGTCCTGGTGCTTAAGAAATGCCTTTTCATATATGCCTCCATCTTTATATTCAAGATCAATCAATGACCAAGTAAGCAACAATGGTTTATTGAACAATGGCCTATTCCAGGCACTCCACTAGGCATCAGGTACACAAAGGCAATGTGAGAGGTTACAGAGGAAACCACACACGCACAAATTTTGTTGAGTTGTTTCTAGTCGTGTTTAACTCTCCATAACACCATTTGGAATTTTCTTGGCAGAGATACTAGATCATTTTCCATTTCCTTCTCTAATTAATTTTACAGATGAGGAAAGTCAGGGAAACATAGTAAAGTGATTTGTCCAGGGTCACACACAGCTAATGAACGTCTGAGGCCCTAAACTCAGGGAGAATCATCTTCCTGACTCCAGGCCTGGTACGCTATACACTATGGTACCACCTGGATCCCCTATGCCCAAAATAGCTATGTATAAAATAGATACTAGATATATGGGCAGACAGCCTGTACAAGAGCAGGAAGGCAAGAGATGGACTGTCATCTGAGAGATGATACATATATAGATAAGTGTTAGCGATTATGGAGAAGGGGAGGCAGGGCAACAAAGGAACCCTGTAGCTGGATTAGTAGAGAAGTAGAATAAGGCTGCAAAAGTGTTAGGGACAAGTTACAGAGGGACAAAGGGCAAGGAGCTGCTTTGGATATATGCTTTTGGAAAATCAGTTTGACAGTGGAGGGAAGGATGGCTGAGAAGGCAGAGAATTGGGAGGGTGGGACTACTTTTTACTTTAAGCACTTGCTAAATCCCTCCACTAAAAAAGCAAGCTTTTCCTCCTCCTGTCCCTCATACGGTTTTCTAGACCTCTTCTGGTCCTGATCAAGTCAATGTTATAATGCAATTCAGACTTCACTTTCCAATGAGATGGTCAGGGGCTGCGACTTTCTCCCTCAGATCTCTAGTGCCTTGCCCAGTCCCCTGTTGAATCTGAGCATCACCCTCCCCACCCCCATTGAAGAGCTCTACACTGCCTGGAGGGAAAAGGGCCCACTTCTTAGTCTAGCCTTTTGTCCTCCACAACCTGCTTCCAAATCTTCCTTCCCACATGTCTTATGGCTTCATCCTCCAGCTTCAACTACTTGGATCCAGCTCCCTCCTCCTTCCAAGCAAAGCCTACAGGTATCAAGCCTGGAAGCTGACACCTTTCGAACTCCTTGGAAGCTTCAAGAGGGGGCTTTTTCACTCCCAATATGAAATCCAAGTCCTTACAAAGGTCTTAAGGCACCTCTGTCATTGTGTCCTCCTTCCCTTGTTCTATCACCAGGTTTTCTTTACTCAATAGAAAAATCTCTTTGACTCCATGTAGTTATAATGTCCTTTTTCAGGTCTATGTCACTGGGCAACAAAGTACTTCCTTTTCTTCATTTTAATTCTCCTCTCCTGGGAGATTTTCAGAAATTCTGAAAACGGATTTCATTGATAACCTTGAATTTGGAAGACATTTGAACTAACAACTGTCTTTCCGGGCCTGTTTTTTCATTCAAAAAATACTTTTCTCATCTGATGAACAATGGTTTAAAATGGCCTGTTTTTTATAAAGTGACCCTACATGCTAACCACCAAACTGTCTTCAGAGCAGAGCATTTCCATAAAGCTCTTAGTCTCCAGAGTCCATACCACAGAACCTGAGTTCTAGAAGAGATTTCTACAAACCATCTAGTCCAATGATTCCTAATAATACCAATATTTCATCCTGGGGCAGCAATAATACCTTATATAGCAGGGGAGATATAGCACAGCCAGATTAAAATGGAAGTGGGAAATGACTAACAAATAGATTAAAATACACTAGACTACAGATAATGTTAGCATGGGGTTTTCTAAGTCAAAAAGCAGACAGCAGGGATTCTTAGGTAATAGTTCAATGGCCCCATTACTGTTCTCCAGCACACCCCAAGTACTCACCAACCTCTGTTATTAACTCATTTCTGGAGTGACCCACTGTACTTCTGGACTGCTATTAAGAATCATTTCCCTTCTAACTAAAATCTGACTCCCTAAAGACATTTGTTCTGAGTTAAATCAATAAAGAACACAAGAACAGACACCAACATTAACTCAAGGATTCCATTTGTACAGGGGAAAAATTCCTTCTACTAAGTCAGTTTGAACCAAATCACAGCTCTACTGAGAATGCATTAGAGGAAACAGTGACTTCTGCCAGTGAGATCACTCACCTGGCTCTACCATCATGCCCTCATACTACCAAGGGTGAGTGTCTCACCTTGCAGAATCCGCCTCTGAAATGAATCAATGCTGCCCCAGGATGAAAAGGGCTTTAAGCAACAGATCCAGATTCCAGAAAGGCTTCCCAGATAAGGATGGACTGCTTTTGAACATAGTTCTGATTAACTTTCTTTGATCCTTCTTTATTTCATCTCGAAACCTCAAGGTTCCTGTCTCATGAGAAAGCTCAGTACACCATGGGAAAACATCTCAGATCATCTTCAACTGGCAGGTCTCCTTTTCCTTGAGAGGATTCAAGCAACTTACTCCCAGAAGGACTTGAAGGATCCAAGGTGTGCTACTGGTGAGAGATGCCTTAATAAGAGAAAATAAAACTGCTTCTGCATAACTATGGTAAATGCATCTTTGCCCAGAATTCTCTAGCTGGCTTGATGGTAATCTTGAGTTCCTGGATTAAGTTAAGAGAAGAACTTTCTTTGCTCTAAATCACTATCATTTAGAGAAATGCAAATTAAGACAACTCTAAGGTACCACTTCACACCTCTCAGATTGGCTAAAACAAAAGGAAAAGATGATAAATATTGGAGGGGATGTGGGAAAACTGGGGCATAGTCCAGTCTTGGTAGAGTTATGAACTAATACAATCATTCAAACTATGCATAATCTTTGATCCAGTAGTGTCTCTACTGGATTTGTATCCCAAAAAGATCATGAAAAAAGGGAAAAGAACCCACATGTGCAAAAATATTTGTAGCAGCCCTTTTGGTACTGTCAAGGAATTGGAAACTGAGTGGATGCTCATCAGGTGGGGAATGGCTAAATAAGTTATGGCATATGAATGTTATGGAATATTATTGTTCTATTAGAAATGATCAGCAGGATGAGTTCAGAAAGGCCTGGAGAGACTTACAGGAACTGATGCTGAGCAAAACAAGCAGAACCAGGAGATCATGGTACAAGGTAACAAGAAGATTATGTGATAATCAACTGGGATGGATTTGGCTCTTTTCAACAATGAGGTGAGGCAGGCCAGTTCCAACAGCCTTGTGATGGAGAGAGCTTTTCTGCATCCAGACAGAGGACTATGGGGATTGAATGTGAATCACAACACAGTATTTTCACCTTTAATATTTGTAAAGTCTGGGCTAACTCTCTAGACAGCCTCAGGATCAGTCAGAGTCTGGATCAAAATTCTTGGTCTTTAGGGGGAGAAGTAAAGGAAGCAGGCAAACTGCCATGTGGCTTGCCAAAGATGGATCCTAGTTTCTAGAGTTCAGAGTCTCCAGCCTCTCTCATCCTTGTCCTGCAGTGACTTTAACCTCTTTTCCCCAGTCCTTCAATCCTTGCCTACAATTACCTCACCACCACACATTGAGCAAGCACCAATGGTCAGGAGAACCATCATATCACCATCTCATCTAATATATATCTATATGTATGTGTGTGTGTGTGTGTGTGTGTGTGTGTGTGTGTGTGTGTATCCTCACTGAATAGCCTTTCCAGGTTATGGCTAGGTAAATTTATTTCCACTAAATGCTAAATATGAGCATCTGACTTCAGGATAATCTACCAGACTGAGCTGTGTAAGACCTGGAAGTGACCGTCACAGCTTAAGAATAAGAAAAAGAAAACAGTGGGAGATGTGCTCCTGCAAAGGCAAAAGATTTTGTGACTGGATACTAAGAGCAGGGGAGAGGGAGGATTACAAAAAGATGAGTCCAATATTCAAGTATGGTAACAAGCCCCACAGAGTTGGTGAGATGCTCACCTGGTACAATTGTGTCATTTTAAAAGAGAAAAACCTTGAGTCCCGGAGTGGTTTCTTGGCTTCCCAAGGCGATCATAAACACTGAGACAAGGTGTGAGGCCTTAGACAGGGCTTATGTTTAGAGCCGACCTTTGAGTTAGTTCATCTAGTCCAGCTCCTTTATTTGAAAGGAAAAGGACTGTGTTTTACAGTCACATGGGCAGGCTTCAAACCCTGGCTTCTGTCCTCATCCAGTGTTCTGTCCTCCCCAGCCTGAGTACAGCCAGCCAGGAGAAGATGGCAGACATTTCAGAGAAGAAAAGGAGATGAGTCTGATTCTCAGCAAAATGACTTTGGGGAGCTGTGTCAGCACCACAGACTTGCCATGGCTGGTAACAGAGAAATCTCTTTGGGCTCAGGATGCAGATGGAGAACAGGAAGTAAACAAAGCTATATGTAGTAGGGAGCCACACCCGCTCAGAACAGCCTGAAAACCCCAAGGAACTCCAAAGTCCAGGCACAGAGAGGGAGATAATCCAGACATCCGCCTTAGCAAGGGCATCGCCATTATGGCCCAGCAGAAAGGGGTGTGATGCTTCTGTGAGGCCATATGAACAAAGGGATTCTCCTGTTTCAATGCTGATCCCTCCCCACTAAAGGTTCAGTCCATTTAGGAATGGCACCCAAAAACCCCTGTCTTGTGTCTGTGTTCACAAGAGGGAGGACTCTTAAGAAAGGACTCTAGCCCATGGAAGCTCACCGCTTACATGATGATCAGTGCTTCATCTGGTTGGATTAGAAACCTGAGTTTGAATTCTGACTCTGCTGGTGTAACCAGGAGCAGGAGTTTCATCCCAGCTCCATCTCCTGAACCACAAGTGGACCAGGAAGCCTCTAGAGTCCTCAGACACTAAATTCATGATCCCAGAAAAGGAAACAAGGAACTGGACTGAACTGGCAAGAATTTTAAATTAAAGATGCTAATAAGAACTGGGCTGGACATCAAGACACAAGTTCCACTCTAAGATTTTATATTAAGGGGCAGAGGAGAGAGGCAGAAGGAGGAAGAGGGGAAAAAGGGGAATGAGTCCATCCAGTCTAGGTTTCTAAAATGAAGGAACTAAAGTATAGCCAATAGTCCTTTCAGGTTTAAATTAAATGTCCTTAGGTGCTACACTGTCTATTGTCTTCAGTTAGCCAGTGTAACACCCTCGCTCCTAACTGCTTTAACCACAACCAATAATTGTGTCAATGATTTTCAAATCATCTAAGAGGCAAGGATCTCAATGACAAGATGCATTATGATACTGTAATGGATCCATAACCACTCCCTCTGCTCATGGGGGCCGAAACTGACACAGTTTTCTCCAAAAGACTTTGCTGTGGGGCGAAGACAACACTGGCTTTTTGGGGTTAGGCTAACAAAGCACTCAAATATTCCACAACACCAAGCTGGAAAAGCTTTAAATATGATGCCAGCAAAAGTTTTTATCTGCTATTGAAGGATTATCCTAAGATTGATTCATTACCAAAATACTGGTCATTAGGTGAGTAAGACTAGACTGGAAAAGAGAAAAGAAACTACTGAAGCAAGGATAAAATTTATTAAATGAGAGTAAAACATTTATTTCAAGAAAAAAATAGATATTTCATATTAATAGAGGAGAGAAAATTCTCTTTATATATCAGCTCTAGAAGGCTTAAGCTTTCTATTTCATACTTGAGTATTTTAGTCCTCTGAGCTAAAAGAGCAGAGCTCCTATTAATAAACTTGTTGTAGGTACCTAAGATTATGCTAAACAAGTTTAGTATCATGAGTCATCTATGAATGTTCTGAAAGCCTCCTTCCTTTCTCCTTCCTCCCCACCCAAATTATCTTTTTTGTCAATGTACCGATTTTCTGGTAAAATGAGTGAATAAACAAAAAGAACTTGGGAAAGGCACCCAAAAGCAAAAGGGTGTTGTCACAATGTTCTTAAATTTAATATATCATTAATAAAAAGATCTCAAGGAGATTCCTCTTTTCACAAACAATTCTTGTTTTCTGTTTTTGGTGTATGAAAACATTCATACTTTTTAATTATTATTAAATTAAGTTCATAATTAAAAAGAAAAAATTTAAATGCAATAATAAAGAAAATGAATAATAGTAAAGAATAAACATAGAAAATCAGTGTCCTAAAATTGAAAATTCCAACACTCAGATGTTAGGGAGTAAATTATAAAAAATTAATATATCAGGTATGTCCTTTCATTTAAAAACAACAGTTAAGCAACAAAGAAACCATTACTTTAAAAGAATAAGGGGGAAGAAGAATGGTACAGGCTAGAGTCTTTGGCTTCCTTCACAAAGCTCGTAAGAATTCAGGTCCAATTATTTGTACAATTTCTTCTATAGCAACTATTCATAACATAAAACACCTATGCCTGAAACATGATTTTGAAAGCGCGTGCCCCCAATACACACACGTGCGCACAATAAAAGAAATCTGTCCAATCCACCCTGACCTTAATTAAAAGCAAAACGATCTCACTTTTGACTTATTAAAAGACTTGCAGCTTAAAGCCTTAGGCATCTTGTACCTGCTGCTAACTCTGCCTACACCCAGCGCTCAACCCTCTCATTCATCCCTGATTCTTCAAGTCCTCATCCGGTCTGGCCTGGAACTCAAGAAGACGTATCTACCCCCTGGGCCACCTTACTGCCTTGGCAGGTCTCAGATACTTAGCTGAATGACCCTGGACAAATTTGCCTCAGTTTCCTCCCCTATAAAATGATCTGCAGCAGGAAGTACAAACTACTCCAGTATCTTTGTCAAGAAAATTCACATGGGATCATGGACATGACTGAACAACAACAATAACTGTTTAATGACTGATTGATTCTAAGTCACTGAATCACTAACCTTTCATCGGTAACATAGAACAATACTATTTGCCCCGTTAATCATACAATGTTCTTGTGAAAATCAAGATATTGTACATGGAAATATTTTTCAAAAGATGACATGCTATATAACTTAAAAGAAAGATGAATGTTATTCCTAGACCATGCATTCTGTCTGGCACAAACCCTTTTAACTTGGTTTTACATAGTAAATTTTACCATGTTTGTAAAACTACTCAATTTGCCTATTATCCTTGATCTGTTTTGAGCCAAACTGTGCCAAAAATTTGGGAAGAGAAAGGAGTCAGTGAACCAATTTATTCTAACTTCTCTTGTGTAGCTAAGTCATTCATATAGTCCAAAGAAAAACTGTTAAAGGCAGGCTTTTGAAGGCAAATGTTCATCTATTCTTGGCCTCAGCACATGACCTGAGCTTAAGGCACTGACTCTCCTGCCCTTCCTTCTTGTCCCCTGAAAGAAACAGCAGCTGCTGGAAAGGGACTCCCTCTCTAAAGTACTAGCAATCAAGTACATTCAGAAAACCCCTCCAGACGAAGAACTGTTGAATATATGTTGCCAGGAAAAATACCAAAAACTATGGATGGGTGAAAGGAGAGGATGCAAGACCATTTGAGTTTGTCGAGAAAAGGAGATATTTTTTGGTGATTTTACATAATTTTACAGGGCTCACTCAGGTCATATAGAGTTTACTCTCATCAGGGTAAAGAGAAAGATAAAGACTCTGGAACTCAAAAGTTTAAAAAAAATGTAAAAAACCGGTTTTACATGTAATGAAGACTTCTGTACTTTTCTAACAGTGGGGGAAAAAATACAACAAAAATGGCTAACAGAGAGTTAAAATTCAAGATAAGCCAAAAGATGATCAAGCAGGCCCTGCAATCAAAGAATTATTTCTCCTAGTACTTTAAAAAAAAAAAGGAAAATCTATTACTGAATCAGTGATACAGAAAAGAAAAAAAAAAAGAGGTACTAAATGTCTGAAAAAGGTCAAATAACCTTTGAATTTTCAAAGAAGAAAAAGAATGCATTATGCCAATTAAAGGTCAGTGAGTTTGGCTTGGATTCCTAGTTAGTGAATATTTAGAAAAGGAAACTGCTAATCACTAAATACCAGCACTGCTTTGTCAAGAATGAGTCAGGTCCATTTCCTTTTGGCAGACCAGAAAGCTTAAGACAGAGTATATATGTCAAGATTTATCAAAATATTTGAAAAAATTCTCATGCTCTTCTAAAAGGAATAGGGCTCTCTGAATCTACATTAGAGGAAACTGGCAACCAGTCCTTAGGACAATGTCACTTTGGAAGGAACTCTCTACTAGAGTGTCAAAAAGACTTGTTTTGGGGTCTGCAATGTTATACTTCTATATGAAACATATGAATGAAATCAAAGATGGCAGACCCATCCAATCTGTAGATGACATAAAGCTACAGGGGAGAGCTAAACAGATAAGGATCCTTTTAAAAAAAATACTGCTTGACATTCTGTAGCAGAATTGCTACTTAGCCTTAATCACTGACTGGGTGTGGCCTCAAACTGAGCCCAGTAGAAGACTTCAGCTTAAAAAGGCCAAAGTCTCCCATTGCACACCCCCCACCCCCACCCTCCGCCCATCTTCAGCCTTCCAGATCTCTATCTGGCCACTGGACCCAGCTGGCTCTGGAGGGGAAAGAGGGTCAGGTGACCTCACACAGTCCCCGCCCTCACTCAAATCCAATTCATTTGCATCATGGCACCACCTCCCCAATTTCATGGTCCTATTTGAGAATGTTGATTGTTTTTGTTGTTTGTCCTGCAAAGTCCAAGTCTAATGAAAAGAAATTTAATGGGAAAGAGCCTAAATCCTCCATTTTTTGTTCAAAGATTAATCCCACAAGTGCAGGAGGTGAAAGACAAGAGTACCTGGGTAAAGATCTGGGGATTCTGATTTACTACAAGCTTAACGTGTCGAAAGTGAAATGGCTGTCAAAAAAGTCAATGCCATCTTAAGCTGCATTCAAAGATGAATAAGATCCAGAAAAAAGAAAATTATCTTCTGCTTTGCACTCTGCTCTAGCTGGACATTTTTTTAATAGTCAGTTCTGGATGGAGGAAAATATAGTACTTTACAAATCTGAGTGCATTGCACAATGTGTTCGTAAATCTTAACTCACCATTTCTTTACATGAATTCTACAGAAATATTTCTCTTAAATATTTCAATTTCATCCATGTATAAATGTATCATTTAAGCATTTTTATAAAATACTATTATACCTTACTATTATAAGCATAAGGTATAATGCTAATCATGACTTTGAAATAATTGATCCTTCTGCCATCTTTTTTTTAAATTGATTTTTACTGATCATTAAAAAGGAAAGTTACCTGAGATTAAGACTTTATCAACAGATTTATACTTGAGATTAATGTTTGATTACTACACAAGCTTAAAATGGAGGAAAAAATTATTGTGAGCTAGGCCTGACTCAGGCTGACGCTGCATGTCAGACCTGAGATCATGAGGAAATGAAACACTTATGGACAGACCATTCAACAGTCAACAAAGGATGTTTACTTAGTCATAGCATGAAAGACACTCAACAAGGCAAGGAACATAAAGGCTGAGGTGGGTGTGTTGTTTCACAGAGACAATGCAAGTGGTAAGGAAACGGGGCAAGGACTGACAACTCCAGCACCCTGATGCTGGGGCCGGCCTCTCTTACGCTCGTCTACAAGCGGGAAGCAGTACCACCAATGCACTGAAGCTCCTGGGCCAGAGCTCTCTCACTTTTAGGGAAAGAACTGATCTTCCCGGCATGCTAATCCGGATGGGTATTCTTACCACAATGGATATTGTTAAATAACTACTTTAAGAATACAGCTGAAATATTTAATATATATATATAGGACTGCTTGCCATCTAGGGGAGGGAGTGGAGGGAGAGAGGGGGAAAAAGTCAGAACAGAAGTGAGTGCAAGGGATAATGTTGTAAAAAATTACCCTGGCATAGGTTCTGTCAATAAAAAGTTATTATTAAAAATCAATAAATAAAAGAGAATACAGCTGAAGAAAAATTCCCCCAAACCACAGGCACCTGATGTAAGAACAGCCAAAATTTTTGGATATTATTAATAAATACAAATTATATCTTGGATTGAGTTATCTTTCTACATAATTCTTATTAGGTGACAGTAATTTTTTTAAATGTATTTAAGGTACCCAGAGATGATTTTCAAGATTTCTCAAAGAGAAGAGCAAGATTCCCATAAAATTAGGAAGGCTCACAGACAGAATTCTATCCACTCCACTTTAAAAAAGTCAACTTTAGACTTAGTCATCAGCAATTAGTGATCTCCATGCTTACTTTCGCATTTCTAAAATATCTTTATGATAAAATCTATGTACATGCTAAGGGTATGATTGATAAAAAAAATATAAGGCAGACAGACCACATAACTGATAAGGGAGGGATGTAGAGCAGAGGTTCTTAATCTGAGGTCCATGGACCCTAAATCCAAAGGGTCAATGAGACTGAATAGGGGAAAAAAAAAAAAAAAATATATATATATATATATATATATATATATATATATATATATATATATATATTCATATTCTCCCCCCTCCCCCCCGAGAAAGACTATGTATTTTATATCGCATGAATTTAAAACCATAATTCTCAGAAGAGATTCATAGGCTTTACCTGACTATCAAAGGTTTAAAAAACACAAAAAATGCTAAGAATACCTGATGGAAAGTATAAAAAACACTACTTGTTTCTTTTTATCATTTGGTAGAAGGGGAAAAAAACCTCAGGTTCCACAAATATTGTTTAAGCTTCTTGGACTAATATATCCTTAGAACTAGCTTTATTCAGTGATCTTCTGATGTTCTAAATATCAAACAAGATGTAAAACTGGGAAACAAATGTTTGCCAAAGATGCCAAATGGACAGTTTCAAAGGTAATTAAAAAGTGATTTGAACAGATTAGAATGAAGTGAATAGAACCAGAAGAATCTTCTATATAATAATAAATAAAAAACAACTTTATAATATTTAAAATCTCTGATCAATGTAATTATGAACCATGATTCCAAAGAGCTATATCCTCTGACAGAGAAGAAAGGACTCAAAGTGTGTTTATAAGACAGATATTTTAGGGCATGATCAGAAAGAATTTACTTTACTTGACTATGCAATTTTTAATAAGGCTTTTCTTTTCTTTTGGGGGGATGGGGTGGGCTGGATAAATGCTTGTTAACTGAAAATAATGAAATTATAATGAAAATAACAATTCTCTTTTTAAAAAAGAGAATCTAAATCATAAGTCAGAATAAGGAACTGCAAATCATCCCAAATTATGGAATAAAATACTAAAGAGCTTTGAGAATCTCTTCAAGAAAATATAGGCCAGTCCTAAATCAATGGGGTTAAAAAGGACCATCATTTTCACTGAATGAAATATAGAATAAAATATGCCATAAAACCCAATCTGACAACACAACTTAGATACAAAAATGATTGAGTTAATATGAGGTAAGAAAATCCTGTGTTTATCATTTGAAAATAATTTTACAAGATTTAAAAGCTAAGCCAGAATAAAGTCTAATTGGAATTCAAAATTTCTGAATCACCCCGAATTTCATGTTTATATGTGATACAGTCAAAACAAAATCAAAATGGTCAAACGATATGAACAGACAATTTTCAGATGAAGAAATTGAAACCATTTCTAGTCATATGAAGAGATGCTCCAAATCACTACTGATCAGAGAAATGCAAATTATGACAACTCTGAGGTACCACTACACACCTCTCAGATTGGCTAAGATGACAGGAAAAAACAATGATGAATGTTGCAGGGGATGTGGAAAAACTGGGACATCGATACATTGTTGGTAGAACCATTCTGGAGAGCAATTTGGAATTATGCCCAAAGAGTTATCAAACTGGGTTTACCCTTTGATCTAGCAATGTTTCTAATGGGCTTATATCCCAAAGAGATCTTAAAGGGGAGAAAGGGATCCACGTGTGCAAAAATGTTTGTGGCAGCTCTTCTTATACTGGCTAGAAACTGAATGGCAGCCCATCAATTGGGGAATGGCTGAATAAGTTAT
Source organism: Antechinus flavipes (assembly GCF_016432865.1). Taxonomy (NCBI): domain Eukaryota; kingdom Metazoa; phylum Chordata; class Mammalia; order Dasyuromorphia; family Dasyuridae; genus Antechinus; species Antechinus flavipes. Next base: position 9,262,542 of record NC_067401.1, read on the forward strand.
GGTGTATGAATGTTATGGAATATTATTATTCTGTAAGAAACGACCATCAGAAAGATTTCAGAGAGTCTTGAAGAGACTTAACAGAAACCGATGCTGAGGGAAATGAGCAGAACCAGGAGATCATGGTACACGGCAACAAGAAGATTATAGGATGATCAATTGTGATGGACGTAACTCTCTTCAACAATGAGATGATTCAAGCCAGTTCCAATGGTTTTGTGATAAAGAAAGCCATCTGCACCCAGAGAGAAGACTGTGGGAACTGACTATAGTTCAAATATAACTCTTTTTGTTGTGGTTCATTTGCATTTTATTTTCTTTCTTATTTTTTTCCTGTTTGATTTGATCTTTCTTGTGCAGCAAGATAATTGTAGAAATATGTATACATTTAAAAAAAAAGCACACAAACATAAAGTTAAGCCATATACCTACCTTTTCTGCTTTCTTGTCAGAGATGTCTTGTTTCTCTAAAACTGCCATACTTTCCTTCAGATTCTTCACTATGTCTGCTGGAGACTTATGAGATTTTCCAAATGGGAATGGCATGACTGCAAGCTACACAGAAGGCTTCTGTCTCCTTTTCCTGCTTTATCTGTGAAAAAAAAAACCCAACACAATATAGGTGAGAAAAAAGGGGTTTGGAATTCCGTAAAAAGAACAAAGGAGTTTTATGTTAGACAAACTAAGAGTCTAGTCTAAGAAAACTAATACTTTGGAAATATTGACAC